>NW_018408785.1:388587-493979 GCF_002113885.1 Mizuhopecten yessoensis | reverse complement strand
TGGAGATAATACTAGATAGAGAACACCAACCAAACGCTTAACAAACGTGGGAAACACTTTATGAAAATGAAATACTTAATTGGGAAAGCATATGGAAAATAGTAAACCAATCTATTGCTGACAGAAAATGTAGAGATTTCCAATGGAAATGTCTTCATAACATAGTTTCCACTAATTTTAAGCTAATGAAGATGGGACTTTCAGATGGAAAATGTTATTTCTGTCATGTCGTCCTCGAGACACAACAACATTTGTTTTATAGATGTAACTTCACTAAAGGAATATGGAAATTAATTATACCAGATATACACAAAGCTATAAACAGTATATTTCCTTCACAACTAGTTTATAAACTTTCTGAAACAGATGCAATGTTCGAATGCCATAACCTAAACATAAATGTAAACCTAGTTATCAATCTAATGATACTAAATACAACAAAATGGTATATTTGGAAATCAAGAAATAAATTGAAATTTGAAAATGATAATGTTGTAAATAATCAATACACTGTAAACAATTTAAAACAGCTTTTAAATATGAACATTTCAATATTAAAAAGTTGAAATAAGTATTCCTATACCTGGGAGTCATTAAAGAATGTGTTTGATTCTTAATGAGTACAAAAAATGCATATAAACATGGGTTTATAGATACAAAACTTCAGTGAAAACAAATGTGTATCATGTATTATATAATGTGTTAATTTATTGGTGAACATTTTACCGAAATTCCTATGTAAATGGTGACTGAAATTTTTTATCTGCAACTGTTTGACAAGAATGAAAGATGAATGAAAGAATGAAGCCATACTAGTATTAAATTTGAATTGATTGAAAATGATACTGTGCATCCAGTTGGGGTGTTTCACGTTCTGCCATATACATTAGCTATGATGTGAAAGACTTTACAAAAGGGGGTGGATACTGGCAGATGAGATTCCTCCACTGGGTTACATGGTTTTGGAAATTTTGAAATTTTGGTAAAATTCACGTTTTTCTCATAGCAAATATAATGAATGAAAGAATAGAAAAACTGCCTCTTGTGAGGGCCTGTTTTTGTACAAGGAGGGTATCAAGGGCTCCTCAACCCTGGCCCACCTTATAAATGTGCTGAGGAGATAAAAGTCATAATATAAAAAAACCCCAAAAAACCCAACCTATCACTGATATCAAACTACAACTGGTATACCCCCAGTACAGTGATAGAACTACCACTGATATACCTCCCATACATAAATAAAACTACCACTGGTATATCTCCAGTACAGAGATAGAACTACCATTGGTATTCTTCTATTAAATTAATACTGGTATACTCCCAATACAGTGATAGAACTACCACTGGTATTATCCCAATACAGTGATAGAACTACCACTGGTACATATACCTCCAGTAAACAGTTGGAAATACCACTGGTATACCTCCAGTACACTGATAGAACTACCACTGGTATACCTCCAGTAAAGAGTTGGAAATACCACTTGTAGTGGTATGCCCCCAGTACAGAGATAAAACTACCGTTGGTATACCCCCAGTACAGAGATAAAACTACCATTGGTATACCCCCAGTACGGAGATAAAACTACCACTGGTATCCCCCCAGTACAGATATAAAACTACCGTTGGTATCCCCCCAGTACAGAGAAAAAACTACCATTGGTATTCCCCCAGTACAGAAAAAAAACTACCACTGGTATTATCCCAATACAGTGATAGAACTACCACTGGTATTATCCCAATACAGTGATAGAACTACCACTGGCATACCTCCAGTAAAGAGTTGGAAATACCACTGGTATCCCCCCAGTACAGAGATAAAAATACCACTGGTATACCTCCAGTACACTGATAGAACTTCCACTGGTATACCTCCAGTAAAGAGTTGGAAATACCACTTGTAGTGGTATGACCCCAGTACAGAGATAAAACTAGCGTTGGTATACCCCCAGTGCAGAGATAAAACTAGCGCTGGTATTCCCCCAGTACAGAAAAAAAACTACCACTGGTATTATCCCAATACAGTGATAGAACTACCACTGGCATACCTCCAGTAAAGAGTTGGAAATCCCACTTGTAGTGGTATGCCCCCCGTACAGAGACAAAACTACCGTTGGTATACCCCCAGGACAGAGATAAAACTACCGCTGGTATACCCCCAGTGCAGAGATAAAACTAGCGCTGGTATTCCCCCAGTACAGAGATAAAACTACCACTGGTATACCCCCAGTACAATCAATCATCACTCATTGAATATTTTCTATATATCGCTGATGAAACATGTTTCACATTGAACAGCTGACAATGATTAATTGATATATAATCTGTGTGTAGATCTGAAAACACTATTTAGCATGGTGTCTTCCTATTAATCAAAATCAATAAGTGTAGGTGTTAGCAAGTACACACGCTTCTAAATCTACAAAGAAAGATTAATTGGTTACTGGTTGAGTAGGTGTTGATAGATTTGAATGACCTACACAGCTTGTCTCAGAGGCCTGTAATCGACTTATATTTTAACGCCTCAGTGTTTCACAGTTTGACATATTAAAGTACAATTATTTTGCTAATTATCAAAAACCTTTATCAAATTTAAATGAAAATATTGAGTTTAATTTATTTTTAATGTTGTTAATGATATAAGGATTAAAATAAAATACACTCCCACAATCATTGGCCTCGTTTGCTGACTTGGCTAATAGTGCAGGTGCACCAAGTAAAATCCTGTCCATGGAAGGTTGGACTTTTTTTTCTTTTCATATTTAATAAACAAAGAATCATTTTGTAATTTCAGAAAAAAACACCTAATATGTAGCATACAGGTAATAAGGAGTTCAACCGTTTGGATCAGGTATTCATGTTCACTTGTTATTAGGTATGTCGGATTACATGGTTTGATGGAAACTTTGCTATACACCCACGTTAATGAGGGGTAAAAAGTATCAATTTTGTCAGTGCTCCATCTGTGTGTGTGCACACATCCTTCCTTGGTAGGGGCCATCGTGGCCGAGTGGTTAAAGCGTCTGACTGTCTTGATCACTATAGCCCTCCACCACTGGGTCGCGGGCTCCAGCCCTACGTGGAGCAGCCACCAGGTACTGACTGAGGTCGGTGTTTTTTCTCCGGGAACTTTTGACTTTCCTCCTCCACTAAACCTGGCACGTCCTTAAATGACCATAGCTGTTAATAGGACGTAAAACACAAACAAACCTTCCTTGGTAAAAAAATTGTGCACAAGATATTTCTGTGAACCCCTAAACATATCTAGTTTATATTTACACCATAGTATGGTAATATTGATTACATTTTGTAGTATTTGGTTAAAGGTTAAAGGGTCAAAGGTCACTGTTACAGATTACTGGTAACTACTTTTTAGGTCACCTGAGACAAAGTCTCAAGTGACCTATTGCGATCGCCTTTTGTCATGCGTCCGTAAACAATTTACATTTTCGACTTGTCCAAAACCCCTGAACCAATTTCAATAAAACTTTGCAGAAACCTTCCATGGCCCAAGGTCAACCAAAATTGTGAATTATATGGTCCCCAGCCCCCAGGGGCCTGAGGGGCGGGGCCAAAAAGAGTCAAATTGACTAAAGTTTCAAAAATCTTCTTTGCAAGATCCAGATATGGTAGAATCAAATACTATTCATAGATGGAAGGGTCTTAAGATGCTTTACCAAAATATTGAATTTCATGACCCTGGGGTTTCACGTTTCTCCCTGGGGAGGGGGTAAACTTTACTATAGTTTATATAGGGAAATCAAATTTTGGACCAGCATTCCAGGGGTCTGAGGGGCGGGGCCAGAAAGGGTCAAATTGACTAAAATTTTAAAAATCTTCTTCACAAGATCCAGGTGAACATGTTATGGTAGGTATATTTACCAAGATATGGAGGTTAACATGTTATGGTAGGTATGTTTACCAGGGTATGGAGGTTAACATGTTATGGTGGGTACATTTACCAGGGTATGGAGGTTTTCATGTTATGGGGGTTATATTTACCAGGGTATGGAGGTTAACATGTTATGGTGGCTTTGTTTATCAGTGTATGGAGGTTAACATGTTATGGTGGGTATATTTACCAGGGTATGGAGGTTTTCATGTTATGGGGGTTAAATTTACCAGGGTATGGAGGTTAACATGTTATGGTGGTTATATTTACCAGGGTATGGAGGTTTTCATGTTATGGGGGTTATATTTACCAGGGTATGGAGGTTAACATGTTATGGTGGCTTTTTTATAAGTGTATGGAGGTTAACACGTTATGGTTGGTATGGTTACCAGGGTATGGAGGTTAACAAGTTATGGGGGTTATATTTACCAGGGTATGGAGGTTAACATAATATGGTGGGTATATTTATCAGTGTATGGAGGTTAACATGTTATGGTGGGTATGGTTAGCAGGGGATGGAGGTTAACATGTTTATGTGGGTATATTTACCAGGGTATGGAGGTGTTCATGTTATGGGGGTTATATTTACCAGGGTATGGAGGTTAACATGTTATGGTGGGTATATTTACCAGGGTATGGAGGTTAACATGTTATGGTGGGTATATTTACCAGGGTATGGAGGTTAACAAGTTATGGTGGGTATATTTACCAGGGTATGGAGGTTAACAAGTTATGGTGGGTATATTTACCAGGGTATGGAGGTTAACATGTTATGGTGGGTATATTTATCAGTGTATGGAGGTTAACATGTTATGGTGGGTATGGTTACCAGGGTATGGAGGTTAACATGTTAATGTGGGTATATTTACCAGGGTATGGAGGTTAACAAGTTATGGTGGGTATATTTACCAGGGTATGGAGGTTAACATGTTATGGTGGGTATGGTTACCATGGTATGGAGGTTAACAAGTTATGGTGGGGATATTTACCAGGGTATGGAGGTTAACATGTTATGGTGGCTTTGTTTATCAGTGTATGGAGGTTAACATGTTATGGTGGGTATGGTTACCAGGGTATGGAGGTTAACATGTTATGGTGGGGATATTTACCCGGGTATGGAGGTTAACAAGTTATGGTGGGTATATTTACCAGGGTATTGAGGTTAACATGTTATGGTGGGTATATTTACCAGGCTATGGAGGTTAACATGTTATGGTGGGTATATTTACCAGGCTATGGAGGTTAACATGTTATGGTGGGTATATTTATCAGTGTATGGAGGTTAACATGTTATGGTGGGGATGGTTAGCAGGGTATGGAGGTTTACATGTTATGGTGGGTATGGGTACCAGGGTATGGAGGTTAACATGTTATGGCGGGTATGGTTACCATGGTATGGAGGTTAACAAGTTATGGTGGGGATATTTACCAGGGGATGGAGGTTAACAAGTTATGGTGGGGATATTTACCAGGGGATGGAGGTTAACAAGTTATGGTGGGGATATTTACCAGGGTATGGAGGTTTTCATGTTATGGGGGGTATATTTACCAGGGTATGGAGGTTAACATGTTGTGGTGGGTATATTTATCAGTGTATGGAGGTTAACATGTTATGGTGGGTATGGTTACCATGGTATGGAGGTTAACAAGTTATGGTGGGTATATTTACCAGGGGATGGAGGTTAACAAGTTATGGTGGGGATATTTACCAGGGTATGGAGGTTAACATGTTATGGTGGGTATATTTACCAGGCTATGGAGGTTAACATGTTATGGTGGGTATATTTATCAGTGTATGGAGGTTAACATGTTATGGTGGGTATGGTTACCAGGGTATGGAGGTTAACATGTTATGGCGGGTATGGTTACCATGGTATGGAGGTTAACAAGTTATGGTGGGTATATTTACCAGGGTATGGAGGTTTTCATGTTATGGGGATTATATTTACCAGGGTATGGAGGTTAACATGTTATGGTCGGTATATTTACCAGGGTATGGAGGTTAACAAGTTATGGGGGTTATATTTACCAGGGTATGAAAGGTTCAGTTGCACATGAAGATTATATGTGATACGATAGATCAACTCTATGTCCCCTGCCCTTCTTCACTCTACATAACTCTTTCCAAGGCCAAAATGTAATTGAAAAAATAGCTCCATTCCCTTTTATTGAAAGTCAATTTGTTTTAATCCCAGGGTGGCTTTTATCACCAAAATTTCATCTTTTATTTAGAACAGTTTTTCTTCTTCTTAGAACAAGGTAGATTTTTACATGAATCTTACATAGATTTTTTAAGAGGAGGGATGAAAGTTTATTTGGAGACAATTAAAGCATCCATACTTTATATTAGTTATTTAAAGCTGGTATTTAAAGGAAATTGTTTATCAGTTCCTTTTGTGTTATTGTGGCCTCTTATTGTTTTGAAGGCAATGCTGACGTATGAGGATATGTTACAATCATTCCCCAGCCAGTACTGCTGGAGGTGGTTATAGCATGTCCTCTTTTGATCAAACTGTTCACACTTTATCAGAAATATAATATCTACTGTATTTTTACACCCAGGATTACAAAAAATTGTTAAACTTGGTACAAAGTGCATTTTAGAATGGTAGAGTGTTACATAAAGTAGGTCACTATGACCTTATATTACAACTATTGTCCTCTGTCATTGAAAAAAAAATGTGCAGAGCTTTAAAAACTATATTATGATTTTTATGATTACCATATCTGGAAGAGGGACATATACTGGGATGGCAGAAGGCTGCTCAAAAAAGTAGGTCACTGTGATCATTATTTGGCCTTTGACTTTTATCAATCTTAGAATAAATATCCTGAAAATAATTTCTGTATTCAAAACTAAGGAATATGTATACTTTACTTTGTAAACAGGTCCGTCTTAGTATGACAGATTGATAAATACAGTTAGTAGATCAGTCTATCGTAACCCTTCACTTTTGACCTTCGGTATACCTTAGTGAGAGATGTAGACAGCATCACTTACCTCTATTCTATAAGACACCTGGGAACACCTAACCAAAGTACAGTCAAACCTGTATTAACAAAACACATTCGAGAAATCTGTAAATTGGTGTTTTATTGCAGTTGTTCCTTGAATACAGGTTCAGTTGATATGCAAATAACTGCAACGGAAGTTTTAAAAGTGGTCTCATTAACACAAGAGGTCTTTTAATGGAGAGGTGGGTCTCTGGTACAGGTTTAAATATAACATATAGCATCCCTGTGGATGATAACAATATAACATAGTTAAACCCTAACTATACATAACTATACATTAACATATTGCTGCACTCAAAAGTAGAACTCTTTGATGTAAAATGTATATAGTATTGTACCATCGTACTGGTACGGGACTACAGTTCTATCTAGTCTGTAGTATGACTGGCGATGATAACACTTTAACATAGTTAAACTTTAACTAACATAACTATACATTAGCATAGAACTCTTTGCTGTAGAATGTAGCAGTGTACCACCACCATACTGGTGGAGGACAACAGGTCTAGGTAGTCTAGTGTGACTGGCGATGATAACACTTTAACATAGTTAAACTTTAACTATACATAACTATACATTAGCATAGAACTCTTTGCTGTACAATGTAGCAGTGTACCACCATACTGGTGGAGGACTACAGGTCTAGGTAGTCTAGTGTGACTGGCGATGATGAGACTACACGATCAGACTTACTGATTGAGCGGAGACATAAGTCTAGAGTTCACCTGTACTTTTTGTCTATGACCGATGTGAATTTCATCAGTACATTGATATGAAGGGAGGCTGTTTAACTAGTGCTGTAATGTGTGTTACGATTGCGTGAAGTGAGAATATTGTACTCATACCAGGGCCAGACTGAGTACCCTATAGGTGTCAACCAGAGGATTGCTCTAGCATTACTCCATGTAGGTAGCTACAGCTGTAATGGAGTGGGTCAAGGGGTTACAGGAATGATTTGCTTTCTGTCATATCTAGTAGGTCTAAACAAATTAGCTTTCTGTTGTAGGAGTGATAATGTTCTGTAAAATAGGGAAGGGGAGGTTTGGAGGTGACATGTTGGTGTTCGTTTTGGTTCTTGCTGAATATCTATTTCTCAAATTATGTAGAAATTCAGGTGACTTGTACCTGGATGAATGTCAATGACATTAACAAATGTTTTCAAACCTTACCCAGTACTTATGAAATCTTTTAACTTTTGATCTCTATCAGTAATGACGATGATGATTGATGATGTAAATCAGCTTTTAATATTACATATATCTGTCCAAGATGTTTTGCAATATGCTGGCTAATCTGCAGGTATATTTTTATGCTCAGTTTTGTAACCCTCAACAATACAGGGGAGTTTAAGGGCTGGGGGCTTTAAGTTTTCCCTTGTACATTACTTTCATGGATTATGTCATGTATCTCAGGAGGACATTCTAGGTGAAGGGAAATAACTCCTACTTGTTTTAGCACACTCAGTCCTGTACAAGGACTTGGTATAGATTTGTGACACTGACAACATACAGGTGTTGATAAAGTAATGAGGGTTATAAAATAGAATTTTAAAAAATTGCTTAAAAAGAAAATAGATTTATTTTATGTTCCATTAGGCTACTTCTTATCACACATGATACTGTGTGATTGTATGGCTCTTGAGATATCGTCATTGGGTGTTTACATATATGCAATATCTTATACAAATAGTTAAATAATATCCTCTTCAAATAGTTATACATCAGATGTCTTATACAAATAGTTATACATAAGCTATCTTATACAAATAGTTAAATAATATACTCCACAAATAGTTACCTATACATAAGATATCTTATACAAATAGTTATACATATTAAAGATATCTTTTACAAATAGTTGTACATAAGATATTTTATACAAATAGTTGTACATAAGATATTTTATACAAATAGTTGTACATAAGATATTTGATACAAATAGTTATACATAAGATATTTTATACAAATAGTTATACATAAGATATTTTATACAAATAGTTATCCATAAGATATTTTATACAAATAGTTGTACATAAGATATTTTATACAAATAGTTATACATAAGATATTTTATACAAATAGTTATACATAAGATATTTTATACAAATAGTTATACATAAGATATTTTATACAAATAGTTATACATAAGATATTTTATACAAATAGTTATACATAAGATATTTTATACAAATAGTTATACATAAGATATTTTATACAAATAGTTATACATAAGATATTTTATACAAATAGTTATACATAAGATATTTTATACAAATAGTTATACATAAGATATTTTATACAAATAGTTATACATAAGATATTTTATACAAATAGTTATACATAAGATATTTTATACAAATAGTTATACATAAGATATTTTATACAAATAGTTATACATAAGATATTTTATACAAATAGTTATACATAAGATATTTTATACAAATAGTTATACATAAGATATTTTATACAAATAGTTATACATAAGATATTTTATACAAATAGTTGTACATAAGATATTTTATACAAATAGTTATACATAAGATATTTTATACAAATAGTTATACATAAGATATTTTATACAAATAGTTATACATAAGATATTTTATACAAATAGTTATACATAAGATATTTTATACAAATAGTTATACATAAGATATTTTATACAAATAGTTATACATAAGATATTTTATACAAATAGTTATACATAAGATATTTTATGCAAATAGTTATACATATTAAAGATATCTTTTACAAATAGTTATACATAAGATATTTTATACAAATAGTTGTACATAAGATATTTTATACAAATAGTTATACATCAGATATTTTATACAAATAGTTTTATAAATATATTTTATATAAATAGGTACATATGAGATATCTGATACAAATAGTTCAATGTCAGAAAAGCTTTACAAATAGTTAAATATATAATATCTTCTCTAAATAGTCATAAGATATCTTTTAGATATTTGTTAATTGCTAAATGTAAAATGTAAATGTAAGATATCCAATAGAAAAATACTTAAATATTAGATGTTCTATAAATATAGTTGGATATCAGATATCCTTGTCTATAGCAATCATTGTATGTAAAATATTAAAGATTTATAGAAATAGTAAAAATTTAAATATAAGTTGTGTAGTAGAATAATTATGTCTCCCTAAGAAGGGGAGATATATTGTTTTAGTACTTGTTCCTCCAGTTCTTCTACAGTTTCTTCTAGTACTTCTTCTGGTTCTTCTTATAATTTCCTGTCTGGGCCATAACTTTTAAACCATAAACGGTATTTTAATGAAACTTGCAGTATACCTGCATCATCCACAGATGATGTACAGTGCACTGTCAGTAGGTAACTGTGATCCTGATCTCAAGGTCAAAGGTCAAATAAGTGCAAATTTCTTAGAAAATTTTGTTTGTGATGTCACTTTTAAATTATTAAAGATATTTTTATGAAACCTGCAGTATACATGTATCACCTACAGGCAATTTGCAGTGTGCTTTGGTTATGTCACTGTGAATTTGACTTCAAGGTCAAAGGTCAAATAAATGCAAACTTTTCAGTAACATTTAATCTGGTCTGTAACTTTTAAACAATTAAAGATATCTTAATGAATTTTGCATTATATATGCATAACCAAGAGATGATTTGCAGTGCACTCCATCATTAGGTCACTGTGACACTGACCTGAAGGTCAAAGGTCAAATACGTGCAAACTTTGTTGTAAAAGTTGTAACTTTTAAACTAATTGTAATTGTGACTTTCCACATCATAACTTTCTAATTGTATTTACTCATCTGTTCAGTTTATAATTTATTGATAGACAATTCCTCTAGTAATATAATGTTTTTAAGAAAATGGTAGATAAATGGTTATTTGACTTTTATTGTATTTTTATTTTGCAAGGGAAGGGTAAAGAATATTGGCTAATAAAGGAAGACATGTTTTTGTTCACAAAAAAACCCTGTTAGTAAAATATGAGAAATCCTATAGAACATTTTAGATTTAAGAAATCATATAAAAGGAGTTAAAATGATGAAATATCATGTCGTAGTAATTAATTGTTCAATAAAATATGTCACAGAAATATTTAGACATTAAATGTAAGATATTCATCTCAAGATATAGTTCAAAATATAATATCCTTAATAAAAGTTAGATAGATAAGATAGCCAATAAAAATAGTAAAAGGATCCAGTGTTTGATTCATTGGGTTCAGTATAGCCATATTAACAGTTTATAAGTTTAATAGGACTATTTTAGGTATGTAATCCTGCAGAAAAAGAATGTTGTACTGTGTATACAGTCTGTGCTATTACTACTGGCGGTATTCTCTACATGTTGCAGCTGCTGGTGTGATGATCCTATTGACTGGGTATGATAACGTGGAGTAGTACTACATCTGTATTTGATATGGGCCATTTGCCAACTGTTTGTTGATCTTTATGTGAGTTTTTAAGGCTAAAGAAGAGGAGTCGCTCAAAATGATATTAATGGTCTCTGTACCAATCAATATTTTAGAGAGGACATTTTGGTTGTTATAAATCAATAGTTTCCTGGAAATCCCATTCAATTGGTGTCCTGTACCATTTTGTTTGAATGAATAGGTTCTGTCGTGTTTAACACATCAATTACCGCATGAAAGTAGCCAGGAAAATAATGGCAAGTTCATCTGCGTAACCGCTATTCGCATTAATGACTCGAAAGCCCCCCAAAACTGTGGAAAATTCTCCCAAGATTGATTGTTTCTTCATTTGGTTTGCATTGATCTGTTGTACAATATTGTAAGTAGAAGTCTTAGAATGTTATTGATTTATGAATATAATATGCATGAAATTTTTATAAGCCATTATGAGTATTTTACTTATGGAGTAATTGTCCATAACGAGGGTAGCAACAATGGAGGTGATTTGTATGGAGGGCTGATTGACAAACAGTCAGCAGCCAATCAATCACCTTTCATGTCCAATTGGGTACAGAGCCGATCACCAGCGTGTTGTTGCTGGAATCATCAGGGGCTCGCACCTGACCAGAATAGCGGTATTACCAGTCTCCTCTGAATGGATCAATAACATACGTATGCAGCCCTCACAGGCCTTATTAACCACCAAAATACTGTGGAAAAATAATCCACTGCTGTAGTTGTTGGACGTTCCGATCGCTCTGTTAATGTCCCTTGGTGGACGTTCAAGTCTTGATCGTGGCTCCGAGAGGGCTGTTTTTGGCATAACTGTTCAATGGAATAATGCATATAGTTGCGTCTGTAATGTGGTAGCCATGGCGGATGAAGGGTTTGGGTGTCCGCTGTTGGCTTGCTTCAGTTTGCTGGCTCACATAGTATTGACTTGACAGTGTTTACACGCTTGGTCTTACAATAACATTGGTCTTCAGCCATGACGGGTCCCACTGTGGACTGGGGTATAGCCAGCTGATCTGTTTGTACTGTACACACGACCAACCGGTACACACATCTGATTGATACACTAGCTCCAGATCAATGTATTGATGGACTCCAACACTCTGTAATATAGGTGCTAGGTACGGAGCCGACTGTCTCATCTGTGTCACATACAAACTTGAATGTTGTACCTGGGTGTCGCTGTGTCGCCGGGAACTGAGGACTATCAGTGAGTGGGACACACGGAGACATGTGCTATACACATCTGGATGTGATCCCCCACACAACACCTGGCTTTCTGTGAGAGCCCTACTGCTGGGATCTCCCTGTGACGTCGCTGTCTCTGGGATCTCCCCATCATACGCTGGAATCTATACCGTTAACTCAGACACAGCATCAGTACATCGTAATTACACAAGGATGTTTTAACGTGGGTTTTACTTGACACACTGAAGCCACGGAAATGGAGTGTCTCGCTTACAACCAACAGAAATTTGCTTCTGTCATTCACAACATCAACAAGGAGCTCAATGATAAGGGTAAGTTCATAAGGCTGTGGGAATAAGGAGCTGAATATGAATGTGATTCTTGCACACTGCATAACCACAATGTGTTCAGGGGACACACTTTTGTAAAGCTCTATAGTAAAACTCATTTCGTTTACTGCTGTCACAAAACTGTAAAAAATGTATGTTTAACAGTTTACAGTTGAATCAGCCTCTACATATTTCTTAACTAGATCAGGGATTTGATGGAATGATAAAATACATATAGTTTTCGCCTGTAGATGTAAACTAGTGGGGTAAGCTGGTATATCATTGCCGATACTGATGGAGAACACATGAGTATAGTACATGTTTTACAGAGTTTTTGTGTTGATGCCATTTGTGGGTGAACACAGGGCCTCACTATTGATTTACCTTGACTATAACTGGAGGGAATCATTATGTATCATCCCTAAACAGCCTGCTCCCCACGACAATCTATAGAACATGATGTGTGGGCGCGCTAACCTAAATGTTGGGGCATGGCATTTAAAGCAGTGAGGCCTCTCCCCTGTAAACATGACATTTGGGTATACCATACATGGGTACTTTCATCCTATCACCCTGATATGTGCTGACATCAACTACTGCAGTATCTACTCCTGTAACCCTGAAAAGTGGACACATCAATTACAGCAGTATCTACTCCTGTAACCCTGAATAGTGGACACATCAATAACAGCAGTATCTACTCCTGTAACCCCGAATAGTGGACACATCAATTACAGCAGTATCGACTCCTGTAACCCTGAATAGTGGACACATCAATTACAGCAGTATATGTCCCTGTAACCCCAAATAGTGGACACATTAATTGCTGCAGTATCTACTCCTGTAACCCGGAATAGTGGACACATCAATTACAGCAGTATCTACTCCTGTAACCCCAAATAGTGGACACATCAATTACAGCAGTATCTACTCCTGTAACCGGAATAGTGGACACATTAATTACAGCAGTATCTACTCCTGTAACCCCGAATAGTGGACACATCAATTACAGCAGTATCTACTCCTGTAACCCTGAATAGTGGACACATCAATTACAGCAGTATCTACTCCTGTAACCCGAATAGTGGACACATCATTTACACCAATTACATGGTTGGTTGGTGCAGTGG
The DNA here is from genome assembly GCF_002113885.1 of Mizuhopecten yessoensis. Classification (NCBI taxonomy): domain Eukaryota; kingdom Metazoa; phylum Mollusca; class Bivalvia; order Pectinida; family Pectinidae; genus Mizuhopecten; species Mizuhopecten yessoensis. The sequence continues at coordinate 480,004 of NW_018408785.1, read as the reverse complement.
CTGACGCACTTGCCGTTCAACATGGCGGCTCAGGTTAGATTCCACAATCGGATGTGAAAAGGTACAGGGTCACCTGCCTGATCACATGGGTTTTCTTCAGGTACTCTGGTTTTCTCCCACATTAAGCCAAAAAGAGTTATTGATATCAGATTAATTTGTTTCAAAATTGTTGTAAAATAAATAAGTTTCTATTTTTTTCAGTTACGCAAGTGTCTTCATTTAAAAGTTTGGTTTTGTACCAATTACAGCAATGTCTCTCCCTGTAATAAATATAAAATAAATAAAATATACAACAGTTGATATAGCGTCCTATCTAGCTAATATAAGCCACTCTAAAGCGCTTTACAGTACATAGATACACAATTTTATACAGTCAATACAATTAGCATATATATTAATCAATACAATATTGAGAAATTCGCAGGAGCTGCCTTCTCAGGCGCCAACTACTAGTCCTATGCCACCTGCCTAATATCTCCCTATGTGTGTATGTGCGTGTGTGCTGGAGATGTATTGTGTAATCTGAAATAAAGACATACTAATTACAGCAGGGCCCTTAATATCATGCTGATGTGTAGGCAGGCTGATTGCAGCAGTTTGTTGGTAACCCTGAAATTTAGGCTCACCAATTACAACAGTGTCTCTTCAGGACATTGTCACACAGAACACACCATACAGATTAAAGCAGTATCTAGTGACCCTGACAGGACTACCCGGTACATACAGATTACAGCAGTATCCAGTGACCCTGACAGGACTACCTGGTACATACAGACTACAGCAGTATCTAGTGACCCTGACAAGTTTAATACATACAGACTCCATTAGTATCCCGATTACAGCAGTATCTAGTAACCCTGATAGGTATACTATACACAGATGACAGCAGTATCTAGTGACCCTGATAGGTATACTATACACAGATGACAGCAGTATCTAGTAACCCTGATAGGTATACTATACACAGATGACAGCAGCATCTAGTGACCCTGATAGGTATACTACATACAGATAACAGCCGTATCTAGTGACCCTGACAAATGTACTACATACAGATAACAGCAAGATCTAGTGACCCTGACAAATGTACTACATACAGATAACAGCAAGATCTAGTGACCCTGACAAATGTACTACATACAGATAACAGCAAGATCTAGTGACCCTGACAAATGTACTACATACAGATAACAGCAAGATCTAGTGACCCTGACAAATGTACTACATACAGATAACAGCAAGATCTAGTGACCCTGACAAATGTACTACATGCAGATAACAGCAGTATCTAGTGACCCTGATAGGCATACTATACACAGATGACAGCAGTATCTAGTAACCCTGATAGGCATACTATACACAGATGACAGCAGTATCTAGTGACCCTGACAGATGTACTATATACAGATTACAGCAGTATCTAGTGACACTGACAGATGTACTACATACAGATTAAAGAAGTATATAGTAACCCTGACAGGAACAGTATACTACATACAGATTACAGCAGTATCTAGTGACCCTGGTAGGTATACTACCCGGTGCATACAGACTACAGCAGTATCCAGTGACCCTGACAGGACTACCCGGTACATACAGATTACAGCAGTATCTAGTGACCCTGACAGGTTTAATACATACAGACTACATTAGTATCTAGTGACACTGACAGATGTACTACATACAGATTACAGCAGTATCTAGTGACCCTGACAGTTGTACTACACACAGATTACAGCAGTATCTAGTAACCCTGACAGATGTACTACATACAGATTACAGCAGTATCTAGTGACCCTGACAGGTTTAATACATACAGACTACATTATTATCTAGTGACACTGATTGATGTACTACATACAGATTACAGCAGTATCTAGTGACCCTGACATTTGTACTACACACAGATTACAGCAGTATCTAGTAACCCTGACAGATGTACTATATACAGATTACAGCAGTATCTAGTGACCCTGACATATGTATTAACTACAGATTACAGCAGTTTCTAGTGACCCTGATAGGTATACTACATACAGATAACAGCAGTATCTAGTGACCCTGACAGATGTACTACACATAGATTACAGCAGTATCTAGTGACACTGACAGATGTACTACATACAGATTACAGCAGTATCTAGTGATCCTGACAGATGTACTACATACAGATTAAAGCAGTATATAGTTACCCTGACAGGTACAGTATACTACATACAGATTACAGCAGTATCTAGTGACCCTGGCAGGTATACTACATGGTGCATACAGATTACAGCAGTATCCAGTGACCCTGACAGGACTACCCGGTACATACAGATTACAGCAGTATCCAGTGACCCTGACAGGACTACCTGGTACATACAGACTACAGCAGTATCTAGTGACCCTGACAAGTTTAATACATACAGACTCCATTAGTATCCCGATTACAGCAGTATCTAGTAACCCTGATAGGTATACTATACACAGATGACCGCAGTATCTAGTGACCCTGACAGGTATACTACACATAGATTACAGCAGTATCTAGTGACCCTGGCAGGTATACTACATGGTGCATACAGATTACACCAGTATCCAGTGACCCTGACAGGACTACCTGGCACATACAGACTACAGCAGTATCTAGAGACCCTGACAGATGTACTACATACAGATTACAGCAGTATCCAGTGACCCTGACAGTTGTACTACACACAGATAACAGCAGTTTCTAGTGACACTGACAGATGTACTACATACAGATTACAGCAGTATCTAGTGACCCTGACAGGCATACTACATACATATTACATCAGTATCTAGTGACCCTGACAGGCATACTACATACATATTACATCAGTATCTAGTGACCCTGACAGGACTACCCGGTACATACAGATTACAGCAGTATCTAGTGTCCCTGACAGGTATACTACATACATATTAGAGCAGTATCTAGTGACCCTGACAGGCATACTACATACATATTACATCAGTATCTAGTGACCCTGACAGGTATACTACATACATATTACAGCAGTATCTAGTGACCCTAACAGATATACTACATACAGATAACAGCAGTATCTAGTGACCCTGACAGGTACAGTATACTACATACAGATTACAGCAGTATCTAGTGACCCTGACAAATGTACAACATACAGATTACAGCAGTATCTAGTGACCCTGACAAATGTACAACATACAGATTACAGCAGTATCTAGTGACCCTGAAAGGTACAGTATACTACATACAGATTACAGCAGTATCTAGTGACCCTGACAAATGTACTACACACATATTACAGCAGTATCTAGTGACCCTGACAGGTATACTACATACATATTACAGCAGTATCTAGTGAACCTGACAGGTATACTACACATAGATTACAGCAGTATCTAGTGACCCTGACAGGTATACTACAGATTACAGCAGTATCTAGTGACCCTGACAAATGTACAACATACAGATTACAGCAGTATCTAGTGACCCTGACAGGTATACTACATACAGACTACAGCAGTATCCAGATGACAGCAGTATCTAGTAACCCTGACAGGTATACTACACACAGATGACAGCAGTATCTACTAACTCTGACAGGTATACTACATACAGATTATAATCCGTTACCCTGAAATGTGGACACATGTACCATTACAGAAATAGCTATAGATATATTCTCTTTTAACTCAATATGACGTTTTTAACAAACCTTACTAAACAATTTTCCATCATGCATAGTCAACAATGTCCTATATACACAGCCTACGTTTTGCTGTATGTTATGTTAATGTACTTGTATGGTTTATGTACGGTAATACCAACCGGGGAAATGCCAACTTAAGCATCTCAATGAACTTAACTTTTCTGCCATTTTGTTATGATGATAGAGGTGTTAATTTAAGCTGATCAGCTAAGTGATCTGTGTCTGACAGTGACAAATGGTCCAGTCATTACATTTGTACAGGTTTATATAGATACAGAGACTGAGTATAGGTGTATTATACTAGAGACAGGAAGAGTATAGGTATTTATGTATAAATATGGAGGTTGTGTAATGTGTACATGTGTATATAGATATGGAGACTGAGTACAGGTGTGTATAGATATGGAGGCTGAGTACAGGTTATATAGATATGGAGACTGAATACAGGTGTATATAGATATGGAGGCTGAGTACAGGTGTATATAGATATGGAGACTGAGTACAGGTGTGTATAGATATGGAGACTGAGTACAGGTATGTATAGGTATGGAGGCTGAGTACAGGTGTGTATAGATATGGAGACTGAGTACAGGTGTGTATAGATATGGAGACTGAGTACAGGTGTGTATAGATATGGAGGCTGAGTACAGGTGTGTATAGATATGGAGGCTGAGTACAGGTGTGTATAGATATGGAGACTGAGTACAGGTGTGTATAGATATGGAGACTGAGTACAGGTGTGTATAGATATGGAGGCTGAGTACAGGTGTGTATAGATATGGAGGCTGAGTACAGGTGTGTATAGATATGGAGACTGAGTACAGGTGTGTATAGATATGGAGACTGAGTACAGGTGTGTATAGATATGGAGACTGAGTACAGGTGTGTATAGATATGGAGGCTGAGTACAGGTGTGTATAGATATGGAGGCTGAGTACAGGTGTGTATAGATATGGAGACTGAGTACAGGTGTGTATAGATATGGAGACTGAGTACAGGTGTGTATAGATATGGAGGCTGAGTACAGGTGTGTATAGATATGGAGGCTGAGTACAGGTGTGTATAGATATGGAGACTGAGTACAGGTGTGTATAGATATGGAGACTGAGTACAGGTGTGTATAGATATGGAGGCTGAGTACAGGTGTGTATAGATATGGAGGCTGAGTACAGGTGTGTATAGATATGGAGACTGAGTACAGGTGTGTATAGATATGGAGGCTGAATACAGGTGTATATAGATATGGAGGCTGAGTACAGGTGTGTATAGATATGGAGACTGAGTACAAGTGTGTATAGATTTGGAGACTGAGTATAGGTGTATATAGATATGGAGGCTGAGTACAGGTGTATATAGATAAAGAGACTGAATACAAATGAATGTAGAGACAGGCTGTGTTCAGGTGTGTTTTCATATAGAAATTAGAAGTTAATGTACTCAGCAAATGTTTAAGGGATTAGACTAAGATGATATGAGTAACTGATAGACTTGTAATTTCTACTTGAGTGGACAGACATTACTTTAATAGATTATACCTCCTCAGAAATATCTTCACCTTGTTCACTTAATCATGATGTAAGAAATATTACAAGGAATGCATATCAAAATCTTCATTACAAGAGTTAGACTGTGTAGTGGGATAGAAAGTGATGTTTAAATATGAGGAATTTCTGGGCCATGTCCAAGATAATGATTAGAACTCCTTTAAGGGATGAGGATCCTGTAATGTCTTAATGGGGATGGTTCTGTTACAGGAAAAGAAATATTTTAGAGTAGAATCATCTTTGCTACATGTTTATGTTCAAGTGTCACTTTGAAATTATTAAATTATCATAATTTATGACCCATTCACATCAATGATAGCAGATAATTTGAATCCTTGGTTTGTTTGGTCAACATTGGGTTTTTATCATAGCTCTACGAGTTGTTTGTCAGTGTTGAACTTGTATCAGCAACCTGTCTGTTTTTATTTCAACATCCAATTTGTATCATTGTTCTATGGGCTATTTTGTCACCGTAATATATCTGTTATCAACCCTTTTGTCGTTTTGTCACCGTTGGATTTGTGTAATTTACATTTTGTATGTCCCTCCATGAAGTTGTGCAGGGCATATAGTGTCATGTTTACATGGTATATATTCTCTGGAATTTAAAGTTTTGGGTTTAGGTCAGTTAGGTACTAAGTACTGCAACTTCGCATCCTTATATGCTCTAATGAGTAAAACATTTTGTATCACATTTTTGACCGATGAGACCTTGGTCAAGTTTTGGCCTTAGGCCATTTATTGACTAAGTGCTGCAGCTACGGTCACACAATTTCACATGGTAATGCTCTTCTATGAGAACAGCAAGTTGCATGAATTTTGTACCCTTGACCTTTGACCTCGGGTGACCTTGCTTTATTTGTAAAGTGTGGGAGTTGGGTGTTGTCTTACAAACACTTTATACTTTTATTTCTACCATCAACCTATTTTAGTATTGGATACTTTCAGTTCAAATCTTAGAGGTGTATAAAGCAAACTTCTTCAACGATTTATTTAAATGAGTTATTTCAGTGCATATACAAAAGAAAGAGATGGCTGCGTTACCATTTTCATTATTCATTCTCATGTGGTGCCTTCACCTTGACATAAAAAATTAAGCACTGATCACAATTGATTTTCTTAATTGTTTTGAAATGTTTGGTATTCCTAAGCAGAACAATATATCTGTGTATGTAAGTCTGATCCTCTTCACTGGCAGAGTATCTTTTGGTTTACACACAGGTATTGGCAGTTTTGAACTAGTGGTCTTCTTATAAACTTAAATTGATTATCTCCTTTTTATTGTTCTAAATTTAGACTTACACAATTCAAGACTTTTCGTTTGCAAGTGTCTTGTCCAAGTTTAGAGACATGCAGAAGGTCAAAAGAGCAGACATTTCATTCTAATGGAAAATAAAATTGAGTGGGCGAGACTGAAATAGCCATTATTCTTCGCAGAGTAGAATGCGGTAATTGGTTAATTAGCCAATCAAAACACTCTTTATGATTAAAATGTTTAACACAATAAAACATGTAGGTAGAACATTGATTTGTAGTTGGAAACTTTCAACCAACACTGAAAATAAAGGTCTATATAACACTGGTTCTTGGCTGAAGGATTTTAATGGGTCCCTGTCCCTTACAGTGTGGTTGTATTTACATGGACAGGATACAACACAAGTCGTACACCTTTTACTGGCATCAATGCTTAACTACTTATACAGTTAAATAAATATCTACCAGTAAAATCAATATATCTCTAAGAAAAATAATCAATCTTGTGTGTGAAGGGACATTAAAGATTGATGAATGGAGTGCAAAAAGTATATAAGGTAACTTTGATATGGAAATATTGCTTTTGTTGCCAGATGCTCCGAGAAACTATACTTTGCTACACATCGTGGTAAAAGTCTCCTGCATTCCAAACTATTGGTGATTAGCCAGCTAATTGTCTTTTTCTGGCTGCTCTATAAGTCTTAATCAAGTCTGTACTTTGGTCTAGCTCCGAGGCTATGCGAGCTCGGTATAGTTCTGAGGCTATACGAGGTCGGTCTAGCTCCGAGGCTATACAAGCGCCATTGTAATCAAGCCTGAACTTTGGTCTAGCTCCGAGGCTATACGAGCTTGGTATAGCTCCCAGGCTATACGAGCTCGGTCTAGCTCCCAGGCTATACGAGCTCGGTCTAGCTCCCAGGCTATACAAGCTCGGTCTAGCTTCGAGGCTATACGAGCTCAGTCTAGCTCCGAGGCTATATGAGCTCGGTCTAGCTTTCAGGCTATACAAGCTCGGTCTAGCTCCCAGGCTATACGAGCTCGGTCTAGCTCCGAGGCTATATGAGCTCGGTCTAGTTTCCAGGCTATACGAGCTCGGTCTAGCTCCCAGCCTATACGAGCTCAGTCTAGCTCCGAGGCTATATGAGCTCGGTCTAGCTCCGAGGCTATACGAGCTCAGTCTAGCTCCGAGGCTATATGAGCTCGGTCTAGCTCCGAGGCTATATGAGCTCGGTCTAGCTCCCAGGCTATACAAGCTCGGTCTAGCTCCCAGGCAACACAAGCTCCATTGTAATCAAGCCTGAACTTTGGTCTAGCTCTGAGGCTGTACAAGCTCCGTTGTTCACAGGGAATACGGTCAATTTTATATAAAAACTAATAGTAGTCTAAACGTTGTATGTAAAAGTACAAGAAGAAAATTTGTTTTAAAAGTGCTATTGATTATCTCATTAAAGGGTCTTGTTAGTTATTTGGAAATATCTACAAGACATCTCGCTCACAGGCTCAGAACATGGGTTTAAGTTTATGTTCATCTAAAGGGATTGTATATGAACAGGTAGTTTTCAGGGTTTATACTTTATAGGTGTTACAGTTTCAGAACATAGGCACAAGTTTAACCTGTTTTAAGCTCACCTGCCCGCATCGTCTGCCAGCAGTAATCCGTCGTCCATCAACTTTTCCTTTAAACAGCTTCTTCTGAAGAATGGAAAGGCCTAGAAACATGATATTAGGCTGGTAGCTTCCTTGGATTTTTTTTTTTTTTTTTTTTTTACATTTCATTTTTTTTTATTGATTTTCATGTGAACAATTACATTAAGACCAGAGACAACACATTACATTACATAACAATTCATTACATTACAATACCCATAGGATTATATACATGCTTGAGTTCAACATGAGCACTGCTAAATTTGGGAACATCAGAAATTACACTCTGCACCGATTTTTTCTCTCTTAAATATACATATTTATTAACATGCCCTCACATACCTCCACCTTCATCGGTGATTTAGTTGGATCTAAACACAATAGTTTCAGAATAAAATATGCAAGTTCATTTTGAAGCAATTTGTTCACCTAGTTTCTTCCAAGTTTTTTTAAGCGCGCCCATATTAAATTTAATTTTTAACTTAGCTTTTGCTATAGATAAGTACACTTAGACGAATAGACATACAGCAAGACCAATTTCCATCATCAGTGCAATATTCATTACCATACCGACAAAGACTTTGTTTATATTTTACTTTGTTCCTCCCTTTCGGATAAAGCATGCCATCCTCCCCACCTTGTAAGGAATTTTGTGTATTCATTTCTTGATTTATACACAATCTTTTCTACCTCATAGTATTGACATATGTGTGATTTTAAGACTTCAAAACACACATAAATTTTCTTAATTCTACAGTGATAGACATATTGCTTAAACAGCAGCGACATCATATTAATCATACCATTATGGCGACCATGAAGCCCTAGCAGTATCGATATTGGCGATATACTAAAATTGAACATGGTTTTATCGAGAAACCACTTCTCTAACTCCTTTCGAAGTTTGATTATCCTTGAACATTCATAAAATAAATGTATATAGGTTTCTTTTTCTTCCCTACAGAATGTACATAGCGGAGAATCCACCGCCTTAATTCTGAATAGAAAAATATTGGTTGGTAAAATTCGATGGACCAGACGATATTGCAGCCATCGTAGTTTTGTATCATTGGATTAATTGTTAATTAAACGTTGTGAATAAAAATTTCCTTGGCTGATATTCAAGGTCACAGGGGTCAAATATGTGAAAAATTTCAAACGACTTCTTCTAAAGAATAGAAACATAATATTAGGATTAAGCCCAACAAAATTTTCAAATAAAAATGGCCTTAACCGGTATGATTGTGTGCAAACAACAGTCAAACCTGCTCATGTATTACCTGTGTTAAGAGACCACTTTTAATATTCCCCATTGTAGTGATTTCTTTGTGCCTTTAACCTGTATTAAGAGTTCACTTGTGTTAAGAGACCACTTTTTATGTTTTTCGTTGTAGTGATTTCATTGTGAACTTGTATTAGAGACTACCTGTGTTAAGGATCCCTGTCCCTCCGCCTAAAACTGTAATGAGGCATTGGGTTTTATTTCTACGGCATCGGTATTGCATAACCAAATCATTTCTGAGCAATAACCAATACCTTGCGGAAGTTTCTTCAGATTTTTTGGGATATTATGAAATTTCAATTTTTTTTCATTTTTTTTTTCAATGGAACAAAATGAAACAAAAAATAAATTTTATATGATGCAACAATGGTTTAATAGAAATATTACACATAAAAAATAATAACAATGTCAATATTGATGAACAAAACACAAAAAAACTGAGTAATTTTCTAACAATAATACTAAAACAAACAAAAATACTCGTTACATGAATCCATAAGATTCCGAGTGCCAATGCAACATGTTTAGGACTTGACGAAAAGAAAATATAGGTGACAAAAAATAAATATCTTGCTGACTTACTTATTATACAAAAAATTATAAAGATACAAAAAAAATAAACAAGAAAGAGAGACAACTCTTACATTTGTACCAATAATAATTCTAAATCACAAAAAGTCATATATACAATTTACAATATACAATATAATAAAATTACTTCAAATGTAATAACCAATATAAAACAAAATTGCACATTATGTATGAATAACATTATAACAAACAATGTACTTTACTGTGTCATAGCAAAAATGTCACAATGAACAACAATAACAAAGTTTCACATACTTTACACAACAATAATAAATTTCTACTTAATGTACAAATACATACTTTGTTGTGATATAAAAAATCACACTATATACAACAATAATAAACTTTAACATTCGAAACACAATAATAAATTGTTCACATTATGTACAGATAACAACATACCATATTGCATTATAAAAATATCACATTGTAAAAATAACACTGTTGTATGTAATATAAAAAATGAACTTGAAATATAGGCCTATTGGGCATATACATGTAATAACAAATATAGAATATAATCCTGACTAGTGTGATGTATAAAATACTTCCCAGGCCAAAATGTCTTTCCTGTTAGGTATTGCACAACCGTAGCCTAGTACCGCACTCCTTACAACCTTTTTGGTCCAGGTATTCAGATAACATCATAAGTTCAACCACTCGTCTACCCTGTGACCAGGTTAAAAAGTTATTGGCGTATTCGTGATCCCTAGTACTGGAGGGATCCTCATCGGACGTCAGTGTCGGCTCATCAGTAAAATTGTCAGTAAGCTTAGTAGGGGCCTCAGTAGCCAGCGTCTCTTCAATGTGTGAACGAGTGTCATTTTGTTTCGTCGGATAGTCGTGGTCTAGCAGTTGATATTGGACATCGATGTTGTTTCTATTGTCAGTTAATACGTTTAGTTTACATTGAAAACTGCCGATTTTACGTCGGGTTTGCATGTCGGCCATCACTGCCACGACGTTGTTTACATCGTTACGACAGCTTTTTTTGCCTACACTTTCGTGTTTGGAGATTTTCAACGCAAGGACACAACTCTGTAACAATCAACGATGATGATGATGACGATGATGATGACGACGACGACGACGACGACGACGACGACGACGACGGCGGTGGCGGCGGCGGAATAAATTTGAATTGATTGTGATAATGACAACAAAAAGTATTTCAAAAGAAACATACAGGGACTATACTTCATAGTGTGTTTAAGGCTTAACTATTACTGCTTGTAAAGGATAAAATGAAAGAAACGATTTTGTGGGTTTTCGTTATTCATCTTAATCTCATTTAGTTCATCTTAATGTCATTTAGACTGCAGCTTGAGGGAATCCTACTACCCTTGTTATGATTATTGAGATTAATTTTCCCAGTTTTGTTTACGTTGTGTTATACTACCTGAGACTGAAGACGTACGGCTGTGAATGTCGTGTGATTACTAAGTGTTATGTAACACCAATCAATACGCATAAAACATATACCAATATCTTTTAATTCCGCAATCTTCACATACAATTTAAATGTAACCTATTAAGGGGACTCGATCGCGGTGATTTGCCTGCGGGAGCCCGGTACTTACGCCGGTAGACATACATCGCTCTGATACACAGATTTCTGTGTATCACCATAATTGTTATAGCCTGAAACATGCAACACGCCAATTACCCAATGCTTTGCTTATTTTATTATTGATCAAAATACCCCTACATGAAATTCCTCGGATCCAAGTAAATGTGTGTATGACCCAGTTACAATTCAATCCAATTCCATTTATCGTTAGATATAGGGGAAGAGGTATATTCAAGAATATAGGGATAAAATTTCTCTTAAATGTGTGAGTCATCCTTTAAAACAGTGAAAGCTCCACAGTCATGCCATGTAGAAATTCCCATGAACAGCCGAGGAATGGAGAACTACTGTTGAGGAATGAAAATTGGGGAGCTTTTGCTGAGTCATAGGGTTCCTGAGGCAGTGTGAGGGATTTGTGGGGACTCTTAGTAAAACAGTAGGTGAGACGGGGAGGATTTTAGTTGTAAGCCTATCATAACACTGATTGTAACTTTAACATATGTTAGCTAGCAGGAACAGCCGCATGATTCATAGTTATCTGATCATTTCATCACATTCACTGATTCACCTGTAGGTGTTCCAGGCTCTGGTGAGGAGACATGGGGATCATTCTGGCTTCACAAGTGTACGACAGTCTCAGCTGTAGGTATTGGTATATAGACATAGGGATCATTCTGACATCACACAGGTATACAACAGTCTCACCTGTAGGTATTGGTGTATAGACATAGGGATCATTCTGACATCACACAGGTATACAACTAGACATGGGGATCATTATGGCTTCACAAGTGTACAACAGTCTCACCTGTAGGTATTGGTATATAGTCATGGGGATCATTCTGACATCACACAGGTATACAACTAGACATGGGGATCATTCTGGCTTCACAAGTGTACGACAGTCTCAGCTGTAGGTATCGGTATATAGACATAGGGATCATTCTGACATCACACAGGTATACTACAGTCTCACCTGTAGGTATTGGTATATAGACATGGGGATCATGCTGACATCTATACAACAGTCTCACCTGTAGGTATTGGTATATAGACATGGGGATCATTCTGACATCTATACAACAGTCTCACCTGTAGGTATTGGTATAAATATATGGGGATCATTCTGACATCACACAGGTATACAACAGTCTCACCTGTAACTATTGGTGTATAGAGGTGACAGGGATCATTCTGACATCACACAGGTATACAAGTATTTCCTGTAGATATTGGTACATACATAGATTTTATTTCATTTATATATATTTTCAAAGTAATATATTTGGTAGTTGATTTTTCTTTTGTGATTAAGACTCCAAGTTTTTGCAAAGAACAGTGAAGTCTTAATCTTAAGCTTAATATTTTCAGTTAAAATGTTTTGTGTCCAATTATTATTGACCAAGAACTTTGAAAATCCATCAGAACAGGGATGATGATATCAGTTCCTTTAGTATTTATACACTGCATGTTATCCTGGACTGGGGCCAATGGTAGGAAGATAATGAGGAAATGCTTCCATAAAATAACAGTGATGACAGGTGTGCGATACATGCCCTTTGTGCCTGTTGTGTGCCTTTGTCTTGTCAGATTGAGATGGCAGACATGTTGATGGATCGTGACAGCATGCAAACCCAACAGTTTTCTCTTAACATTTGATTATTTTGTCCAAGACCAGTAGACTGGCATTGTTGAACATGCTGGTTATTAAAATTTGGCTTCAACAAGCAGTAGAATCGGTTTAACTCAGTCACCCCTGAAGACACATTTGAGCTCTTCCAATTAAAAGGTTGGAATAGTTCATTATGAAATTTTAGGGATGAATGAGTTAAATGTGTACAGAGTTTGATGTAATGCATTGTGTGGAGGTATGCTTGGTATGTCGTGTAGTCTGTGACAGTATACAGGGTGCAGGGCCTGGTATGTGACCAAGTTTATAGCAGTGATATATAGACTATATAGTCTATGGCATTGATTTATTCTATAAGTGTAAAGATGATTTTGGGCATGGCTTGTGATATTTATGAGATATTTACTTTTGTTTAGTGTTGTGTATGTGTTGTTATTTGGTTTGGTTTGGTTTGTTTATGTTTTACATCCTTTTAACAGCTATGGTCATTTAAGGTTGTGGCAGGTTTTGGTGGTGGAGGAAAGCTGGAGTATCGTGGCCCCCTTGTTATATATATAGACCAGAAGAAAAGGTATTGACTGAGACAAAGTTGAGGTCAATATAGCATTTTGGGTCAATATATAACAAAACATCAGAATCATAAGTCGTCACAACAGATATGAAATTATGCTGTTTTAAACATTAAACAAGATGGAACATGAGAAAAAATGTTTGAGAGAAAAGTACGGAATTTGGCTGAAAGCATTATGACATTCCAACATCAATGACGTAATAAAAGAATATTGACCTGCCAAAAATAGAAACACTGGGTCAATATCTCAAATTACAACCTCCATGTGAGGATGGAAGAAATATTATGTTATTTTAATTCTATCACAGTAAAGATGATGTTGGTCCTGCTTGTGACATTGTGTAGTCTCAGCTGGTTCTCAAAGGTTTCTGTAACACGTAGCATTTAACACCAGAAAGTACTGGTTGCTAAGGTCAAATATTTCTACGGAGAGTTCTACTTTTTGACATCAAAATGTAAATGGCTAACACACCTTTAGAACTAACGGAACATTACAGAGGTTGCCTCTTATTTGCTTTGTTTAAAAAAAAAACGGATAAATAACTGCACATTTTAAAATGTTTTTATTTTATTTTCGCTGTTGTGGTAGAAATGTTAAATGTTAGCCTGTGTTTTGTGCTAGTCCGATTGTTTGTATGTGCTGCTGTTTCCATGTTGTTAGAACTTTGGGTACATGCTCTGTATGAATTAATGATTATCTACTGCAACCAGTAGTTTTGTTGACAAGATAAAACGGAAAATGTTTTACGCGAATCATGAGGTCTTCTTTCAAAGGAGCAATCTCATCAATAATGGAGAGTGTGAGAGATAGCCGAGCGTGATTATAGGCGTAGTGTAATATTTACCTGCTCTTGCATGGCAGGTAACGTTAACTCGCCTGGCAGGACAATGTCAGGGTAGCTTTCTAATAGATTATCAGGGTAGGACAATATCGGGGTAGCTTTCTAATAGATTATCATTACGTGTGTTCCTGCTCTCTGTGTTTGCAGAAGTATTTGTATTACTGCCATCAAGACCAATTTCATTTCTATTCTTAATATTCTTCAAGGCACTTTAAAAAAAAGGTTGGTAAGATTAGTGAACTACATTTGAAGATTGTGATGAGAATGAAGTCAGCATATTTATGTTATACCATTCTGTAAAGCGTTAAGAGTGCATTTGAGTGAGAAAATAATCAATTAGACACTCCCAGTGGGCACTATTGTTTCTGAACATTTATATTTACGACTGATGACATCAGCATGCTTTACCGTATAAATATTTCATACATGTCAACTGCGTCAATTTTATAATGTACAGGACAGGTAAACTGTGTCTGAGGACAGGTAAAATGTATCTGAGGACGGGTAATATGTGTTTGAGGACAGGTAATATGTGTCTGAGGACAGGTAATATGTGTCTGAGGACAGGTAAAATGTGTCTGAGGACAGGTAAAATGTGTCTGAGGACAGGTAATATGTGTTTTGAGGACAGGTAATATGTGTCTGAGGACAGGTAATATGTGTTTTGAGGACAGGTAATATGTGTCTGAGGACAGGTAATATGTGTCTGAGGACAGGTAATATGTGTCTGAGGACAGGTAAAATGTGTCTGAGGACAGGTAATATGTGTCTGAGGACAGGTAATATGTGTTTTGAGGACAGGTAATATGTGTCTGAGGACAGGTAATATGTGTCTGAGGACAGGTAATATGTGTCTTGAGGACAGGTAATATGTGTCTGAGGACAGGTAATATGTGTCTGAGGACAGGTAATATGTGTCTTGAGGACAGGTAATATGTGTCTGAGGACAGGTAATATGTGTCTGAGGACAGGTAATATGTGTCTTGAGGACAGGTAATATGTGTCTGAGGACAGGTAATATGTGTCTGAGGACAGGTAATATGTGTCTTGAGGACAGGTAATATGTGTCTGAGGACAGGTAAAATGTGTCTTAAGGACAGGTAATATGTGTCTGAGGACAGGTAAAATGTGTCTGAGGACAGGTCATATGTGTCTGAGGACAGGTAAAATGTGTCTTGAGGACAGGTAATATGTGTTTTGCGGACAGGTAATATGTGTCTGAGGACAGGTAATATGTGTCTGAGAACAGGTAATATGTGTCTGAGGACAGGTAAAATGTGTCTTGAGGACAGGTAATATGTGTCTGAGGACAGGTGATATGTGTCTGAGGACAGGTAATATGTGTCTTGAGGAAAGGTAATATGTGTCTGAGGACAGGTAATATGTGTCTGAGTACAGGTAATATGTGTCTGAGGACAGGTAATATGTGTCTGAGTACAGGTAATATGTGTCTGAGGACAGGTAATATGTGTCTGAGGACAGTTAAAATGTGTCTTGAGGACAGGTAATATGTGTTTTGAGGACAGGTAATATGTGTCTGAGGACAGGTAATATTTGTCTGAGAACAGGTAATATGTGTCTGAGGACAGGTAAAATGTGTCTTGAGGACAGGTAATATGTGTCTGAGGACAGGTGATATGTGTCTGAGGACAGGTAATATGTGTCTTGAGGACAGGTAATATGTGTCTGAGGACAGGTGATATGTGTCTGAGGACAGGTAATATTTGTCTGAGAACAGGTAATATGTGTCTGAGGACAGATAAACTGTCTGAGGACAGGTAAACTGTGTCTTGAGAACAGGAAGGACGGGTAAAAGGTGTCTGAGGACAGGTAAACTGTGTCTTGAGGACAGGAAGGGCAGGTAAAATGTGTCTGAGGACAGGTCATATGTGTCTGAGGACAGGTAAAATGTGTCTTGAGGACAGGAAATATGTGTCTGAGGACAGGTAATATTTGTCTGAGAACCGGTAATATGTGTCTGAGGACAGGTAAAATGTGTCTGAGGACAGGTAAAATGTGTCTGAGGACAGGTAATATGTGTTTTGAGGACAGGTAATATGTGTCTGAGGACAGGTAATATGTGTCTCGAGGACAGGTAATATGTGTCTGAGGACAGGTAATATGTGTCTTGAGGACAGGTAATATGTGTCTCGAGGACAGGTAATATGTGGCTGAGGACAGGTAATATGTGTCTGAAGACAGGTAAAATGTGTCTGAGGACAGGGAATATGTGTCTCGAGGACAGGTAATATGTGTCTGAAGACAGGTAAAATGTGTCTGAGGACAGGTAAACTGTGTCTGAGGACTAGTAAACTGTGTCTGAGGACAGGTAAACTATGTCTTTGGACAGATAAATTGTCGGAGGACAGGTAAAATGTGTCTGAGGACAGGTACAAAATGTAAAATGTGTCTTAGGTCAGGTAATATGTGTCTGAGGACAGGTAAAATGTGTCTGAGGACAGGTTAAATGTGTCTGAGGACAGGTAATATGTGTTTTGAGGACAGGTAATATGTGTCTGAGGACAGGTAATATGTGTCTCGAGGACAGGTAATATGTATCTGAGGACAGGTAATATGTGTCTTGAGGACCGTTAATATGTGTCTGAGGACAGGTAAAATTTGTCTATGCTCTCTTGTAAGTAGACAACTTAACATTGTATGTAAATTGATCAACACTCCAATGAAAACTGTTTAAACCAGCAGAACTATTTGGAATGCAAAACATATGAAGGTTTTTTACTTTTTTTTTTAACATATTGACTTTAATTTTCAGTTTAAAAACATATGCATTAGGAACTACATGTTTTTCATTAGACATATTGTTCGGTTTTGATATTTTACAAATAGACCATATTGTCAATTTATACATTTCTAAACATGGACATTTTTGCATTCAAATTAATATTTCAAGGAGTACATGACTAAAATTCATCAGAATGTGTCAAAAATTTCTTAAAATGAAGAAAAATACTTTGAATATTTTAATACTTAAAATGAGGTGTTCCATTTTGGGTACCTGGAAAGCTTAAATTCCAAACCTGACTCCACTTAATGAGCTCTATTAATAGACACACATGCTGGTGATACCCAAGAAATATATAATACGAAAGCTAAAGGCATCTTTTGTTCCATTATAGTAAATAATTTGGTGTTCCAGAAACTAAATAGGAAATATTAAAGTTTTGTATTTTGTGTACCTTCATGTTGAAGCGTTGCTGTCTTGTAGTTTCTTTCTGCATTGTTACAATGGTAAATTTTTGGTAAATTGAAGGTTTGAAATTATATGCCAGGAAGGTGTTGGGATTAGGTTGTTGGAAATGTCAATCAGCAATGCCATGGAAGGAAAGTTTGGAGATGAGAAGTTCAGAAATGTCATGCAAGGAAAGTTTGGGGTCAGGAAGGTCTGCAATGCCTTGCAAGGAAAGTTTGGAGACAAGAAGGTAAAAAATGTCGTCAAAGAAAGATTTAGGGTTATAAAGGTCTGTAATGTCATGCAAGGAAGGTTTGTGGACAAGAAATTTAGTGATGTCATGTAAGAGAGGTTCTAGGTCAGAAAGGTTGATGATGTTATGTTTTTTAAGAAAGATCAGGGACTGGAAAGTTGGTTATGTCTTGCGATATTTGTATGTAGACTTTGCCATGGCTCCCAGAGATACCAGCATGATAGTTCCGCCAAATGGAACCAGTCCTGTGTGGTGATCAGGTCACTTCCTCAGATCTTCTCCATCACACAATTCAACGGCAAAGTTGATAGGTATTGCAAATGGCATGATTAAAAATAAACTTGGTTAGTTTATTGGAAATATTGAGTTTATAGCAGTTGACATCAAGGAGAATCTGGAAATTGCAATTCCTCAGACACATTAATACCATTTACACAGGAAGCCAGGCTTGATGGGTGCTGCTATATCAGGTATATGCTTGAATCTTCGGGATGACACTGGAGGAGATGTCAGGATCGGCTCTCCTGACAATGTTACAAGTATACAAGGTCTTTAAGCTTCCCCTGTGGAGCAGTGTTCTCAAACCAGAAGACACGGCCTGGGTCACACAACTGGGGTCACATGACACTGGGGTCGCCAGATAGTCTGATTTATGTGTCTGAACAAAAACTATAGGCCAATTGGGAGCCATTCCTCACACAATGTTCCCACCCATGTTTCAACAAGACATTTTTATGAGATGTTCTATGTGTACAAGATTGGAGGATGCTGAGGAGGGTGACCCTGTTTTACACCTTTCCTCAGGCAAGGGGCTACAATTTTGATCTCTGTTAGGGAGCTACAGTTTTGATCTCTATTAGGGGGCTACAGTTTTGATCTCTATTAGGGGGCTACAGTTTTGATCTCTGTTAGGGAGCTACAGTTTTGATCTCTGTTAGGGAGCTACAGTTGTGATCTATATTAGGGGCTACAGTTTTGATCCCTGTTAGGGAGCTACAGTTTTGATCTCTGTTAGGGAGTTATATTTGTGATTTATATTAGGGAGCTGTGTTTGTTATCTATATTAGGGAGCTACAATAGTGAAAGGTGGCTAGCGTTGTTTACAATGAATTTTATAAGAGATATGGATATAATTCACTTTGTTCTTGGTAAACATGGCAGGTTCTCTGAACTTTTTATCCTTTGAGAGGCCTTAATGTGATACATTTACATTGTAAACTGTAATTGATTTTATTGACCATCACAATGAAACATTTCATATTGGTGAGAATGTGTGTGTGGTCACTCACCATGTAACTGACCTCCTGGGTCCAGAATATCAGGATGTCACACAACGCAAAAGGTCACAAGAGGCTCAAATTAAAAGTTATGGCATCTTTTCAAAATTAGGTACAAAAATCATTAGAGGCTCAAATTAAAAGTCATGGATTCATGTCAAAATGAGGTACAAAGGTCACAAGAGACTCAAACTAAAAGTTGTGGGGTCTTGTGAAACCAAGAACAAAGTCACCAAAAGCTTAAATCACAAGTCTTAGGGTTATATCAAAACAAGGTACCTACAAAGGTCAAAAGAAACTCAAGTTTAAGGGTCATGTCAAAATCAAGTATAAAGGTCACAAGAAACTCAAGTTTAAGAGTCATGTCAAAATCAAGTACAAAGGTCACAAGAAACTCAAGTTTAAGGGTCATGTCAAAATAAAGTACAAAGGTTGAAGGAGAGGCTCAATTTAAAAGTCGTGAGGTCATGTCAAAATCAGATGAAAAGTTTTGTTACAAAATGGTCGCTGTATTAACACACCTGCAGCCTAATTTTATTCTGACGATACAATCAGGATTATTTCAGTTAAAAACCATTAAAATTAATTTATTTGAGTCTTTGACATGCAATTGTTATTCTACAGGCAAATATCTTGGTAACGTCTCCATGACAACCCTATTGAGAGGTTAAGTCGAATGATTTGGTATGTTGACTGTTTCTTTGGAAATGTTGATTGTGTGTGTGATGTATAATTTTGTAGGTGAATACCGATGTTTTGAATTGTTTTATTTTGCTGACCATTTTATTGAAATACTGGAAAACATTACCAATAAATGGTTGCTATGGCGATCTAACTTTAAATTTGTATTATACTTCTATCTTTGCAGGCTATATCCAGGGCAATAATGCAGAAGATGAGAACAAGATACTAGAGGATCTCAGTCCAGCATCCGACACATTCAGAGACAACCGTCAGCTCGTCACCGAGATGCGTAGGTTTTTCTGGAATGTTGTTTTGTGAGAGGCGATTCCAAGCAGGAGATCAATATGTCACTGATATTGTGCTAATAGGAGAGATTGTGACAAATCACTAGTTATTCTTTGTGTGCCGTGTCGTAATTAGGACACAATCGGGGGCCACTCACAGCTAATCAAGGGCTGTTCTCGTCCCATCACATGTCCACACATTTATCCACCTGATGTCCTCAATCTAGCTGCTCTTCAAGGCAAATCTTCCATGTTTCTGTTGTGTTCGCAGTTAATGGTTGACAGCCATTTTTCATTATCCTCAAGTTTATACTTTATTTCGAAAGCTTTTACAAGCAATAACCATCCTCAAATTCCCCCTTTTTTCTACTGTAATTTCTGTTACAAGCAATTATCATCCTAAATTCTACCTTAGTTTAAGCTTTGCAATCCATTTTCATATCCTCCACAAGTTCTGCTTTGTTATGGGTCTGCACTGCATCTTTAAAGTCGATTCCCATCATCCTTTGTGTCCGACCTTTCTGTTTAAACTTCAGAACCAAACATTGATTGATTTTTTCTTCTTTGGATGTTTTCTTCATTATCTGTTTTCAAAGTTGACAATGATGTGCATTATGATACTCTGCTGCGACTGACACGTCTGTGAGCAGGCTTTGTGGGGGTTTGTAAGGCTTCCAAGATTCTCTGGCACTCCCCATATACAGAGAGAGAAATGCTGGTAGTTGTATAATAATCTGGCTGTGAAGTCATTTGGCCTCACATATGTATAATGAATTACTTCATTTTCAATAGAGAGGATTGTCTAACAGTTTTCCTACCATGCGGTGAATACTCATTAACATGCGGCAGTGAGAAAAGGAGACACCTGTATGTCTGGTTAATTAATGACTTCAGGGGGACAGTTTGTGTGGCAGAACATGGTACCCTTATCTAAAATGCCAATAATTCATTGTAATGAGACCTTTGTTAGAGAGAACAGAATTAACACATTGTCCATGTGTCTACTTAATATTTCCAATTTTATGAAAAGAAGGGGGTAAAAACATCAAATTTCTATTAGCTTTGAATGTATTATCCCCCTGCATCTAATATTACAATTATTCTGGTCTCTCTGTCCAGATTAATTACCCTATATCTACACTGCTGCTGTAAGTTCCAAATATGAACACTTCACAAAATAAAGTGCAATCTTAGGGCTGTGAACACTGGGTAGTCCGTTACAGACATATTTTATTTTGTTTTTCAGGGGGCCACAACTTCGATGTAATCCGTTTTGCAACATACAGAACTGCCTGCAAGC
The DNA here is from genome assembly GCF_002113885.1 of Mizuhopecten yessoensis. Taxonomy (NCBI): domain Eukaryota; kingdom Metazoa; phylum Mollusca; class Bivalvia; order Pectinida; family Pectinidae; genus Mizuhopecten; species Mizuhopecten yessoensis. The sequence goes on along the minus strand of NW_018408785.1, from coordinate 458,384 downwards.
TCCGATTTGTCCAGAAGAAAACTAACCGTAGGTTTTATTTTGACCTCCATCAGTTTGTCATTTGATAATGTGTAGACATATAGCGGGTACAATGGTTTACCTCTCCTAAGCCAAAGGAATCTGGGCCTTTAAAATTATGTTAAAGGCTTATTCCTTATATCAATCATAATGCTTGAAATTAATGTCTATTCAAGATATGACCATGATCTGTATAGTTCCCTTAGGCCAAACAAAAAAACATGTTTCCTGTAACATGTCTGAATAGATTAGGGTTGGTAGGTAATGCATTTTATTTCTCCATTTTTTTTAATAAGGTTTATATAGGAGAGTTATTTTGACTTTCCTTGAAAATTGTCCAAAGAAAATTAGGGTGGGCACAATAATTTAGGGTAGGTAGGGTAACCAGTAAGTAACAGACAATAACATTTATTTGGCCTTGTAAACCTGCAGTAAGCCAAGGGTCTACTATGAATATGTGATGGAAAATTGGGAATGGACTTATTGCAGGGAAACAGGGGGTTAAATTAGAAAATATATTTGAAGGATCTGAAAACGATGGGTGGGATTTTTACCAGGCATGGGCTTATTGCTGGATAGAAATGGTAAGTAATGTTTTAAAAGGGTGGTAGGGTTTGGATGATTATGGATGTTTGTGAATCAATTTGTTTTCATGAAATCATATGAATTGCAGGTGAAAAGCCATAAATGAACTTCATGAAAGATGAACTTTAAGTTAAAATAATCCACGTGAAATAAAGTAAAGCACAGAATTTATATGTAAGAATTTTATTTGCCTTTTAGTGATTTTATTATCTTTTGAGAACACTTCTAGAACCTTATAGAGAGCAGGGGTGGCCTAAATTTAAGTGCTCCCAAGGGTAGTAAAGATATTTTGAAGGATGTTTCATGGGAAAGAGGATGATAGGGTATTCTCATAACGGTATCACTAGTTATTTTGTGTTTGCCTAGAGTGGCCTTACAGTATTTGTCGGGGTATAACTGGGAGTAAGGCAGGAAATAGCATCATGACATTATTGTGTGATATCGTGAATTAAGGATTGTTTAGAATAAGAACACTAATAAAGGCTAAGTTTGTTTTGAATACAAACAGGAATCGAAAATATCTGTTTCCTTTGTCAAGCAAAGAATGTAAATGATCTGTGTCTCCTTTTGTTTAGTCCTTCTGACTGTCTTAAGTTTTGGACTAAAGACTGTCCATAGCTCAATCTAATATTTGGAATAAGATTCCGCAGTCTGGTATAAATAATAAAGGCCAAGTTTGTTTAAACACAAATAGGAATTAAAAACTTATATTTTGTGACCTTTCGAAAACGTCTGTTCTCTTTGTCAAGCAAAGGAGGAGACGGTGGTCATTTAAACTCTTTGCTTGACAAAGGAAACAGACATTTTCGAAAGCTTGCAAAAATTAGTTTTCAATTCCTGTTTGTGTTCAAAACAAACTAAGCCTTTTAAGAGTGTTTAGTTTGGTGTAAAGACTAAAGGCTAGATATCTAAATTAAAGGTGGATACAGTTGTGTAGTTACTAGAAACAGTTGTATAGTTTTAGTCTTTATCAAGATTGAGATGGGATTATATATGTAAATACCATTGTGTGATTATCAACATTAACTGTCGATTATAAACATTAATTGTCGATTATAAAACATTGGTGTTTGATTGTTAATATTTATATGTGATTATAAACACTGATTATTTATTATTAGTATTGTTGGTTGACTATAAAAAATAAATTTTCATTTGTAAACATTGAAATGCTATTCTGATAACTTTATTGTAAGTAAGACAGTGTGTGTATTGATACAGTTAATGTAAATCTGAGTAAGCTTACAAGTACAATTGATTGATAAATCAATACAAAAGGTTTAAAACAAAGAAAGCTGAACAAAACTAGGAATCCCTGGGAAAGTTATGTGTCAATCACGGTCCTCGTCAAACACTTAAATCGTCATGACATCAGCGCTGCAATCGCCACAGGGTGTCAGTATCTGTCAATTAAACCTCCCTGTGGTCAAATAAATGGACTTTGATGGTTAAAAACGAAGATATTATTAGTGAAGATGTGTCATACATTATTGAAAGTGTTATCTGATAATTGAATAAAACTTGTCATAAAAAGTATTGGATGGATATGAAGATTGATTCATTAGCTCAGATTAGAGCTATATTGTTACAGTGAGAGTGTGATTCGCCGATAACACGAGGCAGGGAAAATGTGTGACGAGGTGTCGCATTACAGTTATCATCAATACAAATGTGCATATCGGGATTATCAGCCAGGCTGTGTCAGCCACATCACAATTATCAACCTTGCTGAGGTGGGAGGGTTAGCCATATCAGCATTGTAAATGTTATCTCCTTCGGGCCAAACTTATAAGCAAATGGCTTGCTGGTCTCCGAGGCAGCTGTTAAGTGCAGGAATGGAAATGTGTGAGGGAGGGGTTGTTGTTACCAAACCGCAATGGAAATGTGTGAGGGAGGGGATGTTGTTACCAAACCGCAATGGAAGTGTGTGAGGGAGGGGTTGTTGTTAACAAACCGCAATGGAAATGTGTGAGGGAGAGGTTGTTGTTACCAAACCGCAATAGAAATGTGTTAGGGAGGGGTTGTTGTTACCAAACAGAAATGGAAATGTGTGAGGGAGGGGGTGTTGTTACCAAACCGCAATGGAAATGTGTGAGTGAGGGGTTGTTGTTACCAAACCGCAATGGAAATGTGTGAGGGAGGGATTGTTGTTACCAAACCGCAATGGAAATATGTGAAGGAGGGGTTGTTGTTACCAAACCGCAATGGAAATGTGTGAGGGAGGGGTTGTTGTTACCAAACGGCAATGGAAATTTGTGAGGGAGGGGTTGTTGTTCCCAAACCGCAATGGAAATGTGTGAGGGAGGGTTTGTTGTTACCAAACCGCAATGGAAATGTGTGAGGGAGGGGTTGTTGTTACCAAAACGCAATGGAAATGTGTGAGGGAGGGGTTGTTGTTTCCAAACCGCAATGGAAATGTGTGAGGGAGGGATTGTTGTTACCAAACCGCAATGGAAATGTGTGAGGGAGGGGTTGTTGTTACCAAACCGCACTGGAAATGTGTGAGGGAGCCTGGGTTGTTGTTTCCAAACCGCAATGGAAATGTGTGAGGGAGGGGTTGTTGTTACCAAACCGCAATGGAAATGTGTAAGGAGGGGTTGTTGTTACCAAACCGCAATGGAAATGTGTGAAGGAGGGGTTGTTGTTACCAAACCGCAATGGAAATTTGTGAGGGAGGGGTTGTTGTTACCAAACCGCAAGTCTCCTTTGTGTTCATACCATTATCCTCAGTGTTGAACTTGAAGAATTTATGTATAGGGTTTCGCCAATATCTCTTCTTTTATTTTGTCGTAGAATTTCAAAGTAGGAAAGCGCACGGTTTAATACATGCAGTTGTGTAATGTGCCCCATCACAGGAGGAGAATGGTGCCTGCCACATAGTGTTGTCGGGTAGGGAGGGCCGTTTTCCCTGTGTTAATTGTCCTACATGGGGCTGTGATGGGAGAAGAATGACAGAGGCTGCTGGCGATAGCTTGCCATCTCTGAATGTTAATCACAATCAATAACCTTTCTATTTTATATGAGACTTTATTGGGCTATGACCCGCTGCAATGGAGTTGTTAAGATGTGGTGATCCTGATATCCGCGCTTTAAGTACCGGAATAGGGTGACGGTGGGAGCTATTGACACATGACAGTTGGGGAGGGGGTCGATAAAAACCTACTTCCAATTTCACTCTCAGGGGATTAGGATTTCCTCCACTATTCAGCTCTTTTACCATTATATTTAACACTTCTGTCAATAAAACATTTAACGTGTGTCATTAACGGTGCAAGGCGTTGAGCACTAAAGCTTGCTGCACATGTACCAGTCTTGTTTATCGACACACTTGACCTGACTTAGCCTGTCGCAATCAAGCCATCTGTGCATCCATCATCCCACCATTATAGGGAACACTGCACTATAATGCTGCAGTCTTATGTAACTTTATTCTTCAGTCAATCTTTTACATGATTTGCACTCTAAAAAATGTGCACAATGATACAAATATACATCTAGGTACAGTGTAGTACTTGTAGTTTGCTGTGTTTTATATTTACACACCTGGGGAGTATATTTACACACCTGGGGGGTATATTCACAGCCAAAACACAAAACGTACCCTAACAAATCTGTTTCCATTTAGATACAGAAATTATTGACTACCCAGTATTAACAGTGCTGTATAAAATGTCAGCCCCAAAAATCTGTTCCCTCAAAATTTAAGTTCTATACTGTGAATATTTTGGGTGGAATGATTGCTTTAAGGTCACTTGAATGTAAATATGATAAAAGATCATTCCTATAAAACAGATAAACATAAATAATCCAGTAGTACTGTAGTTTCTTTGTGTAAAAAGTGATTTTTTTAGAGATAACTCGTAAGGAAATACAATGACAAATCCAATTATCTCACCAATATTTGTTCCAACACAAATAAAAACAAACTTATATCATTTGTTATTACTTACACAAGTGAAATCTTCACAATTGTATTGTTTGAAATAAATCTTATTGTGTTTGCAGTGTACCTAGTGGACATATGGAACATTATTGAAGCCTTCCGAGAGAATGGCCTTAACACTCTGGAGCCAGAATCTGAGCTCAACGGCTCAAGGGTGGAGTCGGTGTTGTCCAGTATATTTTGTCATCTGAACAAGCGTCTACCCTCCCCACAACAGGTGGACAATGACCAGTGTATACAGATGCTGCTTAGCTGGCTCATCAACGCTTACGACAGGTAAACAACAGGTGATCTCTGATCTTACCTAGGACAGGTTTACTGTCATAGACAGGTAAACCACAGGTGATCTCTGATCTTACCTAGGACAGGTAATCAAGAAGGTTAACTATTTACCTTTACTATCTGGGACAGGGAACCAGTAAACAAAAGGGTTGACCTGTATTATTTAGGACAGGTAATTATGTAATTCAGGTATTTAGCCTTATTATGTCAGTTGAATGTTTGACTATTACTAGAATAAGTCAGTTTAAGGATTGCTTGTATAACTTGACTTGGACAGGTGAGCCCCTTTATAGGGATTGATAGATTGTTAGAAATGCCTACCAACTACAGTTATTTACTACTGAGTATATCAAAATGTGCTATTAAACTAGCTTTCATAATTAGTATCAGTCATAAGCTATCTCGATTTTTGCATACACTTAACTTATTTTACATTAGGGTAAATATGTTTTAAGGCAACAATCAACAGACATAATTGACTCATTAGAATTACATGTAACAGGGGAAGGAACTCCTAAACCATCTCTAATAGATTAGTGATTCCACAATGAGGGTCATAAATACAATGCAGGTCAAGCCGGTTAGTTGCAGGTCATTTAAGTATGTGAACTTTTCGAATCCATCAAAGTTAGTAATATGAAATTCAAACTATTACTATTTGCCTTTTGATACCATAGTAATAAGTCTTTAATAAGGGAGTATTTTAAAAGTTTAATCTTAAAAAATGTGATTTTTAAACGTTTTCAATATTTGGATGAGCAGTGCAAATAATTCTAAAACAAACTACAATCTTTGCAGGTTATGAGGTCAATTGCAGGTTGACCTGCAAAAACACGGGCAGGTATGACTGTTATAGAAATCCTTAGGGATATATCTCGTATGTACCTGATCTTCTGGATTTCGAAAGTAATATTTTATTAATTTTGGAAATAAAGTTTGAATGAATTTGACAGGGAACTAAGATGTGAACAGTATTATCAACTGTATTGGATTGTATAGTACCGCATCTTTGACCTGATTTTTTCTTTGACAGTGCCGGCCGAGGGCGGATCCGAGTGTTCTGTCTCAAGGTGGCATTGTCCCACATGTGTGCTGGCAAACTGATGGACAAGCTACGCTGTAAGTGGCAATATTTCTGGTATATCCTGCTTATGCTTTAATTCTCCTATTGCCTGTATACAACTTACATCGCCTGTGTACACCTCATATCACCTGTGTACACCTCCTATTGGATGTGTACACCTATCACCTGTGTACACTTCACATCACCTGTGTACACCTCATATTGCCTGTGTACACCTCATATCACCTGTGTACACCTCATATCACCTGTGTACACCTTATATTGCCTATGTACACCTCCTATTGGATGTGTACACCTCATATTGCCTGTGTACACCTCCTATCGCCTGTGTACACCTCTTATTGCATGTGTACACCTTTTATCACATGTTTACACTTCATATCACCTGTGTACATCTCATATTGCCTGTGTACACCTCATACCACCGGTGTACATCTCATATCGCATGTGTACACCTCATGTTACCTGTGTACACCTCATATCTCCTGTGTACTCCTCATGTTACCTGTGTACACCTCATGTTACCTGTGTACACCTCATATCTCCTGTGTACATCTCATGTTACCTGTGTACACCTCATATCTCCTTTGTACACCTCATGTTACCTGTGTACACCTTATATCTCTGGCGTACACCTCATGTTACCTGTGTACACCTTATACCTCCTGTGTACACCTCATATCTCCTGTGTACTCCTCATATCTCCTGTGTCCACCTCATGTTACCTGTGTACACCTCATATCTCCTTTGTACACCTCATGTTACCTGTGTACACCTTATATCTCCTGTGTACACCTCATATCTTCTGTGTACACCTCATATCTCCTGTGTACATCTCATGTTACCTGTGTACACCTTATATCTCCTGTGTACACCTCATGTCTCCTGTGTACACCTCATATCTCCTGTGTACATCTCATGTTACCTGTGTACACCTCATATCTCCTGTGTACACCTCATGTTACCTATGTACACCTCATGTTACATGTGTACACCTCATGCTACCTGTGTACACCTCATGTTACCTGTGTACACCTTATATCTCTTGTGTACATCTCATGTTACCTGTGTACACCTTATACAGTGTATCTCTAGTGTACACCTTATGTTATCTGTGTACACCTCATATCCCCCATTTACACTTCATATCTCACGTCTTTCTCTCGTTTCTCAGGTGTTATCTCCTATGTGTTCCTAATATTTCCTATGTACACTTCACATCCCCTGTGTACCCTCCTATTTCCTTTTTACAGCCCATATCTCCTGTGTACATTTCATATCAAGTGTGTACCCCTCACGTTCCTGTGCACCCCTCAAGTTTCTGTGCACCCGTCATGTTCCTGTGCACCCCTCTTGTTCCTGTGCACCCCTCATGTTCCTGTGCACCCTTCATGTTCCTGTGCACCCTTCATGTTCCTGTGCACCCCTCATGTTCCAGTGCACCCATCATGTTCCTGTGTACCCCTCATGTTCCTGTGCACCCCTCTTGTTCCTGTGTACCCTTCATGTTCCTGTGCACCCATCATGTTCCAGTACACCCATCATGTTCCAGTGCACCCCTCATGTTCCAGTGCACCCCTTGTGTTCCTGTGCACCCCTCATGTTCTAGTTCACCCCTCATGTTCCTGTGCACCCCTCATGTTCCTGTGCACCCCTCATGTTTCAGTGCACTCCTCATGTTCCTGTGCACCCCTCGTGTTTCTGTGCACTCCTCGTGTTCCTGTGCACCCCTCGTGTTCCTGTGCACCCCTCGTGTTCCTGTGCACCCCTCATGTTTCTGTGCACCCATCATGTTCCTGTGCACCCCTCATGTTCCTGTGCACCCCTCATGTTCCTGTCCACCCCTCATGTTCCTGACCACCCCTCATATATCCTGCTTCATGCATCTCATCTGGTGGTTTCATTGTTTATGAAAAAATTCTATTTGCAGTTTCACATATGCTTAAAACAGATAAACCCTAGTAAAAATTATGAGCCAGTGCCTTAATAATATACAGCTACCTAGTAATGGACAAGTTCTTAGATATAATGAATAATTACACAAAAAGATCAACAGGTTTAGATTACAATAAATAACTGCAACAGTGCAAAGAAAATTTGCATAACATTTTTAAAATGTGGTATAATTACTGATCAGCATGGCTATAGTAAATCTTGACTTGCATCACGATCACTTCTGTCATTGAAAAACACATTAAGCTTTTGTTGCTGTAATTGTTTCTAAATTTAATTTGCGGTTATTGTACATGGAGGTGATTAGGCCGTATCTGACAGCAGTGTGAGTCACACCCACATGTTGCCATGGAAACCACACCCCATTAGAGTGGCTTTAATTAAACAAAGGATGAGTACTGTGCTCAGTACCGGAGATTTGTCACATTTGTCTTTTGTATATGTTTTTTGAGACACACTAGTGTTTCCCCCATTTTGATAATGATTTATAGAGCCATGTTCAATCATTTTCCGCTACTAGTCTGTTGCTTTCTACTCAGATGCAGGTTTTACTGAAATCAAACCTCCAAAATTCCATAAATGTAGAATGAGGCTGTTCATTTAAAGACTGTGTTTTAAAAAGGACTTGAAACCTGTCTAAGCAGGAAACCTGTCTTAGCAGGTTTCAAGATAATACATAAATGGCTATGGTACATTCCATATTAGTAGATATTAGCCCTTTCAACCCTAGGTAACTTTAATGGACTCTACCATGCATTTATTGGGATGAGTCCATTATGGTCTACGATAGTGAAAGGGTTAAAATGTCAACTTCTGCAAGCTCCATGACAGCAGAAGAAACCATATCAGCTCTATTAATTGTCTGGATTTGATGTGGGGATAGTGTTAGCTAAACCCTTTATAAAGAATCTCAAACACTCGTTATGATTTCTTTAGCAGAAGCAGATTTCATAAAATCATAAGTTATCTTTAAATCCTTTATGTATGATAGAAATGGTTTAGCTAAACAAGTGAATTTGGAACTAGTTTAATTAATTCTAAATGACAAGGTCAATATAAGAGAGTGCAAGGAGCTGAACTAAGATAAGGAAATGGGATATCATATATAAAGGTGTAGGCTATTCATAGACGCCACATGAATTTTCTGTAGTGTAAAAAAACCGACAGGACCATTTTTGTTATATCTTTGGTATGATTTGACATTAAAATGTGCTAATAAACTGTTGTAGACATCTTTACCCAGTTGTCTGACTCGAGTGGGTACCTGAACAGACAGCGGTTTGAGGACTACCTACGAGACCTGTTAACACTACCGACAGCCGTGTTTGAGGGGCCATCTTTTGGTTACAATGAGATGGCCTCACGGGCCTGCTTTGACGGCGTGAGTATGCTAAGCTTATTGTGGGAAGTACCAGGCATGTGGCACTACCTTGCAAGGTGTAGTAGCAGAATTATAGACACAGTGCTTTTATCAGATTGTGACAAGTTCTTCGGGGAACTGTTTCTATAAAGTGCTTTAATTTTACAAGTCAATCTTATTTTGTTCCTGGATCAAGTTTGCAGTGTTAAAATTTTCAAGAGTACTAACTAAATCTCTAGCAGAATGACAACAGATTTATCATTTATCAAGTGTATATTTCACACAGTTTACACAAGCTTCAAATGAAAAATAGCAAAAATGAAACTTTCGGGATGATGAAGATAATGTGATAAGAAAAGGAAAGGTGGTACATAACATTATGGTAAGATACACATGTACCTGTATCACTAAAGTAAGGTTGTGTAGGTATGGAATAAATACCTGTATCACTAAAGTAAGGTTGTGTAGGTATGGAATAAATACCTGTATCACTAAAGTAAGGTTGTGTAGGTATGGAATAAATACCTGTATCACTAAAGTAAGGTTGTGTAGGTATGGAATAAATACCTGTATCACTAAAGTAAGGTTGTGTAGGTATGGAATAAATACCTGTATCACTAAAGTAAGGTTGTGTAGGTATGGAATAAATACCTGTATCACTAAAGTAAGGTTGTGTAGGTATGGAATAAATACCTGTATCACTAAAGTAAGGTTGTGTAGGTATGGAATAAATACCTGTATCACTAAAGTAAGGTTGTGTAGGTATGGAATAAATACCTGTATCACTAAAGTAAGGTTGTGTAGGTATGGAATAAATACCTGTATCACTAAAGTAAGGTTGTGTAGGTATGGAATAAATACCTGTATCACTAAAGTAAGGTTGTGTAGGTATGGAATAAATACCTGTATCACTAAAGTAAGGTTGTGTAGGTATGGAATAAATACCTGTATCACTAAAGTAAGGTTGTGTAGGTATGGAATAAATACCTGTATCACTAAAGTAAGGTTGTGTAGGTATGGAATAAATACCTGTATCACTAAAGTAAGGTTGTGTAGGTATGGAATAAATACCTGTATCACTAAAGTAAGGTTGTGTAGGTATGGAATAAATACCTGTATCACTAAAGTAAGGTTGTGTAGGTATGGAATAAATACCTGTATCACTAAAGTAAGGTTGTGTAGGTATGGAATAAATACCTGTATCACTAAAGTAAGGTTGTGTAGGTATGGAATAAATACCTGTATCACTAAAGTAAGGTTGTGTAGGTATGGAATAAATACCTGTATCACTAAAGTAAGGTTGTGTAGGTATGGAATAAATACCTGTATCACTAAAGTAAGGTTGTGTAGGTATGGAATAAATACCTGTATCACTAAAGTAAGGTTGTGTAGGTATGGAATAAATACCTGTATCACTAAAGTAAGGTTGTGTAGGTATGGAATAAATACCTGTATCACTAAAGTAAGGTTGTGTAGGTATGGAATAAATACCTGTATCACTAAAGTAAGGTTGTGTAGGTATGGAATAAATACCTGTATCACTAAAGTAAGGTTGTGTAGGTATGGAATAAATACCTGTATCACTAAAGTAAGGTTGTGTAGGTATGGAATAAATACCTGTATCACTAAAGTAAGGTTGTGTAGGTATGGAATAAATACCTGTATCACTAAAGTAAGGTTGTGTAGGTATGGAATAAATACCTGTATCACTAAAGTAAGGTTGTGTAGGTATGGAATAAATACCTGTATCACTAAAGTAAGGTTGTGTAGGTATGGAATAAATACCTGTATCACTAAAGTAAGGTTGTGTAGGTATGGAATAAATACCTGTATCACTAAAGTAAGGTTGTGTAGGTATGGAATAAATACCTGTATCACTAAAGTAAGGTTGTGTAGGTATGGAATAAATACCTGTATCACTAAAGTAAGGTTGTGTAGGTATGGAATAAATACCTGTATCACTAAAGTAAGGTTGTGTAGGTATGGAATAAATACCTGTATCACTAAAGTAAGGTTGTGTAGGTATGGAATAAATACCTGTATCACTAAAGTAAGGTTGTGTAGGTATGGAATAAATACCTGTATCACTAAAGTAAGGTTGTGTAGGTATGGAATAAATACCTGTATCACTAAAGTAAGGTTGTGTAGGTATGGAATAAATACCTGTATCACTAAAGTAAGGTTGTGTAGGTATGGAATAAATACCTGTATCACTAAAGTAAGGTTGTGTAGGTATGGAATAAATACCTGTATCACTAAAGTAAGGTTGTGTAGGTATGGAATAAATACCTGTATCACTAAAGTAAGGTTGTGTAGGTATGGAATAAATACCTGTATCACTAAAGTAAGGTTGTGTAGGTATGGAATAAATACCTGTATCACTAAAGTAAGGTTGTGTAGGTATGGAATAAATACCTGTATCACTAAAGTAAGGTTGTGTAGGTATGGAATAAATACCTGTATCACTAAAGTAAGGTTGTGTAGGTATGGAATAAATACCTGTATCACTAAAGTAAGGTTGTGTAGGTATGGAATAAATACCTGTATCACTAAAGTAAGGTTGTGTAGGTATGGAATAAATACCTGTATCACTAAAGTAAGGTTGTGTAGGTATGGAATAAATACCTGTATCACTAAAGTAAGGTTGTGTAGGTATGGAATAAATACCTGTATCACTAAAGTAAGGTTGTGTAGGTATGGAATAAATACCTGTATCACTAAAGTAAGGTTGTGTAGGTATGGAATAAATACCTGTATCACTAAAGTAAGGTTGTGTAGGTATGGAATAAATACCTGTATCACTAAAGTAAGGTTGTGTAGGTATGGAATAAATACCTGTATCACTAAAGTAAGGTTGTGTAGGTATGGAATAAATACCTGTATCACTAAAGTAAGGTTGTGTAGGTATGGAATAAATACCTGTATCACTAAAGTAAGGTTGTGTAGGTATGGAATAAATACCTGTATCACTAAAGTAAGGTTGTGTAGGTATGGAATAAATACCTGTATCACTAAAGTAAGGTTGTGTAGGTATGGAATAAATACCTGTATCACTAAAGTAAGGTTGTGTAGGTATGGAATAAATACCTGTATCACTAAAGTAAGGTTGTGTAGGTATGGAATAAATACCTGTATCACTAAAGTAAGGTTGTGTAGGTATGGAATAAATACCTGTATCACTAAAGTAAGGTTGTGTAGGTATGGAATAAATACCTGTATCACTAAAGTAAGGTTGTGTAGGTATGGAATAAATACCTGTATCACTAAAGTAAGGTTGTGTAGGTATGGAATAAATACCTGTATCACTAAAGTAAGGTTGTGTAGGTATGGAATAAATACCTGTATCACTAAAGTAAGGTTGTGTAGGTATGGAATAAATACCTGTATCACTAAAGTAAGGTTGTGTAGGTATGGAATAAATACCTGTATCACTAAAGTAAGGTTGTGTAGGTATGGAATAAATACCTGTATCACTAAAGTAAGGTTGTGTAGGTATGGAATAAATACCTGTATCACTAAAGTAAGGTTGTGTAGGTATGGAATAAATACCTGTATCACTAAAGTAAGGTTGTGTAGGTATGGAATAAATACCTGTATCACTAAAGTAAGGTTGTGTAGGTATGGAATAAATACCTGTATCACTAAAGTAAGGTTGTGTAGGTATGGAATAAATACCTGTATCACTAAAGTAAGGTTGTGTAGGTATGGAATAAATACCTGTATCACTAAAGTAAGGTTGTGTAGGTATGGAATAAATACCTGTATCACTAAAGTAAGGTTGTGTAGGTATGGAATAAATACCTGTATCACTAAAGTAAGGTTGTGTAGGTATGGAATAAATACCTGTATCACTAAAGTAAGGTTGTGTAGGTATGGAATAAATACCTGTATCACTAAAGTAAGGTTGTGTAGGTATGGAATAAATACCTGTATCACTAAAGTAAGGTTGTGTAGGTATGGAATAAATACCTGTATCACTAAAGTAAGGTTGTGTAGGTATGGAATAAATACCTGTATCACTAAAGTAAGGTTGTGTAGGTATGGAATAAATACCTGTATCACTAAAGTAAGGTTGTGTAGGTATGGAATAAATACCTGTATCACTAAAGTAAGGTTGTGTAGGTATGGAATAAATACCTGTATCACTAAAGTAAGGTTGTGTAGGTATGGAATAAATACCTGTATCACTAAAGTAAGGTTGTGTAGGTATGGAATAAATACCTGTATCACTAAAGTAAGGTTGTGTAGGTATGGAATAAATACCTGTATCACTAAAGTAAGGTTGTGTAGGTATGGAATAAATACCTGTATCACTAAAGTAAGGTTGTGTAGGTATGGAATAAATACCTGTATCACTAAAGTAAGGTTGTGTAGGTATGGAATAAATACCTGTATCACTAAAGTAAGGTTGTGTAGGTATGGAATAAATACCTGTATCACTAAAGTAAGGTTGTGTAGGTATGGAATAAATACCTGTATCACTAAAGTAAGGTTGTGTAGGTATGGAATAAATACCTGTATCACTAAAGTAAGGTTGTGTAGGTATGGAATAAATACCTGTATCACTAAAGTAAGGTTGTGTAGGTATGGAATAAATACCTGTATCACTAAAGTAAGGTTGTGTAGGTATGGAATAAATACCTGTATCACTAAAGTAAGGTTGTGTAGGTATGGAATAAATACCTGTATCACTAAAGTAAGGTTGTGTAGGTATGGAATAAATACCTGTATCACTAAAGTAAGGTTGTGTAGGTATGGAATAAATACCTGTATCACTAAAGTAAGGTTGTGTAGGTATGGAATAAATACCTGTATCACTAAAGTAAGGTTGTGTAGGTATGGAATAAATACCTGTATCACTAAAGTAAGGTTGTGTAGGTATGGAATAAATACCTGTATCACTAAAGTAAGGTTGTGTAGGTATGGAATAAATACCTGTATCACTAAAGTAAGGTTGTGTAGGTATGGAATAAATACCTGTATCACTAAAGTAAGGTTGTGTAGGTATGGAATAAATACCTGTATCACTAAAGTAAGGTTGTGTAGGTATGGAATAAATACCTGTATCACTAAAGTAAGGTTGTGTAGGTATGGAATAAATACCTGTATCACTAAAGTAAGGTTGTGTAGGTATGGAATAAATACCTGTATCACTAAAGTAAGGTTGTGTAGGTATGGAATAAATACCTGTATCACTAAAGTAAGGTTGTGTAGGTATGGAATAAATACCTGTATCACTAAAGTAAGGTTGTGTAGGTATGGAATAAATACCTGTATCACTAAAGTAAGGTTGTGTAGGTATGGAATAAATACCTGTATCACTAAAGTAAGGTTGTGTAGGTATGGAATAAATACCTGTATCACTAAAGTAAGGTTGTGTAGGTATGGAATAAATACCTGTATCACTAAAGTAAGGTTGTGTAGGTATGGAATAAATACCTGTATCACTAAAGTAAGGTTGTGTAGGTATGGAATAAATACCTGTATCACTAAAGTAAGGTTGTGTAGGTATGGAATAAATACCTGTATCACTAAAGTAAGGTTGTGTAGGTATGGAATAAATACCTGTATCACTAAAGTAAGGTTGTGTAGGTATGGAATAAATACCTGTATCACTAAAGTAAGGTTGTGTAGGTATGGAATAAATACCTGTATCACTAAAGTAAGGTTGTGTAGGTATGGAATAAATACCTGTATCACTAAAGTAAGGTTGTGTAGGTATGGAATAAATACCTGTATCACTAAAGTAAGGTTGTGTAGGTATGGAATAAATACCTGTATCACTAAAGTAAGGTTGTGTAGGTATGGAATAAATAGCTGTATCATTACAGTAAGGTTGTGTAGGTATGGAATAAATACCTGTATCATTACAGTAAGGTTGTGTAGGTATATGATAAATAGCTGTATCACTATGGTAAGATTATACAGGTGTGTAATAAATACCTGTATTTATATAGTAATATTATACAGGTGTGTAAATACCTGTACTATTAGTTAGATTACACAGGCATGTAAAAACGTTTTTTATCAAGATAAAAAGATCAAAGGAGCTGTTAAAATCACAGAAAAAATCTCTATTTACACAATTTACATGGTAAACTCTATGCTATAGCTTGGATGTAGATCAATCAAACTCAGTACCATAATAAACTATCCTCAGATCAATGTTCAGTAGACATGAATGAAAGACTGAAGTGTGTGAGCATGCTACCTGTTGATTACAGGTGAGAATTACATGGCTACATCAGTTGTTTATTGGCCAGTTATGTTGCAGTATTTATGTGATGACCTGATTTGCTTATCATTGAGTGTGATGTAATTATCTGGCGTACCTGACTCTCACCCGTGTAGGTGGCTCTGCCTGTTTAGTGAGAACTGTGTGTACCTGTACATTGCTGTAACAGTACTGTGTACCGGTGAAGCCTACTAGGCCATACAGCTCTTATAGGTCACATAAAACACTATATTGATTGGGTTATCCAGTAAGTGGCTTGGCTGAATCAGCTGTCTATAAATGTTTCATGTTTGGCCGCCCAAGGCATTGTATCTCTTTCCCAGTTATCTGTAATTGTTTCAAGTTATCACGGCGGGTAATTGTGTGGAACCGAGTTGTGAGGGCAGATTTCTACATTATTATGCTATGAGGGCAAAACCTCTGTGAACCTGAGAAGTGAGGGCAGATTCCACTCATTATTATGCTGTGATGGCAATTACCTCTGTGAACCAGAGATGTGAGGATAGAGCTCGAGATCTCCCATCATTAGATGAGAGGGCAAATACCTCTGTGAACCTGAGATTTGGGGGCAGATTCCACCCATTATTATGCTGTGAGGGCAATTACCTCTGTGAACCAGAGATGTGAGGATAGAGCTCTAGATCTCCCATCATTAGCTGAGAGGGCAAATACCTCTGTGAACCTGAGATGTGGGGGCAGATTCCACTCATTATTATGCTGTGAGGGCAAATACCTCTGTGAACCAGAGATGTGAGGGTAGATCTAGAGCTCTCCCATCATTAGCTGAGAAGGCAAATACCTTTTTGATCCTGAGATTTGATGGAAGATTTCTCTGATCCTGAAATGTGCTAGATGTATGAGGGCACCTATCTGTGTGGGCTAGAGCTGTAAAATATCCAATGCTTAAATCTCTGTGATCCTTGACTGTAAGATGTGACATATCTAAACTGTGATGTATGAGGGCACATACAAAATGTCTGTGTTTGGGCTTGAATCTCTGAGATCCTGAGCTCTTAGATGAACTGGCAGATATCTGTGACCCATAATTCCAATCTGTCATGTTTGACACATTTCCAATTTGATGGTAAGTGGGGATTTTGATGGCATGATAAAGTTTTACTTTTTGGATTCTATTTGTGAAGTGGGTATTGATTGATATATAGGCTTCTCCAATTTCTCTCAAATTACAAAAACTTAACTGTTTGCAAATGGATCTAGTGGGCTGGAGATGGGATGTTGTGTCAGTGCTGTAACTGTAGGCTGTGTCATCTGTGCCCGGAAATCCCATTAATCCACAGATGGTGGTGCTGATGTGTACCCAAGCCCTTGATTACTCCTACAGCATCCTCCAGTCCTTTGTACTAGAGGGGTAAGGTCACCTCTGTGACAATGTTCTGTAATGTCTGTACTATAGGTGAAGGTCACCTTTGTGACAATGTCTGTAATGTCTGTACTATAGGTGAAGGTCGCCTCTGTGACAATGTCTGTAATGTCTGTACTATAGGTGAAGGTCACCTTTTTGACAATGTTCTGTAATGTCTGTACTATAGGGGAAGGTCACCTCTGTGCCAATGTCTGTAATGTCTGTACTAGAGGGGTAATGTAAACTCTGTGACAATGTTCTGTAATGTCTGTACTATAGGGGAAGGTCACCTTTGTGACAATGTTCTGTAATGTCTGTACTATAGGTGAAGGTCACCTCTGTGACAATGTCTGTAATCTCTGTACTATCGGTGAACGTCACCTCTGTGACAATGTCTGTAATGTCTGTACTATAGGTGAAGGTCTCCTCTGTGACAATGTCTGTAATGTCTGTACTATAGGTGAAGGTCACCTTTTTGACAATGTTCTGTAATGTCTGTACTATAGGGGTAAGGGCACCTCTGTGACAATGTTCTGTAATGTCTGTACTATAGGGGAAGGTCACCTCTGTGCCAATGTCTGTAATGTCTGTACTAGAGGGGTAATGTAAACTCTGTGACAATGTTCTGTAATGTCTGTACTATAGGTGAAGGTCACCTCTGTGACAATGTCTGTAATGTCTGTACTATAGGTGAAGGTCTCCTCTGTGACAATGTCTGTAATGTCTGTACTATAGGTGAAGGTCACCTTTGTGACAATGTCTGTAATGTCTGTACTATAGGTGAAGGTCTCCTCTGTGACAATGTCTGTAATGTCTGTACTATAGGTGAAGGTCACCTTTTTGACAATGTTCTGTAATGTCTGTACTATAGGGGTAAGGTCACCTCTGTGACAATGTTCTGTAATGTCTGTACTATAGGTGAAGGTCACCTTTTTGACAATGTTCTGTAATGTCTGTACTATAGGGGAAGGTCACCTCTGTGACAATGTCTGTAATGTCTGTACTATAGGTGAAGGTCGCCTCTGTGACAATGTCTGTAATGTCTGTACTATAGGTGAAGGTCACCTTTGTGACAATGTCTGTAATGTCTGTACTATAGGTGAAGGTCACCTTTTTGACAATGTTCTGTAATGTCTGTACTATAGGGGTAAGGTCACCTCTGTGACAATGTTATGTAATGTCTGTACTAGAGGGGTAAGGTCACATTTGTGACAATGTCTGTAATGTCTGTACTAGAGGGGTAAGGTCACATTTGTGACAATGTCTGTAATGTCTGTACTAGAGGGGTAATGTCACCTCTGTGACAATGTTCTGTAATGTCTGTACTAGAGGGGTAAGGTCACCTTTGTGAAAATGTCTGTAATGTCTGTACTAGAGGGGTAAGGTCACCTCTGTGACAATGTTCTGTAATGTCTGTACTATAGGTGAAGGTCACCTCTGTGACAATGTCTGTCATGTCTGTACTATAGGTGAAGGTCAAATGCACAACTTCTTTTTTCGTGTATATTCATTTTCACACCGTTCTTCAAATGGCAAAGTCACAAGGATTTGAATTTGGGGAATGAAAAATGAGCAATTTCTGTTCCTTGTGAAAATTAGTTTACGATCGTCACTCCTTGCCAATTAAAGCAAAAATAAGTACTGTAAGCATATATATTTTAGGGGTATATACTTATTTTAACGCTTTTGAGACTATTACGCTAATTTACGGTACCCTAACTGATGTTTCTTTAAAGTTTTTATCAATTGCGTATATCATAGATGCACCAATTCATCAATGCACTAATCTGTTAAAATGTACAAAAATAAGTATGTTTACAGTTTATCACAAAATATCAATGATTTTCCTGTTTACAATATATTTGTATATGATACAAACATCTGTACTGGAGCTAACAACATGTATATATATACCTGTACTGGAGCTAACAACATGTATATATACACCCGTACTGGAGCTAACAACATGTATATATACACCCGTACTGGAGCTAACAACATGTATATATCCACCCGTACTGGAGCTAACAACATGTATATATACACCTGTACTGGAGCTAACAACATTTATATAAACACTTGTACTGGAGCTAACAACACGTATATATATACCTGTACTGGAGCTAACAACATGTATATATACGCCTGTACTGGAGCTAACAACATGTATATAAACTCTTGTACTGGAGCTAACAACATGTATATATATCCCTGTACTGGAGCTAACAACATGTATATAAACTCTTGTACTGGAGCTAACAACATGTATATATATCCCTGTACTGGAGCTAACAACATGTATATAAACTCTTGTACTGGAGCTAACAACATGTATATATACACCCGTACTGGAGCTAACAACATGTATATATACACCCGTACTGGAGCTAACAACATGTATATATACACCCGTACTGGAGCTAACAACATGTATATATACACCCGTACTGGAGCTAACAACATGTATATATACACCCGTACTGGAGCTAACAACATGTATATATCCACCCGTACTGGAGCTAACAACATGTATATATCCACCCGTACTGGAGCTAACAACATGTATATATCCACCCGTACTGGAGCTAACAACATGTATATATCCACCCGTACTGGAGCTAACAACATGTATATATCCACCCGTACTGGAGCTAACAACATGTATATATACACCCGTACTGGAGCTAACAACATGTATATATACACCCGTACTGGAGCTAACAACATGTATATATACACCTATACTGGAGCTAACAACATGTATATAAACACCTGTACGGGAGCTAACAACATGTATATAAACACCTGTACTGGGGCTAACAACATGTATATAAACACCTGTACTGGGGCTAACAACATGTATATAAACACCTGTACTGGAGCGAACAACATGTATATAAACACCTGTACTGGAGCTAGCAACATGTATATAAACACCTGTACTGGAGCTAGCAACATGTATATAAACACCTGTACTGGAGCTAACAACATGCATATAAACACCTGTACTGGAGCTAACACCATGTATATATACACCTGTACTGGAGCTAACAACATGTATATGAACACACCTTTGTTGGAGTTGACTTTGTACTAGCAGTGAACATGATGGTATAGCTATAGATGTTTTGTGGAGGATGACTGTTATCGTAACAATGACGCTGAATCAGCGGATTCTATATAGCTGTGAATGATTGATAAAGACGAGTATTATTGACCAGCAGAACTTGTTTTCTGTATTTACTAGCAGTGGTCTCCATTTGTCTTTGATGATACATATTATAGTGCCAGGGTCAGATATTATAGTGCCAGGGTCAGATACATATTATAGCATGTCTGGGTCAGATACATATTATAGCTTGTCAGGGTCAGATACATATCAAGTGCCAGGGTCAGATACATATTATAGTGCCAGAGTCAAATACATATTAAAGCATGTCAGAGTCGGATACATATTATAGCATGTCAGGGTCAGATACATATTAAAGCATGTCAGGGTCAGATACATATTATAGTGCCAGGGTCAGATACATATTATAGTGCCAGGGTCTGATACATATTATAGTGTCAAGGTCAGATACATAGTATAGCATGTCAGGGTCAGATACATATCAAGTGCCAGGGTCAGATACATATTTATAGTGCCATGGTCAGATACATATTATAGTGCCAGGGTCAGATACATAGTATAGCATGTCAGGGTCAGATACATATTATAGTGCCAGAGTCAGATACATATTATAGTGCCAGAGTCAGATACATATTATAGCATGTCAGGGTCAGAAACATATAATAGTGCCAGGTTCAGATACATAGTATAGCATGCCAGGGTCAGATACATATTTATAGTGCCAGGGTCAGATACATATTATAGCATGCCAGAGTCAGATACATATTATAGTGCCAGAGTCAGATACATAGTATAGCATGCCAGGGTCAGATACATATTATAGTGCCAGGTTCAGATACATAATATAGCATGTCAGGGTCAGATACATATTATAGTGCCAGGTTCAGATACATGGTATAGCAAGTCAGGGTCAGATACATATTATAGTGCCAGGGTCAGATACATATTATAGTGCCAGGGTCAGATACATATTATAGTTCCAGAGTCAGTTACATAGTATAGCATGCCAGGGTCAGATACATATTATAGTGCCAGGGTCAGATACATATTATAGTGCCAGGGTCAGATAAATATTATAGTGCCAGGTTCAGATACATATAATAGCATGTCAGGGTCAGATACATATTATAGCATGTCAGGGTCAGATACATATTATAGTGCCAGAGTCAGATACATAGTATAGCATGTTGGGGTCAGATACATATTATAGCATGCCAGGATCAGATACATATTATAGTGCCAGGTTCAGATACATAATATAGCATGTCAGAGTCAGATACATATTATAGTACCAGGGTCAGATAAATCAGGTAGAGTCAACCCAGAGAAATAGCACTTGTTATAATATAATGGTAGAGTCCTGTTATAGATATCTAGGTTTAGTCTACGTGCTGTTATAATATAATGGTAGAGTTCTGTTATAGATATCTAGGTTCAGTCTACGTGCTGTTATAATATAATGGTAGAGTTCTGTTATAGATATCTAGGTTCAGTCTACGTGCTGTTATAATATAATGGTAGAGTTCTGTTATAGATATCTAGGTTTAGTCTGCATGCTGTTATAATATAATGGTAGAGTTCTGTTATAGATATCTAGGGTTAGTCTACGTGCTGTTATAATATAATGGTAGAGTTCTGTTATAGATATCTAGGTTTAGTCTACTTGCTGTTATAATATAATGGGAGAGTTCTGTTATAGATATCTAGGTTTAGTCTACATGCTGTTATAATATAATGGTAGAGTTCTGCTATAGATATCTAGGTTTAGTCTACATGCTGATATAATATAATGGTAGAGTCCTGTTATAGATATCTAGGTTTAGTCTACTTGCTGTTATAATATAATGGGAGAGTTCTGTTATAGATATCTAGGTTTAGTCTACTTGCTGTTATTATATAATGGTAGAGTCCTGTTATAGATATCTAGGTTTAGTCTACTTGCTGTTATAATATAATGGTAGAGTTCTGCTATAGATATCTAGGTTTAGTCTACATGCTGATATAATATAATGGTAGAGTCCTGTTATAGATATCTAGGTTTAGTCTACTTGCTGTTATAATATAATGGGAGAGTTCTGTTATAGATATCTAGGTTTAGTCTACTTGCTGTTATAATATAATGGGAGAGTTCTGTTATAGATATCTAGGTTTAGTCTACATGCTGATATAATATAATGGTAGAGTCCTGTTATAGATATCTAGGTTTAGTCTACGTGCTGTTATAATATAATGGTAGAGTTCTGCTATAGATATCTAGGTTTAGTCTACATGCTGTTATAATATAATGGTAGAGTCCTGTTATAGATACCTAGGTTTAGTCTACGTGCTGCTAGGAATATTGTCGTCTGGACATTCATCCCTAGTTCCTTCACAGGAAGATAATAACACAATCACATGCTGCTGTGCATTTCACCTAACATCATTAATTTATCTTTAATTGATTTCTTTTCTAGAGTTATGGCCCTTTTTGTGGTATTTCTATTTGTGGTATTTCTATAACTGACACTAATCCTATGCAGACATCTAAAAGTCCAATACATTTTATGTGGTTTCTTGGAAAATGGGTACAGCTTGTGTCACCTTCACACGCTTGTGTGCATGTAGTTCACCTACAAAACTTCATTGATTATTTAGGAGTTACCTCCCCATTGGACTTAGTCTATTTGATTGTCTTGATAATGTGTCATTACCTGTTTATCTGATTTCTTTGAACCTAATTGTTCATCATGATATTTACACAAGTATTCTTTTCAGTATTCATCTCCAGTGATTTGCCCACTTTTTATTGACACAAATTTGCCAATGCATTGTCAGGATAACTAAATGAATTTTTTCATACAACTTCCTCTTGGTTAAGTATTTAGTATTCCAATTTTTTTATTCTGTCCTTCGTTTCTTCTCAGTTATTTGTCTAAGATATATAAATACCAAATCTTGTGTGCAGATATTAGAGGGGAAGGTGGAGTGTGGTGTTCCAAAAGTAGGTCATTGTGGCCTATAAACTGACCTCTACCATCAGTCAGTGAAACAGTTTGTCTAGGACATACCTTCAATACTATTACACCTGGAAGTACTCAATTTGATAGGCAGGTACATCAAATAGGTCACTGTGATCTATATTTTGACCTCTGACCACAATCATACAAATATATAGTTTTGGGAGCATGTCTATATAAATACTGTTTCACCTGAAGTAAATCAAATTCAGTATACAGGTGCATCTCAGGATGGTGGGTAGTCACATACTAAATGTAAGCCACTGTGACCTATACTTTGACCTCTGGCCCAAATTGATTGATTACTTGATTGGTTTTACGTCCGCTTCACTACCGAGTAGTTCGGTTATCAAGCAGATGAAGAAAAGACAGGAAAAATGAGTAGAAGGGATAAAGTATGGAGTGAAGGGATAGAAAAAGTTTATTGAGAACATATAAGGTCATAATGACAAATGATCTGAGTCATGGAAAAGTAGTTTACAGCAGCACAATTAGGACATTATAAAGATACTTTTGATATATCTGTCGGCATACTTTCTTAACAAGTTATTGATCTTATATTATGCATAAGATGTCTTTCAATTTTCCCATGTGAAGGCAACTCAATAACAAGTGTATGAAGTTTTTTGCCACCAGAGGGCACCACATTATTATGTTTAGAAAGTTTCTCTCCACCAGAGGGCACTGAGTTAGTATGGTTAGAAAGTTACTCTCCACCAGAGAGCACCACATTATTATTTTTAGTCAGCTTCTATCTACCACAGATCAGCACTAACACATATTGTTTGTTTGTTTCTCCAACAGAGGTCGCCAGTAAATGTTAATGACTTCTTGAATGTAATGATGTCGGACCCCGGACCACAGTGCCTCATGTGGTTACCCATACTCAACAGGATGGCTCAGGTGGAGAACGGTGAGGAAACTAGTGTAATACCATTCACTAGCAAGGAACCATGTATTTCCTATTGAGTTATATATTTATAAAATTCTCTGTTAGAAAATGTAAATTTATCCAAAGTTTGATAATGTAGAACAGAATGTGTTAGTTAATATTTATTTAGTAAATGAGAGGCCCTTACATGGTTAGAGCCAGCTACAACTTACCACCTGTGTATATGGTTGTATGCTACTCCAGGGGAGTTAACTCTCACTGTCATTGTTACAGTTTTCCATCCTGTGCAGTGTGAGGGCTGTCATCGAGAGTCCTTTATGGGGTTCCGTTACAAGTGTCAGCGTTGCTATAACTACCAGTTGTGCCAAGACTGTTTCTGGAGGGGCCGAACCTCTGGGAACCACAGCAATGACCACGATATGAAAGAGTACACATCCTATGTAAGTTGGCTAAGCAAGGAAAACAAGCATAGTGAACAATCAGTCTTTGTAAACAGGTTCTTTTCATCCAGTAGTTCGGAACAAAAAGGTGTCTATATGATTCATTCAGCAGTTTGACAATTGTAGATATCATACTAAGTTAGGTATATCGTATAGAAAATACATTGTTTTGTTTATCATACATGTATCTCCCCTTTGACGAGCCAGATCTATGAAATGCTGCCGCAGCACCCTGTAAAACTAACTTAGTCGTAGTATTTTGTCCTTCCAGAAGTCGGCAGCAAAGCAGATAGGCCACAATCTGAAGAAATCTATAAAATGTGTGCCCACCAAGGCAAACCAGAAGATCCCCCACTTCCCCGACACGCCGGAGAAAACAATGGATCTTTCCTACATAGTGTAAGTCTGTCTCACTGTGTTTTGGAAATTTACATATTTATAAGTAGTTTTCAACCAATTTACGTATAGCAAATTTTGTCAATTTTAATACAGCAATAGATTTTGAATTTATTTTCCAACCTACCCATTTAAATCTCCTCCCTGCTGATACACAGAATAATACAGTAGATACAAGGCTGTGTCAGATCCCGACTAGCTTACAAACTTAATGTTGTTCTGG
Source organism: Mizuhopecten yessoensis (assembly GCF_002113885.1). NCBI lineage: Eukaryota > Metazoa > Mollusca > Bivalvia > Pectinida > Pectinidae > Mizuhopecten > Mizuhopecten yessoensis. Next base: position 433,484 of record NW_018408785.1, on the reverse strand, counting down.
CTTCATTTTCTGCTTTTAAAATTCAACCAAAACTCATGCTCTTCTGCTAGCAAACTCGTTATAAACCAGTTGTTTCATATGCGATTTATTTAAGTTTAAACATTTAACAAAAAAAAGTGTTTTTGTGATTGTATTATAATTTCATGTACATTTGTATCTGTATGTATATATAAAGTTTGTTTATTTCTGTAAAATATAATCTCCGTTCATTGGTTTTCAGTTCTCGTTCTCTTTGTTTATATTGGTAGAATTGACAGTACATTAGAAGTACACATGATCTTAAACAAGACAATATTACATTTTAAACAGACTTGAAATATGGTGTGCCATTGTAACCTTGCCAGTTCAAACGGGATAACTCTGAATGATATCTAGTAATTTGTTCATTTTATTCTTAGTTGATATTACTTCACCGTCACAATCATATAATGCACACCCATTATATCATGCCTTACTGTACTATACACACAATTATATCATGCCTTACTGTACTATACACCCATTACATCATGCCTTACTGTACTATACACACCATTATATAAACTCCATATCTATTCTATACTGACATAAACTATACCATGTATGTCGTATAAACACCAAATATATCATGTTTATGTTTTTATCTTATCATTGATTTTTGTCCATGTAACCGAAATCTTGGTTTGATTTTGAGTTTCCCTATTTTTACAGAAAGCTCCCTTTTGAGGATGTTATGCGCCTCCTGAAGTATGTTAGGTTCTGCCTGGCTTGCTCTCCTCTGCCTGTATATGTTGTGTGTGCTTGTGTATGTAGTAACCTGTAGGTCTCTGGACGCGGGCGTGTCACTATAGCCAGCAGTAGTAACATTCATGGTGTGTTAGAGGGGTGCAATATTGCTGTTATACCCAGTATGATATTTCCAATATTATAAACCTCTGTATGTAACATATATATGAAATATGAAAGCAAACTAATGTTTAGTTGTGATCTATGTAGGATACCTGTGTTTAGTTGTGATCTATGTAGGAGACCGGTGTTTAGTTGTGATCTATGTAGGATACCAGTGTTAAGTTGGGATCTATGTAGGATACCAGTGTTTAGTTGTGATCTATGTAGAATACATGTGTTTAGCTGTGATCTTTGTAGGATACCAGTGTTTAGTTGTGATCTATGTAGGATACCAGTGTTAAGTTGGGATCTATGTAGGATACCAGTGTTTAGCTGTGATCTATGTAGGATACATGTGTTTAGTTGTGATCTAAGTAGGATACCAGCATATATTTATGATCTAAGTAGGATACCTGTGTTTAGTTATGATCTATTTAGGATACAGGTGTTTAGTTGTGATCTATGTAGGATACTTGTGTTTAGTTATGATCTATGTAGGATACATGTGTTTTGTTGTGATCTAAGTAGGATACCAGTGTTTAGTTGTGATCTATGTAGGATACATGTGTTTAGTTGTGATCTATGTAGGTGCCAGTGTTTAGTTGTGATCTATGTAGGATACATGTGTTCAGTTGTGATCTATGTAGGATACATGTGTTTAGTTTAGTTGTGATCTATGTAGAATACATGTGTTTAGCTGTGATCTTTGTAGGATACCAGTGTTTAGTTGGGATCTATGTAGGATACCAGTGTTTAGTTGTGATTTATGTAGAATACATGTGTTTAGTTGTGATCTATGTAGTATACCAGTGTTTAGTTGTGATCTATGTAGGAAACATGTGTTTAGCTGTGATCTATGTAGAATACCAGTGTTTAGCTGTGATATATGTAGGATACCAGTGTTTAGTTATGGTCTATGTAAGATACCGGTGTTTAGCTATGATCTATGTAGGATACATGTGTTTAGTTGTTATCTATGTAGGATACATGTGTTTAGTTGTGATCTATGTAGGATACTACCAGTGTTTAGTTGTGATCTACGTAGGATACCAGTGTTTAGTTGGGATCTATGTAGGATACCAGTGTTTAGTTGGGCTCTATGTAGGATACCAGTGTTTAGTTGTGATTTATGTAGAATACATGTGTTTAGTTGTGATCTATGTAGTATACCAGTGTTTAGTTGTGATCTATGTAGGAAACATGTGTTTAGCTGTGATCTATGTAGAATACCAGTGTTTAGTTGTGATCTATGTAGTATAACAGTGTTTAGTTATGGTCTATGTAATATACCGGTGTTTAGCTATGTTTAGTTGTGATCTATGTAGGATACATGTGTTAAATACCTGTGTTTAGTTGTGATCTATGTAGGATACATGTGTTCAGTTGTGATCTATGTAGGATACATGTGTTTAGTTTAGTTGTGATCTATGTAGAATACATGTGTTTAGCTGTGATCTTTGTAGGATACCAGTGTTTAGTTGGGATCTATGTAGGATACCAGTGTTTAGTTGTGATTTATGTAGAATACATGTGTTTAGTTGTGATCTATGTAGTATACCAGTGTTTAGTTGTGATCTATGTAGGAAACATGTGTTTAGCTGTGATCTATGTAGAATACCAGTGTTTAGCTGTGATATATGTGGGATACATGTGTTTAGCTGTGATCTATGTAGAATACCAGTGTTTAGCTGTGATATATGTAGCATACATGTGTTTAGCTGTGATCTATGTAGAATACCAGTGTTTAGTTGTGATCTATGTAGTATAACAGTGTTTAGTTATGGTCTATGTAATATACCGGTGTTTAGCTATGTTTAGTTGTGATCTATGTAGGATACATGTGTTCAGTTGTGATCTATGTAGGATACATGTGTTTAGTTATGATCTATGTAGTATACCAGTGTTTAGTTATGGTCTATGAGGTGCCAGTGTTTAGTTGTGATCTATGTAGGATACATGTGTTAAATACCTGTGTTTAGTTGTGATCTATGTAGGAGACCGGTGTTTAGTTGTGATCTATGTAGGATACCAGTGTTTAGTTATGATCTATGTGGGATACCAGTGTTTAGTTGTGATCTATGTAGAATACATGTGTTTAGTTGTGATCTATGTAGTATACCAGTGTTTAGTTGTGATCTATGTAGGAAACATGTGTTTAGCTGTGATCTATGTAGAATACCAGTGTTTAGCTGTGATATATGTGGGATACATGTGTTTAGCTGTGATCTATGTAGAATACCAGTGTTTAGTTGTGATCTATGTAGTATACGATCTAAGTAGGATACCAGTGTTTAGTTGTGATCTATGTAGGAAACATGTGTTTAGCTGTGATCTATGTAGAATACCAGTGTTTAGCTGTGATATATGGAGGATACATGTGTTTAGCTGTGATCTATGTAGAATACCAGTGTTTAGTTGTGATCTATGTAGTATACCAGTGTTTAGTTATGGTCTATGTAATATACCGGTGTTTAGCTATGATCTATGTAGGATACCAGTGTTTAGTTATGATCTATGTAGAATACCAGTGTTTAGTTATGATCTATGTAGGATACCAGTGTTTAGCTATGATCTAGGAAGGATACCTGTGTTTAGCTATGATCTAGGAAGGATACCAGTGTTTAGTTATGATCTTTGTAGGATACCAGTGTTTAGTTATGATCTATGTAGGATACCTGTGTTTAGTTGTGATCTATGTAGGATACCAGTGTTTAGTTATGATCTATGTAGGATACCTGTGTTTAGTTGTGATCTATGTAGGATACCTGTGTTTAGTTGTGATCTATGTAGGATACATGTGTTTAGCTGTGATCTATGTAGGATCTATGTAGGATACCAGTGTTTAGTTGTGATCTATGTAGGATACCAGTGTTAAGTTGTGATCTATGTAGGAGACTGGTGTTTAGTTGTGATCTATGTAGGATACATGTGTTTAGCTGTGATCTATGTAGGATACATGTGTTTAGTTATGATCTATGTAGGATACCAGTGTTTAGTTATGATCTATGTAGGATACCTGTGTTTAGTTGTGATCTATGTAGGATACATGTGTTTAGCTGTGATCTATGTAGGATACATGTGTTTAGTTGTGATCTATGTAGGTGCCAGTGTTTAGTTGTGATCTATGTAGGATACAAGTGTTAAGTTGTGATCTATGTAGGAGACTGGTGTTTAGTTGTGATCTATGTAGGATACATGTGTTTCGTTGTGATCAATGTAGGATACATGTGTTTAGTTGTGATCTATGTAGGTGCCAGTGTTTAGTTGTGATCTATGTAGGATACCAGTGTTAAGTTGTGATCTATGTAGGAGACCGGTGTTTAGTTGTGATCTATGTAGGATACATGTGTTTCGTTGTGATCAATGTAGGATACATGTGTTTAGTTGTGATCTATGTAGGATACATGTGTTTAGCTGTGATCTATGTAGAATACCAGTGTTTAGCTGTGATATATGTAGTATACCGGTGTTTAGTTATGGTCTATGTAAGATACCGGTGTTTAGCTATGATCTATGTAGGATACATGTTTTTAGTTGTGATCTATGTAGGATACATGTGTTTAGCTGTGATCTATGTAGAATACCAGTGTTTAGCTGTGATATATGTAGTATACCGGTGTTTAGTTATGGTCTATGTAAGATACCGGTGTTTAGCTATGATCTATGTAGGATACATGTTTTTAGTTGTGATCTATGTAGGATACATGTGTTTCGTTGTGATCAATGTAGGATACATGTGTTTAGTTGTGATCTATGTAGGTGCCAGTGTTTAGTTGTGATCTATGTAGGATACCAGTGTTAAGTTGTGATCTATGTAGGAGACTGGTGTTTAGTTGTGATCTATGTAGGATACATGTGTTTAGGTATGATCTATGTAGGATACCAGCATTTAGTTATGATCTATGTAGGATACCAGTGTATAGCTATGATCTAGGAAGGATACCTGTGTTTAGCTATGATCTAGGAAGGATACCTGTGTTTAGGTATGATCAATCTGATGTTGAGGACCATCATTTAGTTGTTGTAGATTACTCGTTTTTTTACAGGTTGTGTTGTAGAGCTAATGATTGTATCAACAATATCTGGATGTTAGCTAAAATCCACAGTTTAGTTTGAGATAATCGAACCATCCACTTAGATTGTACGCATGTTTATAGGATACATACTGAATGTTTATGTTAAAATATCATATTTATATGCAAAAAAATACTTTTAACAATTAATATTGTGACTGACCCTTTTTTTGCTGTTTATTTATTGTATCAATCTAAGTTATTTAAATCTATACACATATACAACCATTATTGTACCACTACCGGTATATATTATACATTAACCCCTAACAATGGGCCAGATCTTAATCGGGTTGTAACACTGATATGTCCATATCACTTTTTATGTCTGCAATGTTAAAGTAATAAAAAAATTCATGGTTTCGTCCCTGGGGATGGTATTGCTCATGTTGTGGATGACGTTCACCCCGTTCTGGAGTAATTTTTCTGGGCGTTAACACATCGTTGCTGATAACTGTTCCGCCCAATGATATCTTGCCTTGAGGGATCGTGGGACTTACCAAACCATCTGTATTGAGTTCTACTTAACATTCAATCAGACTTACCAACACAGAGCACAGACAAGTCCGTAGATTAATTATGGAGAACCCTGCAGCGATCTATTTTCAATCTATGATGTGAAGTTTTGACCGTGCACTGGTAGTAGGGGACGTGGGATAGGTATCTATATATGTGTAGACTGTGGCCTAGGTCAGATTGGGAAGTCCCTCGGGTAACAGAAAATCATTTGTTCTAATGCATTACTACAGTAACTAGTGACTATTTACCGTCTGTAAATCAAATCTCATAGCTCTATTTCAGGAATATATTTTTTATGAGTTTTGGTGGGGAATTGAATTACCAACTCTTGTGTGATTTGTGACCTTTTTTCACGATACTATGAACATATCTATGTCAGTGTAAATTACTTTTTTGCTGCATTGATGTGGGGCACTGAAATAGTTATCATATATAATTACTAAGCGTGTCTGTTCACAACTTAGTTGGTGCAGCTGTTAAAAAATCATCCCTTTCTTATAACTGTCCGGACACCTGACACTGGCTTCAGTATTTTCCCTGGCTTTGGTTTAGCAATGCATTTTTAGCTCATCTGGTACAAAGAGCTTATGTATGGTGTGTCGTCCTTTGTCAGTCAACTTTTTATTTCAATGACTTCTTCTTAAGAACTGGAGGACCTAGAGCCATGATATGTGTCCAGTAGGTACCATGGACAGAGTGCTATAATGTTACCTCAAATAAATAATCTTGACCTCTAAAGGTCACAGGGGTTAAATATGTAAGGACCTTTAAACAACTTCTTCTAAATAACCAGGAGGCCCAGAGTAATAATACTTGACCAGTAGGTACATGTACCTTGCATGAAGTGCTATAAACTTTCCTCAAATAAATGACCTTGACCTACTTTCAAGGTCATAGGGGTTAAATATGTAAAAACATTTAAACAACTTCTTCAGAATAACCAGAAGGCCCAGAGTACTGATACTTGGCCAGTAGGTACCTGGCATGAAGTGCTATAATGTTTCCTCAAATAAATGACCTTGACCAACCTTCAAGGTCACAGGGTTCAAATTTGTAAAAACCTTTAAACAACTTCTTATCAATACCCAAGAGGCCTAGATCAATGATATTTGGCCAGTCGGTACCTGGGACAGAGTGCTATAAAATTTCCTCAAATAAATTACCTTGACCTACTTTCACGGTCACGGGGTCAAATATGTGAATACTTCTTCCGCATTACCAGGAGGCCCTGGGTCATGATATTTGACCTGTAGTATGCTGGGATAGAGAAGTATCAAGTTTCATTTAGTCTGGAACATTCTAATGCCAAGGAGACTAAATATATGGAAATATTTGTAAAAGTACTTTTATTAAGAACATTTTCCCATGATCGCTCGATTATCCAGGTGAGCGATATAGGTCCTATGGTTTATTGGGAAATTTCATTTAAGAAAAAAATCTTCCAAGATATTTTGTAAACTCAGCAGTGTATTGTTTATGTGATTTGTAAATTAGGGTATATCAACATGTTTATTGAATGTCTTTATATCTTCAATTACCTACCTAGTATATCTTACTTTAGTGAGCTAACAGGCTGTATCAATATCATACAAGATGTTGTAATTCACACTATGATAATACCAATACAAAATGTTGTATCCCTCCAAGAGCCAGAACTCCTTATTTGGCTGGAACTATCTGTTATCCATTAATCAAATCTAAGAAAAGTAAAAGGAATGGGTTCTAACCATTCTAGCCTCATTTTATGCTATGATAACCTGTTGACATTATTCTGTCTGCAATTATTTGGTTCAAAGTTTCGTGAAGCAAATTGAATGCAAATATAGGTTAATGATGAGTAATGTTTTGTAGAAACAATAAAATGCATTTAAAGGACAATATCAGGTACGTAATAATACCACGCTTATGTCTTCATCTGACGTCGCAGATTTCACCAACGCCCAATACAATCTTGCAATCTGAGACATAAGATGATTGAATGCGTGGTATTTCCTATTACGTTCAGACTTACTAACAGTGAACCGTTATAATGTACAAAGCCTTGTACCAGTTATGAATCAATAGTATGTACCTATGTATACCAATTACTAAATTATGGAAAAATGTGTCTCCTTTATTGGCAGTGTCTAGATATACTTGCAGACCTTGGTATTAATTAGAAGATTTTGTAAGTGGCCTGATAAAGATACTTGTACTTAGTCTAACAGTTGGATTAATTTAGACAAAGATGCCCAGTTAACTGTGATATTGAAATAATATGTCATGCTGTATTGTTTTCTAATTCTTGGGTTTTTAGCCCCATGGAAATGACTTTTTACAGGAGATTAGGAAGTCAGATGATGGTTTAAATTACAAGAAATGAAGAAATATAAACATTTCCCTAGAATTATGAAAAGGAATTATTTCTTTTCCTTTGGAGAACAGTGAGGGAACTGATATAACATATACCGGTAAATGTAGGTTATGATAGGTATTTGCAAAAAAAGTGTTACATGACTATACACAGCTCCAGATAATGATGGCTGACACGTATCCATGGTAACTACAATTCCGATTCTGCTGTTTCAGACAAAACATCTTTTCCCTGCCATCTTTGTTTTGAAAATGTCATTTCCGTAATATGCATGAAGTCTAAATTTCCTTAGCATGTGCAGGGGTTGATTTCTTTTCCATGAATATTGAGCAGGGTGTATGAATTGCATGTAGAATGGGGGAGTTATTCTGTGACATGTTGTATCTGTCGATCGTAATTCTGTCTATCAGACACACAATGTTATACTGACAAGGAAATAGTATGAGCTTACATGTCTCCCAGCGATTATCTCCATGATAATGGAAATTGATATGATCACCATCTCCAAATAAAGATGTCAAAATGCAAAAATAGTTTGATATTAAGAACTCGTTCGTGCTTTGATTTCAGAGTTTTGCGTCCACATTTGGTGCTGTTAGACCTGATAGCTCATTTATTACAGGAAACATTGATACTGCAGGTCTTTCAATCATTTTAATGAGGGATAAATTTTTCATGGTTTCCTTTGTCTCGGCTAACCTATAACTTTCCTGTGGCCATCATAGATGTATTAAGGAGGCTTGCACCATTCTTTGCCTTTTTCCTATTATAGATGTATTAAGGAGGCTTGCACCATTCCTTGCCTCTTGTCTTTGTAGACACATTAATGAGTTGTGCAAATGGAATCCACTGTATGATTGTATGAGGTGACTTATATTGGAATTCTTGCAGAATCAGGAATTTTTAACTCTCCTAGCCCTGCTTATGTTGTTGGGAATTGTCCATCGTCAAATTTCCTTTAAAAGACTTAATTTAAAAAGGCTGAAGGAATGTCGTCTAAATTAGATATGGAGCTAGCTTTATTCCCTGGAATTGAAAAGTGTGAATCCTTGATTGCAGAAAGGTGGGGCCCATTTGGATAAATATTGATTTCTTTTTAATAACACTACTCATTTAGTATAAATGAAGGAATTTAAACCAAATTCAACTTAACTTGAAGCATACCTGTTCCAAGGGAATAAAATGTTGTGTGATGAACTTAAAGGTATGGTACCTCTGGGGTCATGGAGGTAGGGTCCAAAATTAAAAATGGGACAAGGGAATTGGAGGTTTTATAAATGAAAGCCATGGCCTTATGGAGACAGAAGGTCATTGCCCAAAAGGGGAAATATATGTAAATATTCAAAATACAACTTCTTAATAATTACAGATGAATTGATTAAACTCAGTTGATATAGAGATCCCTCTCTGGGTTGAGGTCATTTGAAAGGGGTGTCAGACTTCCTTTGAGAGCAGTGGGATGGGATCCGATTGGAGAAAAAAGAAGGCAGAATTATAGAAACATTTGTTTACTTCTCCAGTACCATGCAGCAGGGGAATACTAATCAAACTTTCTACAACTAATTATTTTATAATTGTTACTTTAGGGCTGATTTGAAATCCAAGATGGCTGACTTGATTTCTCATTGGCTCAGACGTTATTGACTACTCAGACTCTATACGGCCGAAACTTAAACAAATGTTTCTGTATTGGCTTTTGCTAGCTCTTGGTATATGTTTGGTTATTTCACCATCAAGGATGGCTATATAGCTACCTGTCCTATAATTGGCTGAAATATTTTCAAATTCTTTTCAATTTCTACCAAACCAATCCAGTCATTGCCTTTATCAAGTGTTGTTATTTAGTTCTTTGGGTCTAGAAGAAATTTGAGATGGCCTACGCAGCCTCAGATTATCTGAAAAAGATAAATTTCATGTACAGCTAAGATAGCAAAAGAAATATTTAAGGAATACAGTCATGATTACTTTACTCCCTAATTGTATTAGCTATAAATTTTCTGAATGGCAGCAACTAGGAAAATCCAAAACGACCATCATGGTCTCTGATTGCTTAATCTGAAACCTCAAACACCTCTTAAACACTGCATTGTATATTCTTTCCCTTGTGATATCTTGAATCTCTCTAGTCAGATGCTCTCCTGCTGAGCTTAAGAGACATTTCGTCTATCAGAAGCTAGTACGACAACTTTAACACTATAGATATGTACAATGCACATCCTTTACACTACTATCTCTTTTTCCAATTAAGACTTTTTCTTTGAACACAAATATAACCCAGGTTCATAAGCTCCCTGTTAGGGCTTCTCCATTACATTGACGGGAGAGGTTGAAAAATTCACCGGGGATTGAACCCAGACCCCAGATTTTCTAGTTGGACACTCTACCACTGAGCTAAAGGGTAAACCCCTCTAACGTGAAGTTAGAAGGCGACCATTACACTATGTTTGATGCACGCTCTTTACATTACGGGCCACCTTGCCTGTTAATTTGTCAGCAGTGATTTATTACCAGAACTGCTCAGAGTTTTTTGGTTACAAAAATTAAGCCTTGGATAAATTTATCTGCTATATTGGCATAAGCATTTTCAGAATTAATCCTTCAGCACAGAAAACTAATTTACTTTGAGGCTCCAAAGAAACTTTAGAAGACAATTGATCTGGTCCTTTGTGTAAACGTGATGATGATCACCACTCATGGTGCGTTACCTAGTATTACTGGTACAATTTATTATCTTCCCTGTTTGGTTAGACTGACTTGAACACAAGTTCATCACCTTCTCCCTTAATTTAAAATAAGCATCCTGTACTGGATACACTCCTTAAAGTTTTCTTTTCTTTGAATGCATATAAAACGAATATCGCCATTGTTCATTGTTGTGTCAATTACGGTCATGATAGCCATTATAAGGTTGACTGTTTGCTAGTAGAAGAAATCGTCAGTGGTTAAATGAAGTGTCATCATGAGAACGTTATTATAAGTTGCGGTGTTTGAGACTCAGTCTTACCATTGTGACACACCACATGACCTTTTGTCATTGATCAGATCCTCATGCAAGTTTCCGCTACTCAATCATTGATCGCTCACGTCATTGTTAAAAAAATATTTAGGCAAGGAAGAGCAGGTGCCTCTGTATGCCTTCAAACCTTTTTGCAGCACTTTCAATCAATTGATTTATTTTGCTTTAGCAAGATTGATATTAAATCAGATTGCTTGGGTTTACTTGCACTTTCCTGGAGGTTGCTCAGATAACCATCTCCTCTAGCTCTGTAGCAACAGGACATAGCTTTCTACTGGGGAACTCTGGCCGAAAATCTGATAATAATGTAAGAGATTGAAAAAGTTGGATATTTGTTGTACACTTTAACATGTAATGTATTAAAGACATGGTCTCACATTTATATTGAAATTCCAAAGCTTCCTGTTAACAAGTGGTGATTTGTGTGTTACAGACCTCCTACGCCTCAGCCTCCGAGGAATGGGTTCCACCAGGAGCTGCCATTGACCCAGTCATCGGAGGTGTCCTCTGTCGACAGCGGCATCAGTCCTCGCAGGTAAGGATGATTCACATGCCCACACACGGTACACTCTTCCAAATTACCGTTGCTCCGGTCTCGTAGCTGTGATTGCTCTTGTCTTACCAATGCCCAGTGTTACTAGTGAGTCTGTGGGAGCACGCTGGCTGACGTACGACTAATGCTTCAGTGGCTGTCAGAATTATCCACTTTTGCTTCTGGTCAACGAATAGGCTGTAATACAGACAGGTAAAAGGTCAAGTCTGTTTAGGTGTAAACCTATACTGACTTTCTAGCTAAAGGGTATGGATATGCTAATACATTTTACATATATTTACCAGTATATATGTAGGGCAGCCTGGAGTAGCAATTTGATTGAGTTATATGTCTAGTTCAGGAAGTTTCTTCTGAAAGATTGTGTGTCTTCTGCAAATGCTATTTCTGGGCTTTGTAATTAAGTATGAAACATTATGCTAAACATTCTGTACATCATGACTCATAAGGCTACAACTGGTGTTGATTTCTGTGCTGTCTGCTGGTACCAGTTTGATTACATTGTGCTACAGTAGCCGGCCATGTGTGGTAAGGTTGTACAGCTGACAGTGTTTGGTAAGGTTAACTATTTAAAGCACCTTATCACAATGTGATATACTATAGTTTGACGTATTGAACATTTTGCATTATTTGACCAAATGTGGACTTGACCTGATGTCATAGCTTCATAATCCCAGGGCTCCAGGTGTTCATAGTCATATGATGAAAAGGGCCTGGTGTTCATAAGTTCATGATACCAGGCCAAGGTGTTCATAGCCTCATAATACCAGGGCCTTTTTTTATGATAATAGCTTCATGATCACTGGGCCTTAGGTGTTCATAGCTTTATGATATCAGGGCCTAAGGCATTCATAGACTCATGATATCAGGACTTCATGTGTTCATAGCTTTATAAAACCAGGGCCTCAGGTGTTCATAGCCTCCTGCTCCATGTGTGTGGTGTGCATAGCTTCATGATACCATGGCCTGAGATATTCATAGCCTTAAATACTACAATGCTTCAGGTGTTCATAGCCTGATGATTCCAGATCTTCAGGTGTTCATAGTATCACGATATCAGGGCCTCGGGTGTTCATAGCATCATGATACCAGGGCCTGGTGTTCATAGCATCATGATTCCAAGGCCTGGTGCCCATCGCATCATGCTTCTAGGGCCTGGTGTTCATAGATAACTCAATGGTGCCTGGGCCTCAATAATTGTTCATAGCTTTATGACGCCTGAGCCTGGTGTTCATTACTTCCAGATCCCAGACAATATGATATCCATAGCCTCATGATCGCAATGCCTGATAGTCATAGGTTAAGTATAGGTTGAAATGTTTGGCAAAGAAGCATTTAACACTCCAATGTTTCGATGGGCAGGGTCAAAGTGTTTAAATGACAATTCGGTAACAAACTCGGTAAAAATTAATACAGTATTGCAAGATTTAGTCCCTAGAACCACATGTTGATATGGATTAGCTTCTAAATGCAGAATTCAATCCAACTGAGATATTCAAACCAAATTTTGATATATAGAATTCTTGTCATTTTGATGTTCAGGTTGGTTTAAATCAGTGTTATGACCATCCCGATACAGTCTGGAAATTCACTTTTAGAAATGGATAGACATGTTGGAGTTCACTCCCTTGTATTACAAATATAGAAAATGTTTAGCATCTAACTTATACTTAAAAACATTATTCTCCAGTGCAATATCTATATTATTTAATCAGTGCAACAGGAAGTGTACATGGATAGGTGTTGAAGATAATTATCTTAAAATTTAGTTAAAATCCTTGAATGGATTGGACATATGTACAGGTGTACAGGTGGAGTATGGTGATGTTTACTTGAGTGTGATTTGTGTTGCAGCCCCAGTAAAGCCAACGTGGACACGACGAGAATAGATGATGAGCACCGCCTCATTGCCAGGTATGCTGCACGCCTGGCCGCCGACGTCACCAATGCAGTAAGTACAGCCTGACACCTTAGTGAGGTTTTTACTTCACCTTGATACTCCTATTTGTGTGCTGACAAACTTAACCCGAGATGTTCCCATCAGTATAGCTGTGTGCTGACAAACTTAACCCCAGATGTACCCATCAGTATAACCGTGTGCTGACAAACTTAACCCCAGATGTACCCATCAGTATAACCGTGTGCTGACAAACTTAACCCCAGATGTTCCCATCAGTACAACCGTGTGCTGACAAATTGCTGAACTCTGTTACAATATCCATAGATTTGATAGCTTGCACAAGAACAGAGTTGGGATCTGTTGACATGGATTCAGATTTACGTTTAAAATATACAACATTTCCTTACTCTTGAGAATCTCCTTTAGGTTTAAACTTGAATCGCTTGTGTAGAATATTTGAGGCTGTTGTCATGAATGAAGGACAGCTGTTGCCATGGAAATGACACTGGGGTCTGCTGTGTGATTTCTGGTACCATGGTATGACAACCTGTTGTAGGGAGTAAGACCAGCAAAGTGACAGCAATGTCACACTCTTGACAGCAGCAATTGAATTTATATTACATCAGCCCTCCCCCTGTTATGTCAATCTGCAGGACCAGAAATTGCATTTAGATTGCTTCCTCCCTCACCTTGTGTATCCATACAGCTCTGAGCATTACCATAGTGCTGATTAATTCTTAGTTTATTACTTTCGATGGAGAGCAGGGAAATCCAATAACGTCGGTCCAAAAATGTCAATTCTTTGTACCTCCAGCGATCTGCCCGTCATCCACCCCGTCAGAAGTTTTCCCGTCTGTCACAAAACTGACAGGGTCAACACGTACTGTTCTCAATTTTTATCTGAAAAAAATCCAAAATGATTTTTAAAGTAATCCATTCCTAATAACAATTGCCTTTCTCCTATCCAAAGTTTACTGCTGATCAGGTTTGTTATACAGCCACAATCATATTTACTTTTCCAGCTACTGCCAAATGTACTGAAACATCTACTCTCACATCCACTGTCATAACCATTGTAACATCAATTTAAGTAAAAGAGTTGTGGATTTTGATCTGTGTGTTAGTTACAGGTGATAGATAGTCAGCCATTGTTATGTGGTAGTTACAGGTGAGAGATAGTCAGCCATTGTTCTATGGTAGTTACAGGTGAGAGATAGTCAGCCATTGTTCTGTGTTTGTTACAGATTGTCAGCCATTGTTCTGTGTGAAAGTTACATGTGAGAGATTGTCAGCTATTGTTCTGTTGAAAGTAACAGGTGAGAGATTGTCAGCCATTGTTCTGTGTTTGTTAAAGATTGTCAGCCATTGTTCTGTGGTAGTTACAGGTGAGAGATAGTCAGCCATTGCTCTGTGTTTGTTACAGATTGTCAGCCATTGTTCTGTGTGAAAGTTACATGTGAGAGATTGTCAGCTATTGTTCTGTTGAAAGTAACAGGTGAGAGATTGTCAGCCATTGTCCTGTGTTTGTTACAGATTGCCAGCCATTGTTCTGTGTGAAAGTTACATATGAGAGATTGTCAGCCATTGGTCTGTGTGTAAGTTACAGGTGTTCTGTGTTAGTAACAGGTGAGAGAGTGTCAGCCATTGTTCTGTGTGTTTGTTACAGATTGTCAGCTATTGTTCCGTTGAAAGTAACAGGTGAGGGATTGTCAGCCATTGTCCTGTGTTTGTTACAGATTGTCAGCCATTGTTCTGTGTGTAAGTTACATGTGAGAGATTGCCAGCCATTGTTCTGTGTGTAAGTTACATGTGAGAGATTGCCAGCCATTGTTCTGTGTGTGAGTTACATGTGAGAGATTGCCAGCCTTTGTTCTGTGTGTAAGTTACATGTGAGAGATAGTCAGCCATTGTTCTGTGGTAGTTACAGGGGAGAGATTGTCAGCCATTGTTCTGTGGTAGTTACAGGTGAGAAAGTGTCAGCCATTGTTCTGTGTGTTAGTTACAGGTGTTCTGTGTTAGTAGCAGGTGAGAGATTGTCAGCAATTGTCCTGTGTTTGTTACAGATTGTCAGCCATTGTTCTGTGTGTTATTCAGGTGAGAGATTGTCAGCCATTGTTCTGTGTGTAAGTTTCATGTGAGAGATAGTCAGCCATTGTTCTGTGGTATTTACAATCGAGAGATTGTCACCCATTGTTCTGTGGTAGTTACAGGTGAGAAATGTTCAGCCATTGTTCTGTGTGTTAGTTACAGGGGAGAGATTGTCAGCTATTGTTCTGTGTGTTATTCAGGTGAGAGATTGTCAGCCATTGTTCTGTGGTAGTTACAGGTGAGAAATGTTCAGCCATTGTTCTGTGTGTTAGTTACAGGGGGGAGATTGTCAGCTATTGTTCTGTGTGTTAGTTACAGGAGGGAGATTGTCAGCCATTGTTCTGTGTGTAAGTTTCATGTGAGAGATAGTCAGTGTGTTAGTTACAGGGGGGGATTGTTAGAGAGATTGCCAGCCATTGTTCTGTGGTAGTTATAGGGGGGAGATTGTCAGTCATTGTTCTGTGGTAGTTATAGGGGGGGATTGTCAGCCATTGTTCTGTGGTAGTTATAGGGGGGAGATTGTCCGCCATTGTTCTGTGGTAGTTATAGGGGGGAGATTGTCAGCCATTGTTCTGTGTGTTAGTTACAGGGGGGAGATTGTCAGCCATTGTTCTGTGCGTTAGTTACAGGGGGGAGATTGTCAGCCATTGTTCTCTGTGCTAGTTACAGGGGAGAGATTGTCAGCCATTGTTTTCTGTGTTAGTTACATGTGATTTCAGCCATTGTTACAGTTGGGAGAGTGCACAGCATTGTTTAGTGTGCTGATCATAGGTAGGAAAGTATCAGATTTTCTGTGTAACACTTACAGGTGAGGAATGCTAGGTATTGTCCTGTGTCAGTGACTGCCAGATTGTCAGCCATTGTTCTGTGTGTAAGTTACATGTGAGAGATAGTCAGCCATTCTTCTGTGGTAGTTACAGATGAGAGATTGTCACCCATTGTTCTGTGTTAGTTACAGGGGAGAGATTGTCAGCTATTGTTCTGTGTGTTAGTTACAGGGGGGATATTGTCAGCTATTGTTCTGTGTGTTAGTTACAGGAGGGAGATTGTCAGCCATTGTTCTGTGTGTTAGTTACAGGGGGGAGATTGTCAGCCATTGTTCTCTGTGCTAGTTACAGGGGAGAGATTGTCAGCCATTGTTTTCTGTGTNTGGAAGTTACAGGTGAGAAATTGTCAGCCATTGTTCTGTGTGCTAGTTACAGGGGAGAGATTGTCAGCTATTGTTCTGTGTGTTAGTTACAGGGGGGAGATTGTCAGCCATTGTTCTGAGTGTTAGTTACAGGGGGGAGAGTGTAAGCCATTGTTCTGTGTGTTAGTTACAGGGGGGAGATTGTCAGCCATTGTTCTGTGGAAGTTACAGGTGAGAGATTGTCAGTCATTGTTCTATGGAAGTTACAGGTGAGAGATAGTCAGCCATTGTTCTATGGAAGTTACAGGTGAGAAATTGTCAGCCATTGTTCTGTGTGCTAGTTACAGGTGAGAGATTGTCAGTCATTGTTCTATGGAAGTTACAGGTGAGAAATTGTCAGCCATTGTTCTGAGCGTTAGTTACAGGGGGGAGAGTGTCGGCCATTGTTCTGTGTGTTAGTTACAGGGGGGAGAGTGTCAGCCCTTGGTCTGTGGGTTAGTTACAGGGGGGAGATTGTCAGCCATTGTTCTCTGTGCTAGTTACATGTGATTTCAGCCATTGTTACAGTTGGGAGAGTGCACAGCATTGTTTAGTGTGCTGATCATAGGTAGGAAAGTATCAAATTTTCTGTGTAACACTTACAGGTGAGGAATGCTAGGTATTGTTTTGTGTCAGTGACTGCCAGATCAATAAGCTTTTGCCAGACCTGTAAGGGTGGGAGATAAAAACTCAGGTTGATGAATCATGGAAGTTTGTTCTCAGTACTTCTGACATGTGGTTTGTCTAACAACTTTTTAAATCTTTATATTGCTCCCATTGGACAGGATTTGTCCGAGCAGAATCCTGTGCACCAATAGATATCCTTGTTTTTGTATCTCTGTCTTTTATCAGCTGTAAGTAACACAGGGAGGAAAGATACAGATTCACCATCAAAATTGATAGCTTTTTAAAGTGTATGGACAGATTTTAAATTTACCGTTAAAATGAAATGAGATTTTACAAAAAGAAAATAAAGCTCGGAGGAAATACAGATGAGATTCGTTTTTATCTCTGTGCTGATTCTTAGTAATGCTATCTTGTTCATTCCAATTGATGGCTGTGGTTGGAGGCCTGGTTGTGTATTTGGTAGGCCTGAGCTAGAATTGTTGCTATAATCATACAATTATGGTGCATCAAGCTGCGGATGGCCACCATTGTCTGAGTGACAGCTGTATCACTTTTACATTTCCAGTAATCATGTAGTTCTAGTGACTCACGACATTCTAAAACAGCCGTATCAAGCCACGCTCGTGATTAGATACTAAACACACAATATTCTTATGCTAATGTTTTCAGTGGGTCAGGATTTCACTTGTTCATTAAATTTCCACATGATTTTGCTTCCTGTCGTGTATAAAGCGATTTTTTTTTTTATATCGGACGCTATTTCGATGACTTGTAATAGAATAAATAAAATCTTTGAAATTTTCAAGAGATAATTCAATCTGAATGACACAATTTTGCCGATGTATAATAAAATTCTGTCAGCTGCAGATTTGATAGAACAAGCCAACATCACACAAACATCTTACTATAACTAAAGCTCTTTTTGAAGATCAATTGAAACATTGATGCGATTTGTGTATTTGTTAGTCCGTCAATGCTACATTTTGTCCCGTTCTTGGTTTATCAGTGTCAAAGATTGAAGTGAGCATTTCTGTTTGCTGTATTATATTTTGTCCACTTCTCGCCCAACTTCAGTCATTTTCAGTTTCCGAAAAACTTTATTGGCAAAAATGTATACACCAGCACAATTAGTCAAGCCTCATCTGCAACCTGAAGTCATTCACATGCTGAAATGCTGAAATCAGGTCCTTATTTCCGTCCATGATTAACATAGTATTTTCACTTATTTGAAATGAGTTATGTACTTTTTCTGATCTTTCATTTATGAATTTTGAATTTTGTCCAAAGTACTGGTACTCCTACTTACCTTTTCAGTGATATTTATGAAACTTTGTACAAATGATCAATACCCTGGGTAGTTGTGTGCGCTTTTAATTTACTTTTAGCTCACCTAGTCCAAAGGGCCATGTGAGCTTATGCCGTACTGCGGCATCCGTCGTCCGTCGTCCGTCATCCGTCGTCCGTCATCCGTCGTCCGCCGTCCGTCCGCCACCTTTTTCTTTTGAATGACTTCTTCTGAAAAACTGTAGGACCTAGGGTCATGATATTTGGCCAGTAGGTACCTGGGATGGAGTGCTATAAAGTTTCCTCATTAAAATGACCTTGACCTACTTTCAAGGTCACAGCGGTCAAATATGTAAAAAAATTCAAACAACAATATCCTAAGAACCATTTGAACTAGAGTCATGATACTTGGGTATGTTATGTAGACCAGCAGTGCAAATATTTTTCTCGGTTACAGTTATGAGGTCAAATTTAAATGCTAGTCGGGGGTTGAAATGTCAACTTTGGTTAAAATCTTTAACAATCTTCTTCTCAAGTTCCATTAGGGCCAGGGTCATGATATTTGGCCAGTTGGTACCTAAGATGAAGTGCTATAAAGATTCCTCATTAAAATGACCTTGACCTACTTTCAAGGTCACTGGGGTTAAATATGTTAAAAACTTCAAACCACAATATCCTAAGAACCATTTGGACTAGTGTCATGATACTTGGGTATGTTATGTAGACCAGCTGTGGGAATTATTTTCTTTATTACAGTAATGAGGTCAACTTTAAGTGCAAGTCGGGAGTCAAAGGTCAATATGAGTTAAAAGCTTAAAAAAAATATCTTCAGAACCGTTTAAGAGATGTTAAAATGTCTTGTGTTCTAGTTACCAAATTTGGTCTTAAGTTACCTATATGTCAGTTGCATGTAACAAAAGAAACAGGTGAGTGATACAGGCCCTCTGGGCCTCTTGTTAATTATGCATATTTCAATAGGGATCATATGACCTTTTCAGCTAGCTGTCTTGTTTTAAAATTTTGTCAAAAGTATTGTTACTTATTTTCTTCGTCGATATTTATGAAACTTGGTACACATGTTTGGTATTAAAGGTAGTAGCACAGTTAAGATTTATATTGTACTTTAGCTATTTCATAAGAGTTATTTCCCTTTTCTGATTTTTCGTGTGTGACCGGAAAGCCTATGGCTTGCAGTTCTAGTTGATATTGAAGGAGATTTCTAGGGATTCGAAAAGTGTGTAATAGCAGAGGGGATGAGGTAATTTTGTGCAGTAATAGAGTATCTAAGATCATTTGGGCCACTTATTTTCAAAGCCCAATCGATCTTGACCAGTTCATTTTAAAGTTGGCAATGTAACCATTTTGTAGAGGACATGTTGACATTTGTCAGCCGTACAGTGTTTCTATTGTTGATAGTTCATGAGACGTTTTTGCTACTCCATCATCATCACCTTGCCCAAATGTAGCAGGATGTTGCCGTCTGTTGCTCTTTCTGGTTTAGAGATAAATCAATATTTTGGTGGTATGATTACCTGTCATTTCTCAAAGTAATTTGTTACAAAATGAAAACAAAAGTAACGGAAATTACTCGGCCATCCATTTGCATACCTTTAGCTTTGAAGGCAACTGTGATGAAGAGACAACTAAGGGTAATACAGATGTATTCCTTTTGCTGCGGAAATGAATTTGATAGTTTTTATCCGTACGCGTTGTGTCACTAGTGGTCGAAGATGGATGACAATTGTGGCTGAGCTGATGAATATTTGCGATTCATTAATAATTAAGGGAAGGGTATTGTTACCACAATCATAAATCAATACAAAATACCTAGTTACATGCCTGCTGTCCACTGTACTAATCTGTATTCATGTAAAACATTGGACTAGCCACAATGGTCTTTGTTTCTATGGCCAGTTTCCATGGATATAGGAAACGTATGTACATAACTCAATAAATAGATAATGTGCATGTTGGGAGTGAAAATCTGAGTGTTTTGCCACACGCAGGCAGACGACACTTGTCCTCGGAGGGCACCAGAGGGGGATGAGTCAGCTGGGCCCCTTGTCCAATCAGATGCTGTACGGGGCCGATGAGGTGACCTGTCACCCATTAACCTGCCACTTTACTGCTGTCAGTCACTGCTCTAATACACATTTCATGGGACAGTGTCTCAGATTAGAAATTTCTTTGCAAACTTGATTATGGAACCACAAGAAAAACTGTTATTTTTACTTCTTGTTCTTTTCTTTTATGTATATTCTCACACAGTTTTTCTACACAGTAACTTACAATTTGTTAGAGTTTAAACTTTTATGTAGATCAAAGGTCACCTGTAAGGTCGTAGGTCATGCAGAAATAGTCATGTGTACTTTTAACTAAAACCATATTACTTTTGCATCTCAACATGACATATTCAATATTTCTAAATCTAAACATATAAGGACCTATTGTAATACAATTCAAACATTAGTAGAAATCAGTTTAAAAGGATTTGATATATTGAATTGAATTGCCCATAGAAAACGTTTGGGAAAATTTCATGGAATCTTTAATACCCGATACATGTAGTATATTAATTTGTCAATCATTAGAAAGATGACATTTTCACTGTATCATGTACTTGGATATTGCAAATCCGGGTTTTTTCAGGGTGTTCATTTAATTGTCAAGGTCACAATTCCTATATGTCGGAAAAAATACTGTCATCACTCTAGAACGTTCCTTTCTGATTGTATCATTGTAGACAGCTGTAACAGGGAGTCGAAAGGTATTGTGAGTTTTACCATCTACTTCTAGTATGTACACATGTTTGTGATGTTAATCTGAAATACCCATGTTACTGTGTTATTGTTAATGACATGATGTATCTCCAAACTTAATGTTGCTACAATCTTGTGAATGACTCTAATTTGGAATCAGGATGTTCTTACAGTCTTACAAATGGCTAAACTCCTTTCTCACTGTTACTATCATCTTGTGGATGACAATCTAGAATTCCTCTGTTATTGAAGACTTAGGAATGGTGCTAACTACACTGCAGTCTTGTAAATAACAGTTAATTTTGAATCTGTATGTAAAAACAGTCTCGTGAATCAGTTATCTTATTCACCCCTACATATTTAAACTGGACTTGCCATGTCTTTGATTTGGTAAGGTTCAAATGTGACTTCAGGGGTGAATGGGTTAAGCTGGAATCCATCTGTTACTAAATCCTTGTGAATAACATGAATCTCCAATCCTCATGACAACAGCATTGTGAATGAGTTTATAGGTAAAGGGTACCAGCAAGTTCAACTTTATTTATACCATTGTCATTATTGTTAAATATTTTAGTTCTTTTCAAAGAAATATTTCCTTAAAACCTCCTATTATCATGCATTTTACAGAATTGTAGTTGTTTGAAATTTAAAAATTTTGATAAAAGAGAGAAAAAAAACCCCAAAAAACTGCTCATGACGTTTCTATTTCAAAGCCTACATTTTACCAATGTTGCAATACAGGAATTTTATATAAAAATGGCCACAAAATGATCAAGTGTCCAATTTATGGGCCACAAAGCATATGAAAAATTTGAAAGGGGCCGTTTCTTTAAGACAGAATGCTTCATCTTCTATATAGAAGGGAGAGTACTCCCGTCCAAGTTAAAAAAACCACACCAAAAAACATTATTGGAACTTTTCTTCTTTGTGATTATAACAAATGCATTGGTAACAGTTACCTTAATCTCAAATTTCATTGTTTCTACAGTCTTATGAAGGGTATTAATCTCAAATCCCATGATAACCACAGCATTGTAATAACATCAAAATCTAACCCCTATCTTTTCTTCAAGATTTGAACTCCTGGATGTCATCAGTCGGTTAAACTCTGTTAAGATTAATGTGTGTATTGAGCACTAAGTCAATGGTTTGTGTTGGTGAAGACTTGACACCAGACATCCCCAGATAACTGTACCACCATGCTCAGTAATTCACAAATTTGTCTTGCTCTATAAAGCAATATTTTATTTGTCCTTAAAAAGAATGATCATTGGAACAATCTTTGCCACTACGTAGATCTTCGTAAAGTATACTTCTGAATAGTCTTCAGTACAATCAATGGCCCTTTACTATGTAGAGGTAAAATTTGATAAACATGGCTGCAGTAATATTTTACCGTACATGTTAATTATGCTGATATCATTATTATATAAAGGGAGTTATAAAAAGGGGCTAGAGAGGCTAAGGGGTTAGAGGTTTAAAGTGTTTGCAAGTCTCTGGTAATTAAGGGGCTATTACTATGGCCCTCTCATATTCCTCCTAAATCTCTCTCTGACTTCTCCGTCTCCCCTAATACTGAATTGATCTCTAAATAATCTCCCTCTCATGTATTGATCTTACGTACAGAAAGACAAATTGTACCAAATTGTGTGTCTTTCAATTTATTTTTATTTTTTATATATATGTAAATAATAAAGATAAAATTGAAGATGGAATTTCATCATCTGAAATCTGACCTCTTATTCTGTCTCTTGACGGATGTGAAATGATTAATTTACTGTCAACACACAAATACCCAAGGGCCCTTTTAAGAAGTAAGAGTTATTTCTGAGGATCATCGATAGCTAATCTGAACAGATGACTTTCACACTTACACCACCAAACCTGTCAACACAGAAAAGTTTAATGGACAGCCACAGGGTAACACTAGGACTAGACCATAGCTCCGTTGTCTTAGTTATACAACCAGGTTTATAACCTCCAACCATCCATTTCCTTCTCTCTCTTTCCTTCTTTCTTTCCTTCTTCTCTTCCATCATTCTCTACCCTCCCTCCTTCTATCTCCATTGTCTTTGTTATACAACCATGTTTATAACCTCTAACCATTTGTTTCCTTCTCTCTCTTTCCTTCTTTCCTTCCTTCTTCTCTTCCATCATTCTCTACCCTCCCTCCCTCTATCTCCATTGTCTTAGTTATGCAACCATGTTTATAACCTCCAACCATTTGTTTCCTTCTATCTCTTTCCTTTTCTCTTTCCTTCTTCTCTTCCATCATTCTCTACCCTTCCTCCTGCCCTCCCTCCCTCTATCTCATCTCCATTCCCCTTAACTCATATGATCAGTAGGCAGGGGACCACCATTTTACCATTTTACTTAATTATTTGATGGATGTTTTTCCTGACCCTTTTTACCTGAGTGGCAGGTGAGATATTAACAGAGACCACTTGTGTTAAGAGACCACTTTTTAATATTCCCCATATATAGTGATATTATTGTGAACTAACCTGTATGAAGAGACCATCTGCATAAAGGACACAGTTTTTGGACTTCCTGAGAGTGGTTTCACCTTACAGGTATGGCTGTATTACATTTTTTAAGGATCTCCGTTTATTTCCAGCATGACTAGCTTTGAAAAATAATTTCTGTTAAGAAAACCATACTTTCCTGGACTTTGATGTAAAATGATAAAGAGGAAAGTTCTCGGTGTAAAAGTTGAGCAGGACTAGTCGGGGATTTATCCCCTAGACTTCAGATTGTTATACTATCGCTCTAACCGACTGAGCAACCTAAGATCAACGAAATATCCTTAACCAGCTTTGCTACAGTTATATCCAAACAGAAGTGAAGGGGAGTTTACTGTAGATAGAAAAAAACACAGTGCAGTGGGAAAGGGATCCTTAAGTGAAATAGTTATTGGTATCCTGTTGTTTTCAAGAAGCATAAATGGTATTTAATAGCGGTAAAGATTTTAAATGTCCATGTGACGGTAAGAGTATGTATATCAAATAAAACACGAAGACTACAATTCGCTAGCACTTTCACCCATCTTGGGGCTCTTCAGGCGATTTGAATTTATTTGTGACGTCATAAATGGAGTACACATACTTTCTATACTATAACTGTAAATGTATATTGGTATTCAATATATGTATATGTTTTTATGCTATCTGCTGAAGTCCTGGTCTGGTAATATTCCCATTACACCAATCAAGTTTGTTTATTCAGGAGGACATATTTAACTCGGTATTTCCCAGAGTAAATCCTGTTTTTATCCTCATCTTCACACATACAGCTGGTCATCGTAAAAGGAAGCATACAGGCCTTGTAGACGTTTTTATCCCCTCAATAGAATTAGCAGATGATTTAATGTGGACGTTTTATAAAACACGAGTTGGTTTATATAAATATTGGCAGAGTACAAAAGACAGAGCCGGAGATGAATGAAGTGGTTTCCCCGCGGGTATTACATCATTGCATTCATTTGCCTTATATTGGATTAATTTGCGGCAATATGATACACGATGTTGAGTATTTACGTCAATAGATTGATAGATCACATTAAAATGAGTTGACAAGAACGATACATGTTAATATAAATTAAAGCAGGAGAGTCTGGTATCTGGTATTGACACAGAGCTGCAATAGGTGTTCTCAGTGTTGTAGATTACGGGAGGCTGCATGAAATAGTGTCGTAGTACGACCGCTACTAGCCGTATCAGATCTGTCGGTGCCTATGGGTATTTTAGGAAGCAGCAGTGTTAGGAAACTCATCAGGATAAAACAGATTTGCCAGATTTATCCTGTTTGATTCCTCAATCTATACAAGGATCTGAACAGGTTAGAAAAAAACTATTACACGCTCCCCCAGACACCCCAGGGGTGTCACTCTGATGAAGAAGCATTGCCACAGAGAGGAGGGCGCCTCGTCAGTGTATGATTGGTGGTAAGTGTAAGCTAGCCACAGCTACCTAGGCTGTGATTGGTGGTACTGTCCTCTACCTACCGAGCTCCCACCCGATGTCAGCATTGCTGTATGACTCAATCAGGTGATCAATAGGAATGTGTTTGTCAACACAAGGAGAACCAGAAGTGCTGTGTGGTTTGTCAGTGGTGGAAAGTACCACAGAGAGCACACGTAGACTGGATACTACCGATAGTGGGGTGGTCAGATTTATAGAATGTCACACTCTAGGATTCTACTGGGACATGTAACTCGGCAGTGACTATTGTGACCAGACATGCTCATATTATATTGTTGACTTTGGTGTAACATGACACACTGATCTCATACGAGTGACATTGTTTTAACAGGACAGGCTGGTTTTACACTGGTGGCTGATGTAACAGGACAGGCTGGTTTTACACTGGAAGCAGCTACAACAGGACAACCTGATCGTGTATAGGTTTTACTTTTTTAACAGGACATGCTGATTTCATACTGGCTGTGATGGAAAATGACATGCTTATCATATATTGGTGGCTACTATAATAGGACACACTGATCCTATACTTCTGTAACTGGGCTCTTTGTTTTAATACTTATGACACTGCTATAATAGGAAACACTGTTATTATACTGGTGACAACTGGATACACTGATCTTATACTGCTGGCTGCTGTAACAGGATACTGATCTTATACTGCTGGCTGTTGTAACAGGACACTGATCTTATACTGCTGGCTGCTGTAACAGGATACTGATCTTATACTGCTGGCTGCTGTAACAGGACACTGATCATATACTGCTGGCTGTTGTAACAGGACACTGATCTTTTACTGCTGGCTGTTGTAACAGGACACTGATCTTTTACTGCTGGCTCTTGTAACAGGACATTGATCTTATACTGCTGGCTGTTGTAAAAGGAGACTGATCTTATACTGCTGGCTGTTGTAACAGGACACTGATCTTTTACTGCTGGCTGTTGTAACAGGACACTGATCTTTTACTGCTGGCTGTTGTAACAGGACACTGATCTTTTACTGCTGGCTCTTGTAACAGGACATTGATCTTATACTGCTGGCTGTTGTAAAAGGAGACTGATCTTATACTGCTGGCTGTTGTAACAGGACCCTGATCTTATACTGCTGGCTCTTGTAACAGGACACTGATCTTATACTGCTGGGTGCTGTAACAGGACACTGATCTTATACTGCTGGCTGCTGTAACAGGACACTGATCTTATACTGCTGGCTATTGTAACAGGACATTGATCTTATACTGCTGGCTGTTGTAAAAGGAGACTGATCTTATACTGCTGGCTGTTGTAACAGGACCCTGATCTTATACTGCTGGCTCTTGTAACAGGACACTGATCTTATACTGCTGGGTGCTGTAACAGGACACTGATCTTATACTGCTGGCTATTGTAACAGGACATTGATCTTATACTGCTGGCTGTTGTAAAAAGACACTGATCTTATACTGCTGGCTGTTGTAACAGGCCACTGATCTTATACTGCTGGCTCTTGTAACAGGACACTGATCTTATACTGCTGGCTGCTGTAACAGGACACTGATCATATACTGCTGGCTGTTGTAACAGGACACTGATCTTTTACTGCTGGCTGTTGTAACAGGACACTGATCTTTTACTGCTGGCTGTTGTAACAGGACACTGATCTTATACTGCTGGCTATTGTAACAGGACACTGATCTTATACTGC
The DNA here is from genome assembly GCF_002113885.1 of Mizuhopecten yessoensis. NCBI lineage: Eukaryota > Metazoa > Mollusca > Bivalvia > Pectinida > Pectinidae > Mizuhopecten > Mizuhopecten yessoensis. Next base: position 406,616 of record NW_018408785.1, on the reverse strand, counting down.
TGGCTGCTGTAAAAGGACACTGATCTTATACTGCTGCCTGTTGTAACAGGACACTGATCTTATACTGCTGGCTGCTGTAACATGACATAATGGTTTAATACTGGTGGCTATTGATCTTATACTGTAACAATGCTGAAACATGATTCACTGAGCTTATATGCTGATGGCATTATTGTAACAGGACTTACTGATTATATATTGGCTATGCTGAAATAGGACATGCTGATCTTATATTCTGTGACATTGCTGCAACTGGACACATTGATATTATACTGCTGGCAGCTGTAACATGACATGCTGATCATATGTTGGCTCTGCTGTAACATGACATGCTGATCATATTTAAGCTCTGCTGTAACATGACATACTGATCATATTTAAGCTCTGCTGTAACATGACATACTAGTGCCACTACTACAATTGAACACTTCTGTAATGATGCATGGAAACCTCTGTAATTGGATTGTTTAAGTGAAGCTGTTGTAGTCTATGACTATAAAGGAAATGCTATAAAAGCACACAGACATTGTTGTAACAATACATACACAAGCTGTTATTGTAAGATGATTAAGAGAGCATCGCTGTAAAACAGCACAAAGGACACTTCTGTTATATATTACATAATAGGACATTTCTGTGTAAAAAGATATATTTTAAAACGTAATAGGCCATACACAGTAACAGGATTTAATGGTGCATGGTGAATATATGACACTGTTAAACATATCCTAAAATGGACTATATGAAGGTATATTACTGGAGGTAGATCAAGGACATAGGGGGTCGTTGTTAAAATATAGGAGGTCGTTGTTAGAATATAGGGGGTGGTTGTTAGGATATAGGAGGTCGTTGTTAGGATACATAAGGTCAGTGTCGTCATGGGACACATGTAGAATATTCTATAATGATACAAAAATGGAATATACTGTAATGTGACGTATACAGATAATGCTATAATGGGACAAAGTTTTCACATTGCATTCAGGAAAATAGTTTTAGCTAACCCTTAGGCAAAGCATTCAGGGAAATAGTTTTAGCTAACCCTTAGGCAAAGCATTCAGGGAAATAGTTTTAGCTAACCCTTAGGCAAAGCATTCAGGGAAATAGTTTTAGCTAACCCTTAGGCAAAGCATTCAGGGAAATAGTTTTAGCTAACCCTTAGGCAAAGCATTCAGGGAAATAGTTTTAGCTAACCCTTAGGCAAAGCATTCAGGGAAATAGTTTTAGCTAACCCTTAGGCAAAGCATTCAGGGAAATAGTTTTAGCTAACCCTTAGGCAAAGCATTCAGGGAAATAGTTTTAGCTAACCCTTAGGCAAAGCATTCAGGGAAATAGTTTTAGCTAACCCTTAGGCAAAGCATTCAGGGAAATAGTTTTAGCTAACCCTTAGGCAAAGCATTCAGGGAAATAGTTTTAGCTAACCCTTAGGCAAAGCATTCAGGGAAATAGTTTTAGCTAACCTTTACAGAGGCAAAGCATTCAGGGAAATAGTTAAAGCTAACCCCTACATAGGCAAAGAATTCAGGGAAATAGTTTTAGCTAATCTTACATGGACAACACATAATTAGCAAGGATATCGCTAACTGCAGACAAAGCTTTAACAAGAATTCCAGGGACAAACCGTCAACAGAACCTGACAGGACAAACATTCAACACACCCTGCAGGGACAGATTTTCAGCAGGACCCACATGAGAAAGCTTTAGCAAGACAAAGGTGACAAAGCTTTTCCAGGCCTTAAAAGGACAAAGCTTCAGAAAGATTTGCAGTGATGAAACTTTAACATGGGCCAGAGAGTTTTAGCTGAGTTTCAATAAGGCATAAAAGGACAAAATCATATAAATTTGAAAAAAAACAACCTTGCAGTTTTAGACAAGCGGAAATAGTGCTGAAATGGTATAGTAATTTACTGATATTTATAGGCCATTCAGAGACAGTGCTGTTGCCCAACTTGCCGGAGCCCTACAGTGTTGCAGCTGTGTTGACACAACTTGCCAGAGCCTTACAGTGTTACAGCTGTGTTGACACAACTTTCCGGAGCCTTACAGTGTTACAGCTGTGTTGACACAACTTTCCGGAGCCTTAAAGTGTTACAGCTGTGTTGACACAACTTTCTGGAGCCTTACAGTATTACAGCTGTGTTGACACAACTTGCCAGAGCCTTACAGGGTTACAGCTGTGTTGACATAACTTGCCAGAGCCTAACAGTGTTACAACTGTGTTGACACAACTTGCCGGAGCCTTACAGTATTACAGCTTTGTTGACACAACTTGCCGTAGCCCTACAGTATTACAGCTTTGTTGACACAACTTGCCAGAGCCTTACAGTGTTACAGCTGTGTTGACATAACTTGCTGGAGCCTTACAGTGTTACAGCTGTGTTGACACAACTTTCCGGAGCCTTACAGTGTTACAGCTGTGTTGACACAACTTTCCGGAGCCTTACAGTGTTACAGCTGTGTGGACACAACTTTCCGGAGCCTTACAGTATTACAGCTGTGTTGACATAACTTGTCAGAGCCTGACAGTGTTACAGCTGTGTTGACACAACTTGCCGGAGCCTTACAGTATTACAGCTTTGTTGACACAACTTGCCGTAGCCCTACAGTGTTACAGCTGTGTTGACACAACTTTCCGGAGCCTTACAGTATTACAGCTTTGTTGACACAACTTGCCGTAGCCCTACAGTGTTACAGCTGTGTTGACACAACTTGCCGGAGCCTTACAGTGTTACAGCTGTGTGGACACAACTTGCCGGAGCCTTTCACGTGTAACAGCTGTGTTGACATAAGTTGCTGGAACCTTACAGTGTTACGGCTGTGTTGACACTTTTTGCCAGAGCCTTACAGTGTTACAGCTGTGTGGACACAACTTGCCGGAGCCTTCCAGTGTTACAGCTGTGTTGACATAAGTTGCTGGAACCTTACAGTGTTACAGCTGTGTTGACATAAGTTGCCGGAGCCTTACAGCTTTACAGCTGTGTTGACACACTCCTAAGATGGATGGATGTTATGTTGACTATCTCTACCAGACCTTGGTAAGCATGTCACATCAGTTCTGTTCAACACTTTTGATTTCAAAATCCTATGATAAAATGATTTCTTCTGTTATATCAGTTGTTCCCATCTGTGTTGGTTAATGTTTTGTGTGTTATTATACGTAGAAATCTTCTAACTCCGTATATATCTACGTGAATGTAGCATTAAACCATTCTGATAGGCAGTGCTGTAGTCTATAATTAATAGGGCTGTAATGTTGAAAGTTGCGTTTGATGTGTTCCAGCGTTAAGTTAGAAATAACTAGTGGACGGCCATGATTTATAGAGGCACTGCTTTGATCGTTATGGCCTGGCTACTGAAGATATTGGGTAATGGTCAGCAATGAATATTCCCATAATTGTAGCGCTGATAACACAGGCCTGCGACCAGGATATTATGATAACTGTAATCAGGTATAGCCAATCAGTGCCTCGGCTCAACCAAACACTTACTGGTAACAGATGCATATATGCATGGAATATAAATGTCTTTTATCCAGATACAATACTATTAATGGCCATTACATTATGACTTGGTTTGTGAAAATTAGCACAAGCAAAAAGAAAATCAATGAATTCTTCAAAACTTTAATTTTGGGATGAAAGTCTAACAAGTTTTTAGCTCACCTGGCCCAAAGGGACCTTCACTCATATTCAAAGTCACAGGGGTCAATTGTCTAAAAAAAGCTTTAAACGTCTTCTTCTAAATAACCATAAGGACCAGGATGATGATATCTGGCCAGTAGCATACTAGGATCAAGGACTACCAAGTTTGTTAAAAGGAATGACCTTCACTCCTATTCAAGGTCACAGGAGTCAAACATGTAATAGGCCTAGACTATCACCTTGTACTGTATTTTGCGCATGTGTAAAGGTACACAGACCTGCCATCCATCTTTGTCATTAACATTGGACTTGTGAAGTGAAGTGTTCTAACCCACAAGGGGCTGTAAGGAAAAGGCCCAAAAGAGGGAAATTGGCCAAATGTTCAAAAATCTTCTTTAAAAATGTTGCAGTCAAATAATCTTCACAATTAGAAAAGTTACAAGATGTTATAAAAAAAACAAAAAGTTGCCTCTTCGTTTTACTATACTTGATGTACTAGATACAAGAACATGTGGACTGGTTATTTAATAAGAGAAAGGTTAAATCCATTAGGTTTCAAATGGTATAACTCAATTATCAATCTGTACTGATTTCCCATGTTACATTACCCTTGGTACCAGCTTTCAAAATTTCTTTAGTAAAATGGTTTTACATAAGATCCATGTCAGTCATGTTATACCTAGTGATTGGAGCAGGAACAAATAAAACATTAGCCTTAACTTCAGTGTACTTAAAAATGCCTCAGAAATTAATATAAGACAGAGGAATTGCTGTAAATGTGAATTGTACAGATCACAGGTTATTATGCGATTCCCTATTCTTGTTCACACTATCTGGTATATACAGTCAAACTTCCATAAATCGAACTTCGAACATTCAAATTTCTGGATGTGTCTAACTTCTGACAAAGTCTGGATTTTTTCCTAATATAACACTAGTGACATTTCATTTATGAATTGAGTCAAATTTCGAACTACAATCAAGGTCCTATTGTTGGGAAAGCATTGGAAATAACAACTTATAAATCGAAGTAAAACAATTACTTGTACGAGAACACTGTAATATACTAAACATGCAAACTACAGTTTATAATTACACGAAACATTATTTACTAATAACATTTATAATCAACTATTTTTAGGAAGGGCCAAGTGAGCTTATCCCATGGCACGGCGTCCGTCAACCATTTCCTTTAAAATGCTACTAGTCCTGAACGGCTCAGAGGATTTTGACCAAATTTGGTCTGGAGCATCATTGGCCAAAGGGTTCTCAGTTTTGTATAAACGGTGGGTATGGTCCCCCTGGGGGCAAAGGGGCGGGGCCAAATAGGGGGCCAAATAGGGGGGAAAATAGGTAAATCTTTAAAAATCTTCTTCTCAACCAATAGAAGGATTTTGATCAAATTTGGTCTGGAGCATCGTTGGCCAAAGGGGTCTCAGTTTTGTATAAACAGTGGGTAGGGTCCCCCTGGTGGCAAAGGGGCGGGGCCAAATAGGGGGGAAATAGGTAAATCTTTAAAAATCTTCTTCTCAACCAATAGAAGGATTTTGATCAAATTTGGTCTGGAGCATCAGTGGCCAAAGGGTTCTCAGTTTTGTATAAACAAAGGGTATGATCCCCCTGGGGGCAGAGGGGCGGGGCCAAATAGGGGGAAAATAGGTAAATCTTTAAAAATCTTCTTCTCAACCAATAGAAGGATTTTGACCAAATTTGTTCTAAAGCATCTTTGGACAAAGGAGCCTCAAGTTTGTATAAGGGGAGGGTGTGGCCCTTCTGGGAGCATAGGGGCGGGGCCCAATAGGGGAAATAGAGGATTTTTTTCTCCTACTATAGAAGTGAAGGGATTTTAACCAAATGCAGTCTGAAGCATGATTAGGGACCAAAGAATCAATTTTGTATAAACTGAGGTGTGTGGGCCCCTTTCTTTGGGGTAGATGGGTGGGGCCCATTAGGGGAAATAGAGGAAAACATTAAAGATCCTTTTCCTTTTGTACCGATGAAGGGATCTTGACCAAATTTGGTCTGGAGCATCATTGGCCAAAGGGTTCTCAATTTTGTATAAACGGAGGGTATGGTCCCCCTGGAGGCAGAGGGGCGGCGCCAAATAGGGGGGAAATAGGTAAATCTTTAAAAATCTTCTTCTCAACCAATAGAAGGATTTTGACCAAATTTGTCCTAGAGCATCTTTGGACAAAGGAGCCTCAAGTTTGTATAAGTGGAGGGTGTGGCCCTTCTGGGAGCATAGGGGCGGGGCCCAATAGGGGAAATAGAGGATTTTTTTTCTCATACTAAACAAGTGAAGGGATTTAAACCAAATGCAGTTTGAAGCATGATTAGGGACAAAAGAATCAATTTTGTTTAAACTGAGGTGTGTGGACCCCCTTCTTTGGGGTAGATGGGTGGGGCCCATTAGGGGAAATAGAGGAAAACATTAAGGATCCTTCTCCTTCTGTACCGTGGAAGGGATTTTAACCAAACTTTGTTCTAGAGAATCTTTGGGCAAAGGGAATTGAATATTTATAAATGGAAGAATTTCTTGCCATGTGTTCCATTGCTAAACACTCACATTTGGTCTTATGCAGTATGTATACAGGATCTAAAAGGTGTTTGAAGTTCAACATTTTTGAGTCAAAGTCTTGATATTTCGCAGCTTTCCTGATGGTCCCGCAAAGTTTGAAACATTAGAGTTTAACCTTACTGACAGCTTAACTTTTATAGAGGTCTAATAACTTTTATAGAGGTCTAATAACTTTTATAGAGGTCTAATTATAATGAACATTGTTTTGACATATGTTTCATACTTCATAGTTAATACTGATATTTAACAGCCGAAATAATCGCATGTAAGTTGACACTTTTGTCTCGCCGCCACGAAGTAGCGGAAGCAGGGCTTAGGTGTTGCTTTTCCGGTGGCAGCGTCAACACTACCATTTTGCATTTAAGGTAGTTTCACTGTAAGTATAAGTGCTAGACCAACCAAACTTGGACCACAGATGCATCTTAGGTAGTATATCTCAACATATACATCAAATGCTGGATTTGGCCAACCTTTCATGGTCCATTGACTTTGTCAGCATTTCCATCAACATTAATTTTTTGCGTTTAAGTTGGTTTCTCTGAAGCTATATGAGCTACACCAACCAAACTTCACATGTGCATTGATGGTCAAAGTGGGGCACATGCGAGACATAACAATATGAGGTCAAAGTGGGGCGCATGCGAGACATAGCAATACGAGGTCAAAGTGGGGCACATGCGAGACATAACAATACGAGGTCAAAGTGGGGCGCATGCGAGACATAACAATACGAAAGGCTTGTTGATAACAAGTTCACCATATTAGCTGTGCGTTTATCTCTTCAATTTGTTATAAGTTCAACAATTGGTTGTGTGTTTATATTTTACATTTGTTGTAAGTTTAAAAAATGACTGTTAATGAAAAGGTTACGATTGAAAAGCATTTGCAAAGTGTTTTGAAGTTTTGAAATCGTAGTTATTTAGATCCAGTTAAGTTGTCCCAAAAGAGAAACGATGTTGACAGAGTGTTTGTAGTTTTGTTCTTGAAGAGAGAATATTGTCAAGATGCTTGTAATTTTGTCTCGGAATAAAACTGATGTTGACAGAATGCAGGTACATTGTTCTAGAGGTACATTGTTCTAGAGGAAAAATGATGGTTACAGGGTTGTTGTAGTTGTGTCAGAGAGCTAAAGGGATACAGACAGGAATGATTGTACTGTTAACTTAGTGTTAAGTAGCGGTATTGTAATTTTGTGTCTCCTCTTTGTCTACAGTGTGTTTGTTAGACCAGCCGCGGGAGAAATGTCACAGACAACTGTGATCAAGTGACAGACAATTAATATGGTCTGTTTCATCGCAGGTTTCGAGTGGTCTCCACGGGTGTAGAAATGTCTGTGTCGTTTGTTGCCGCGGGAGTAACATAGTTTGTTTTACTGCTGGTGCTGTGCTAATAGTGGTTGCTACGTTGAAGTTAGATCTCACAACAAAGCTGTGGTCTACCTCTACCAAAGTACACTCTCACACCCTTATAAGCACAGCTAGCCTCGTAATGACTTCTACATTGGCGATTCCTGTTGCCCATGACTATTCACTAGTTTATGCTATTCTTTGTTTAGGATTAATCAGAACATGTTACCTGTTTTATATATTGTATGCGTAATGGAACACTATTCGTATGCATGATGAAGCATTTTTATCAGGGTCCAGCATCGGAGATGCAGGTGCCCTATTAAAAAGTTATCACAATGTCTGTCTATCCACACTTTCATTTCTGAGGATTGTCTTAGAATCTAAAGGACTTATCTTTTCTATGTTTGATATGGTAATGAACTGTGATATGTAGATATGTAATATGGGTTAAACGATTACTAATGTCAATGTTAAGGTCAATGAGGGGAGGGGGGTGTTGGGTGATACATTCCTTATACCTTATATCACCAACCAAAGAGCTGATCTTTTGGAAATTTTACATGGTGATAAACTGTGATATGTATATATATATATATATAAAATAAGGGTTTACAAAATTTCTAGCCTCATGGGTCAATGTCACTTATTAAAAAAAAAATCATTGTCCCAGTTTTGGAATAAAAGTGAATGGTACCTACTCTAACTTGAAATAGTTTCAACGGGAGTCAATTTCACTGCTGACCTCTGATGTGTATATGACTCATTAATTTTATGATAAAAAAAAGGAAAGAGTGCTTTGGAAATGTTGCGACAACATATATGTTTCTAAACTTGGAAAAAATTATTGCTCAAATTAATAATTTAATAAACAAATTATTACAGTTCTGCAGAAAGTGTTAAAACTTACATGAAGAAAACCTGACTCAGCTAAATATGGCTTTATTAATCAATGTACACTCTGTTGGTACCTTATAGATACACAAATCAAAATCTAAAAGCAACTATTTTTTTCTTTATAATAATAAATCTCTGTTGTTTCTATATGATAAAAAATATCATTCACAAATAGGAAATTGTTAATATTTTTCTTTAAAAGGGTTCCATTTTTGGGTATCTTCGCTTTAAGGGCTTCTTGACAATCCCAATTTTACTAGACGTGTTCAGATCGGATTGGGATGGGGGTCCGTGAAAACCACAATTCTACAGAAACACAACGGTAGAGGAAAACGTGACACTCACAATTCTACAGAAACATAACAGTAGAGGAAAACGTGACACTCACAATTCTACAGAAACACAACAGTAGAGGAAAACGTGACAATCACAATTCTACAGAAACACAACAGTAGAGGAAAATGTGACAAACACAATTCTACAGAACCACAACGGTAGAGGAAAACGTGACACTCACAATTCTACAGAAACACAACGGTAGAGGAAAACGTGACACTCACAATTCTACAGAAACACAACAGTAGAGGAAAACGTGACAATCACAATTCTACAGAAACACAACAGTAGAGGAAAATGTGACAAACACAATTCTACAGAACCACAACGGTAGAGGAAAACGTGACACTCACAATTCTACAGAAACACAACGGTAGAGGAAAACGTGACACTCACAATTCTACAGAAACACAACAGTAGAGGAAAACGTGACAACCACAATTCTACAGAAACACAACGGTAGAGGAAAACGTGACACTCACAATTCTACAGAAACACAACGGTAGAGGAAAACGTGACAACCACAATTCTACAGAAACACAACGGTAGAGGAAAATGTGACAACCACAATTCTACAGAAACACAACGGTAGAGGAAAATGTGACAACCACAATTCTACAGAAACACAACGGTAGAGGAAAATGTGACAACCACAATTCTACAGAAACACAACGGTAGAGGAAAATGTGACAACCACAATTCTACAGAAACACAACGGTAGAGGAAAATGTGACAACCACAATTCTACAGAAACACAACGGTAGAGGAAAATGTGACAACCACAATTCTACAGAAACACAACGGTAGAGGAAAATGTGACAACCACAATTCTACAGAAACACAACGGTAGAGGAAAATGTGACAACCACAATTCTACAGAAACACAACGGTAGAGGAAAATGTGACAACCACAATTATACAGAAACACAACGGTAGAGGAAAATGTGACAACCACAATTCTACAGAAACACAACGGTAGAGGAAAACATGACAAACACAATTATACAGAAACACAACGGTAGAGGAAAAGGTGACAACCACAATTCTACAGAAACACAACAGTAGAGGAAAACATGACAAACACAATTCTACAGAAACACAACAGTAGAGGAAAACGTGACACTCACAATTCTACAGAAACTAAACAGTAGAGGAAAACATGACAACCACAATTCTACAGAAACACAACAGTAGAGGAAAACATGACAAACACAATTCTACAGAAACACAACAGTAGAGGAAAACGTGACAAACACAATTCTACAGAAACTAAACAGTAGAGGAAAACATGACAACCACAATTCTACAGAAACACAACAGTAGAGGAAAACATGACAAACACAATTCTACAGAAACACAACAGTAGAGGAAAACATGACAAACACAATTCTACAGAAACACAACAGTAGAGGAAAACATGACAAACACAATTCTACAGAAACACAACAGTAGAGGAAAACATGACAAACACAATTCTACAGAAACACAACAGTAGAGGAAAACATGACAAACACAATTCTACAGAAACACAACAGTAGAGGAAAACATGACAAACACAATTCTACAGAAACACAACAGTAGAGGAAAACATGACAAACACAATTCTACAGAAACACAACAGTAGAGGAAAACATGACAAACACAATTCTACAGAAACACAACAGTAGAGGAAAACGTGACAAACACAATTCTACAGAAACACAACGGTAGAGGAAAACGTGACAAACACAATTCTACAGAAACACAACGGTAGAGGAAAAGGTGACAACCACAATTCTACAGAAACACAACGGTAGAGGAAAACGTGACAAACACAATTCTACAGAAACTAAACAGTAGAGGAAAACATGACAACCACAATTCTACAGAAACACAACGGTAGAGGAAAATGTGACAAACACAATTCTACAGAAACTAAACAGTAGAGGAAAACGTGACAACCACAATTCTACAGAAACACAACGGTAGAGGAAAATGTGACAAACACAATTCTACAGAAACTAAACACTAGAGGAAAACATGACAACCACAATTCTACAGAAACACACGGTAGTGGAAAATGTGACAAACACAGTTCTACAGAAACACAACAGTAGAGGAAAAGGTGACAAACACAATTCTACAGAAACACAACAGTAGAGGAAAACGTGACAAACACAATTCTACAGAAACACAACGGTGGAGGAAAACGTGAAAACCACAATTTTACAGAAACACAACGGTAGAGGAAAATGTGACAACCACAATTTTACAGACACAAGATTGGGTAGGGTAAAATATATGTTTATTTGGTGTTTATATTGTATTAATGTGAGAGGAAGGTCAGAGACTGGGTATCAAACAGACATATATCACTACACAGTTGATTCCTCCCCTGGTTTTAATATGTTTAAGTTATGGTCTGTGATGGATATTATTGATTTGAGACGCAGTGTTGTGTCTGGGATTTGGCAGTGGTCTGCTTACGCTATAGCACCTTGCCGTCACCATATCGCTAATCAGGCATGCACTGTCTTCTGCTCAACTGAAGATTTAGAAATGAATTTCTCTGTATTAAGTTCTTGGTGCTTTCACTCAATAATTGGCGTATGTTATTGAAGGCATATGTCATCGCAATGCTAGCGAACGCTACAGGACAACCACCGCACAATTCATCTTTGTGGATCTGAATGTGACATGATGTCTTTTCATAACAAACACACACGCATTTATTGCCTTCTAATTGCCATGCAGATTAATAATAATCGAAAAAAAATTGACAAAGAGAAGTAAAAATCAGTATTCGTAGCCTGGGGGATTCCTTCGGAGAGGGGTCCTCTACACTTCTGTATGCATGAGCTGTTTTCTCTTGTTTGAAGCACATCATATTTTTATTAAGCATTTGTTCACATGTGAAAGAACAGTTGGATGTTTCATTGGCAAGCCATCTGATGCTTTGATGGGGTTTGATGCAGTGCATCTTTTTGCCAGCTTCTGTATTTTCTTGTTTGATGACAATAAAAAATGTAATCAGAAAGTTTGTACGCATGCAAGAGAACATGGTGATGTTCAGTTGACGGGCCATCCGATGCTTTGATGTGGTTTTAATGGACTAACGGTTTTATCTTGTCAAATTTTGTTAAACACCAGTGGTGTCAGTAAAACATGTTCTCTGATAATTTATATATATATATATTGATAACAAAGTTGCACCCTCCCCACAGGGACTCCTCAGCGTGCAGCTGTTAATATCCGTTCCAATGTATTTTTAAAGTAGAGTGGTATTAGTCTGGTGGAGGAAGAAAATATTGAGCAGGTGATTTTGCCTTTACGAGTTCTCTATTACAAAGACAAGTTGATTATGCGGTTAGTACAAGGTAGCTGGTTTCCCGTCATGCTGTGTTTCTTGTCCTTCCAGCTTCATGTTATTTACTCCTACATAATTTTGTTTCCCACTTGATGAAATTTGCAAAAATATTTTTTGTGGAAGGAATTCCATAAGTTTTCATTCTTTGTTATTGGACTGAAAAGAAAAAGTCATTCGATGTCAATTTGATTAGCTGGTCAATGATAGTATATTGCAGAAAGATTAGAGTGGGATAATGCTAGGGGCCACACAATGATGACGAGGTCAGGTCAGATACCATGATCCCCATAGCTAGGTTAATCCAAACTACCTGACTCTGTAATGGAAGATGTTTCCATGGATACTGTGGAAGAAAATTCAATGTTTCTGCAGTGTATAGGGAGGTACTAGTAATTTCAAATTACCCAAGAGACATTGGCTTTGCTGAAGATGTATTAAGGAGTATTATGACGTGCATTATGACTGAAACAATATATTGCTAAATCGGAAAGTTGCATGTCCCAGCCACATATTGGACAGGACATTGAGTGTTTGACGTTTTAGTCATCCTGTCTGTTTATATGACATTTTGTTGGTTACGGTCTGTTATGCTCCATTACAAAGGGTTCAACAGTTATTGAACTTCGTACATGGATACCTTTTCAAAATATCAAATATAAGTATGTCACCTTAATTTCCCACTTCACTGAGTTTGGTTAGATGTTGCATCTAGCTCTTGTCAGGGCATACATATGTTTTATGAACATTTTATAGTTGTTATGTTTTATTTTTGTCATCAATATTTGTCACAAAGTCCTCAACATCAATATGTTTGTCACAATCCCTCTGTCATCAATATGTTTGTCACAATCCCTCTGTCATTAATGTATGTCACAACCCCTCTGTCATCAATATGTTTGTCACAACCCCTCTGTCATTAATGTTTGTCACAACCCCTCTGTCATCATTATGTTTGTCACAACCCCTCTGTCATCAATATGTGTGTATCAACCTCTCTGTCATCAATATGTTTGTTACAACCCCTCTGTCATCAATATGTTTGTCACAACCCCTTTGTCATCAATATGTTTGTCACAACCCCTCTGTCATCAATATGTATGTCACAACCCCTCTGTCATCAATATGTTTGTCACAACCCCTCTGTCGTTAGTGTATGTCACAACCCCTCTGGCATCAATATGTTTGTCATAACCCCTCTGTCATCAAGATGTGTGTGTCAACCTCTCTATCATCAATATGTTTGTCGCAACCCCTCTGTCGTTAGTGTATGTCACAACCCCTCTCTCATCAATATGTGTGTATCAACCTGTCTGTCATCAATATGTTTGTAACAACCTCTCTGTCATCAATATGTATGTCACAACTCCTCTGTCATCAATATGTTTATCACAACCCCTTTGTCAACAATATGTTTGTCACAACCCCTCTGTCATCAATATATTTGTCACAACCTCTATGCCATTAATGTATGTCACAACCCCTCTGTCATCAATATGTTTGTCACAACCCCTCTGTCGTTAATGTATGTCACAACCCCTCTGTCATCAATATGTTTGTATCAACCTCTCTGTCATAAATATGTTTGTCACAACCCCTCTGTCATCAATATGTTTGTATCAACCTCTCTGTCACCAATATGTTTGTCACAACCCTTCTGTCATTTATGTATGTCATAACCCCTCTGTCATCAATATGTTCGTCACAACCCCTCTGTCATCAATATGTTTGTCATAACCCCTCTGTCATCAATATGTTTGTCACAACCCTCTGTCATTAATGTTTGTCACAACCCCTCTGTCATCAATATGTTTGTCACAACCCCTCTGTCATAAATGTTTGTCACAACCTCTCTGTCATCAATATGTTTGTCACAACCCCTCTGTCATCAATATGTTTGTCATAACCCCTCTGTGTTTGTCACAACCCCTCTGTCATCAATATGTTTGTATCAACCCCTCTGTCATCAATATGTTTGTCACAACCCCTCTGTCATCAATATGTTTGTCACAATCCCTCTGTCATCAATATGTTTGTCATATCCCCTCTGTGTTTGTCACAACCCCTCTTTCATCAATATGTTTGTATCAACCCCTATGTCATCAATATGTTTGTCACAACCCCTTTGTCATCAATATGTTTGTCATAATCCCTCTGTCATCAATATGTTTGTCACAACCCCTCTGTCATTAATGTATGTCACAACCCCTCTGTCATCAATATGTTTGTTACAACCCCTCTGTCATCAATATGTTTGTCATAACCCCTCTGTGTTTGTCACAACCCCTCTGTCATCAATATGTTTGTCACAACCCCTCTGTCATCAATATGTTTGTCACAATCCCTCTGTCATCAATATGTTTGTCACAACCCCTCTGTCATAAAGCCTGCATCATAAATATTTATACAAAGGCCTTTGTCATAAATGTTGGTACCAAGGCCTTTGTCATAAATGTTGGTACCAAGGCCTTTATCATAAATGTTGGTACCAAGGCCTTTGTCATAAATGTTGGTACCAAGGCCTTTGTCATAAATGTTGGTACCAAGGCCTTTATCATAAATGTTGGTACCAAGGCCTTTGTCATAAATGTTGGTACCAAGGCCTTTGTCATAAATGTTGGTACCAAGGCCTTTGTCATAAATGTTGGTACCAAGGCCTTTATCATAAATGTTGGTACCAAGGCCTTTGTCATAAATGTTGGTACCAAGGCCTTTGTCATAAATGTTGGTACCAAGGCCTTTGTCATAAATGTTGGTACCAAGGCCTTTGTCATAAATGTTGGTACCAAGGCCTTTGTCATAAATGTTGGTACCAAGGCCTTTGTCATAAATGTTGGTACCAAGGCCTTTGTCATAAATGTTGGTACCAAGGCCTTTGTCATAAATGTTGGTACCAAGGCCTTTGTCATAAATGTTGGTACCAAGGCCTTTGTCATAAATGTTGGTACCAAGGCCCTCATCATTAATGTTGGTACCAAGGCCCTCATCATTAATGTTGGTACCAAGGCCCTCATCATTAATGTTGGTTCCAAGGCCTTTGTCATAAATGTTGGTACCAAGGCCCTTATCATAAATGTTGGTACCAAGGCCTTTGTCATAAATGTTGGTACCAAGGCCCTCATCATTAATGTTGGTACCAAGGCCCTCATCATAAATATTGGTACCACAGCCTTTGTCTCAAATGTTGGTACCAAGGCCCTGATCATAAATGTTGGTTACCAAGTCCTTTATCATAAATATTGGTACTAAGGCCTTTGTCATAAATGTTGCTACCAAGGCCTTTGTCATAAATGTTGGTACCAAGGCCCTTATCATAAATGTTGGTACCAAGGCCTTTGTCATACATGTTGGTACCAAGGCCTTTGTCATAAATGTTGGTACCAAGGCCTTTGTCTCAAATGCTGGTACCAAGGCCTTTGCCATAAATGTTGGTACCAAGGTCTTTGTCTCAAATGTTGGTACTGAGGCCTTCATCATAAATGTTGGTACCAAGGCCTTTGTCATAAATGTTGGTACCAAAGCCCTCATAATAAATGTTGGTACCAATTAACGCCTTTGTCATAAATAATGGAACCAAGGCCTTTGTCATAAATGTTGGTACCAAGGCCTTTGTCATAAATGTTGGTACCAAGGCCTTTGTCATAAATGTTGGTACCAAGGCCTTTGTCTCAAATATTTGTACCTAGGCCCTTTGTCATTAATGTTGGTACCAAGGTCTTTGTCATAAATGTTGGTACCAAGGCCTTTGTCTCAAATGTTGGTACCAAGGCCCTCATCATAAATGTTGGTACCAAGGCCTTTGTCTCCAATGTTGGCACCAAGGCCCTTATCATTAATGTTGGTACCAAGGTCTTTGTTTTAAATGTTGGTACCTAGGCCCTTGTCATTAATGTTGGTACCAAGGCCCTTATCATAAATGTTGGTACTAACGCCTTTGTCATAAATGTTGGTACCAATTAACGCCTTTGTCATAAATGTTGGTCATCAGGTCCTTGTCATAAATTGTCTAGTCTGTAATCACTGACATGTATAGCCATTTAATCTTGGTCATTATCTTGGATGATATTATTGGTGTTATTGGGTCCTTCGTTTTTTGCATAATGACTCACAAATCACTGATGTCTGGATTTACAAGCTTCTGTGTAACCATGCTTGTTTGAATGGTTAAGCTTCTGTCTGACCATACCTATCATGACATACAAGCTCCTTTCTGATTATGAAGATATACAAGCTGCTGTGTAACCATGCTTGTTTGAATGGTTAAGCTTCTGTCTGACCATACCTATCATGGCATACAAGCTCCTTTCTGATTATGAAGATATACAAGCTGCTGTCTGACCCTGATGGTCTAAATGATCTGCCCCATCTCCTGCCATCACTGGCTAGCCTCATTAAATATTGATGGTCAAAACAAGCTTATGCAAATTTGCTGAGTTGATGGGTTCTGGTTTTAACACACTACTCAGTTATGCTAAACACAAATCATTATACAATATTGACATTTATATTTCATTTAGTTGATGAAAAATATCATGTTTCTGAATATGGTTTTATTGAATGACTCATTTATTGCGTCAGGGATGTGTAGAATGTATACACATGTTGATCCAGTTTCTCTGATAGGTTTGGAGTCTCGCTGATATAGATCTTTATATGATACAGTCACACAGACACACAAGTTGATACATCATGTCACTAGGCACTAGTTTTTACTGATGGGCTATATGTGTTTATCTGTGAGGTACTTAACCCATTCAAGTTATTACAAATTACCAGTACCACACTACAAGTACCAAAGGTAGATACATATATAAAAAAAAATGATCTTTAGGGGAAATCTTTATAGAAAAAACAAACTCTTAAAATGTTGACACTGACAGTTCACCTGTTCTGTATAGGATAAAAATGTTATCCTAAGAGTTCAACAGGAAGTTGTTAAAATGAATATACCTGGTAGATTGAGAATGCATACCAACCTTCTGAAAGAATACCGGTCTTTCATAAAATTACTTCCTAACATGGTGGTACTAAATTGTACAGCTGGGCAGAATGGAAAAACCTGCAAAAATGTTACTTGTTCCAAGAAATTAGTATTAGTAGCTGATTGCTGACAGCTTTGTTTCAAACCAGCTATCTTTCAGTCAATATCTGCTGGAATTGCTAACATTGCTATGCTGCCATACAAGAGATATGAAATAACCTTTGATAACTTCACCAGTGCAGCCAGTCTCCCTGTTTGATCTGGGGCATAGAGTTAATCTATTCTGTAACTGGTCATGTTTGCTGCTTAAGGAGACATTGCCATAACCTTCTGACGTTTTAATCAGAGCGATAAGTAACCAATCAATATCAGCTCTCTATAATACAGTCATTAGGACCACCAATAATGTTGAAACATTTGACACAAATATCACTAATTACTCCCCAAAACTCTGCCGTCTTTCTACAAACTTGCATTTATTTGCTATAATTTTTCTCATATATATTCTTTTTTACAAATAATTATGAAAATGAAATCTTTAAATCAGAATACCAACTTGAAAGTTTTGTTATTCCCTCGGCAGCTTAGCTCAGCTTTGGTGCGTATTTTTCAGTGGATTACGGAGGCTTGGATATAAAAGCTTCAGTGGACATCACTAATGTAATGTGACACTCCTCAATGATTTACACTTACGCTAAACACCAACCTTGTTTAACTCAACATCTGATACACCAACCTTGTTTAACTCAACATCTGATGAAAGAACACTCTGACAGTTATTGTTTTATTGTTCAGAATGTTACTTTCCTATTTAGTTTATATCTTTGTAATGACCAGCTATAGATAACTGCTGTAATTAATAGCTGTCAGGGGCGGGTCCAGGTGAGGGCGTAATAGGCGTACGCCC
>NW_018408785.1:385786-387888 GCF_002113885.1 Mizuhopecten yessoensis | reverse complement strand
CTTCTGAGCTTCCCCATGGACCCTCTACCAGGGCAACCGTAATTACGCCTCCCGTTCATAAAATCCTGGCCTAGGACTATTGAAATGTTAAGTAACGCCTTATACCCTAGAATTTGGAATTTCTCGTTATTGGTCTACTGCTGTTAAGATCCATCCAATCATTTTAATATACCATAGACAATTAATGGAGAGAATTCGGCATAAAAAATGTCAAACCCTGACACTTTAACTATAAAATATACATGCTCCAAGTCAGGAACCGTTACATTAGTGCATTTCACAATTATTTTATGTTTTTTAGCAAAAAAAAGGTCCAAATTTTTAGCCTCGCTCTGCTCGGCGACAGATTTGATTATACACCCCCTCTTTCAAATATCCTAGATACGCCCCTGGCTGTCATTTCATCACATGCCTGGAGTCTGTAAATTTAGTGCTTTACGCTTAATTACATTATCAAAAATTTAACAGCAAAAAAACGGCTACAAATTTTCACCAAAGATACTTCCAACCTTTCTCAATGTTATTTTGAAAACTCCGTGAAAGGTATGAGAGTTGGTTCACTGTGTGAAGGTAAATTTAGTTGGCTCCATGTGTGAAGGTAGATTTTGTTGGCTCAATGTGTGAAGGTAGATTTTGTTGGCTCACTGTGTGAAGGTAGATTTAGTTGGCTCAGTTTGTGAAGGTAAATTTAGTTGGCTCAGTGTGTGAAGGTAGATTTAGTTGGCTCACTGTGTGAAGGTAGATTTTGTTGGCTCAGAGTGTTAAGGTAGATTTAGTTGGTTCAGTATGTGAAGATAGATTTAGTTGGCTCAATGTGTGAAGGTAGATTAATTTGGCTCAATGTGTGAAGGTAGATTTTGTTGGCTCACTGTGTGAAGGTAGATTTAGTTGGCGCACTGTGTGAAGGTAGATTTGGTTGGCTCACTGTGTGAAGGTATATTTAGTTGGCTCACTGTGTGACGGTAGATTTAGTTGGCTCACGGTGTGAAGGTAGATTTTGTTGGCTCAGTGTGTTAATGTAGATTTAGTTGGCTCAGTTTGTGAAGGTAGATTTAGTTGGCTCAATGTGTGAAGATAGATTTAGTTGGCTCAGTGTGTTAATGTAGATTTAGTTGGCTCACTGTGTGAAGGTAGATTTAGTTGGCTCAATGTGTGAAGATAGATTTAGTTGGCTCACTGTGTGAAGGTAGATTTAGTTGGCTCAATGTGTGAAGGTAGATTTAGTTGGTTCAGTGTGTCAAGGTAGATTTAGTTGGTTTAGTGTGTTAAGGTAGATTTTGTTGGCTCACTGTGTGAAGGTAGATTTAGTTGGCTCAGTGTGTTAAGGTAGATTTAGTTAGCTCAATGTGTTAAGGTAGATTAAGATAGCTCAATGGGTGAAGGTAGATTTTGTTGGCTCAGTGTGTTAATGTAGATTTAGTTGGCTCAGTGTGTCAAGGTAGATTTAGTTGGTTCAGTGTGTTAAGGTAGATTTAGTTGGCTCAGTGTGTTAAGGTAGATTTAGTTAGCTCAATGTGTTAAGGTAGATTAAGATAGCTCAATGGGTGAATGTAGATTTTGTTGGCTCAGTGTGTTAAGGCAGATTAAGATAGCTCACGGTGTGAAGGTAGATTTAGTTGGCTCAATGTGTTAAGGTAGATTTTGTTGGCTCAGTGTGTTAAGGTAGATTAAGATAGCTCACTGTGTGAAGGTAGATTTAGTTGGCTCAATGTGTTAAGGTAGATTTTGTTTGCTCAATGTGTTAAGGTGGAAGGTATTTCAGTGTAAATATGATTAACTTTTTTGGGTGTTAAAGGCTGTGATATGTGTTGATAGTTTATAGAGGTAGACGGATTGTCCAATAGTTTATAGAGGTAGAAGGATTGTCCAATAGTTTATAGAGGAAGAAGAATTGTCCAATAGTTTATAGAGGTAGACGGATTGTCCAATAGTTTATAGAGGTAGACGGATTGTCCAAAAGTTTATAGAGGTAGACGGATTGTCCAATAGTTTATAGAGGTAGAAGGATTGTCCAATAGTTTATAGAGGTAGACAGATTGTCCAATAGTTTATAGAGGTAGACGGATTGTCCAATAGTTTATAGAGGTAGACGGATTGTCCAA
>NW_018408785.1:374805-385701 GCF_002113885.1 Mizuhopecten yessoensis | reverse complement strand
GATTGTCCAATAGTTAATAGAGGTAGAAGGATTGTCCAATAGTTTATAGAGGTAGAAAGATTGTCCAATAGTTTATAGAGGTAGACGGATTGTCCAATAGTTTATAGAGGTAGAAGGATTGTCCAATAGTTTATAGAGGTAGAAGGATTGTCCAATAGTTTATAGAGGTAGACGGATTGTCCAATAGTTTATAGAGGTATACGGATTGTCCAATAGTTTATAGAGGTAGACGGATTTTCCAATAGTTTATAGAGGTAAATGGATTGTCCAATAGTTTATAGAGGTAGAAGGATTGTCCAATAGTTTATAGAGGTAGACGGATTGTCCAATAGTTTATAGAGGTAGAAGGATTGTCCAATAGTTTATAGAGGTAGACGGATTGTCCAATAGTTTATAGAGGTAGAAAGATTGTCCAATAGTTTATAGAGGTAGAAGGATTGTCCAATAGTTTATAGAGGTAGAAGAATTGTCTAATAGTTTATAGAGGTAGAAGGATTGTCCAATAGTTAATAGAGGTAGATGGATTGTCCAATAGTTTATAGAGGTATATGGATTGTCCAATAGTTTATAGAGGTAGAAGGATTGTCCACTAGTTTATAGAGGTAGAATGATTGTCCAATAGTATATAGAGGTAGACGGTTGTCCAATAGTTTTTTGGGGTAGAAGGGTTGTCCAATAGTTTATAGGGGTAGAAGGATTGTCCAACAGTATATAGAGGTAGACGTATTGTCCAATAGTTTATAGGGGTAGAAGGATTGTCCAATACTTTATAGAGGTAGACGGATTGTCCCATAGTTTATAGAGGTAGTAGGATTGTCCAATAGTTTACAGAGGTAGAAGGATTGTCCAATAGTTTATAGAGGTAGACAGATTGTCCATTAGTTTATAGAGGTAGAAGGATTGTCCAATAGTTTATAGAGGTAGACGGATTGTCCAATGCTAGACCTTGGGCCCACATTGGTTATAGGGTGGACTTTACCAGACACTGGACACTGTATCAGAATGTATTGCCGTACTTTTAATGAAGACGTATTGTCTCCATTTATATACATTGGAAAGCTCTCATACATCAGAACTATGATGGCTGAAGGTTCTTACGTAAGTGTTAAATGCGTGGGCTATATTATAGTGACAAAGGTGTGATCTGATCCCTGTCTGCCTCTGATGATGGAAGAGATAACTTCCAACATTGATCACTGACCTGCTGTCTCACACAATAAAATACCTCAGCAGTTCTGGTCAATATGTGCCAGCAATGTCTTACCCAAACCAGCATTCCCCTACCAATAAGCCTGATCCTGTTTATATTGTTAGGAGGTGTTAATTAATTTGTGATTTTATCTTCAATTTCCTTTTTAAAATAATATATTGTTTCAGCCAAACTGCTGGTCATTTGAATATTATCAGTTATATCTCAAGTCAGAAATGATATTATGCGTATTGTTTTTTGCAGGCAAGGAGTCCAACGGAGCTCAGCTTCAGTTTGGATGGCAGCAAAGCCCAGAGGGAGCTCATCTCTCAGCTGGAGGCTAAAAACAGGTAGGACATAAGGGCACTGATAGAGGCCTAGGGGATAGTCCGTAGTGGGACGCAGAGGGAGCTCATCTCTCAGCTGGAGGCTAAAAACAGGTAGGACATAAGGGCACTGATAGCGGGGATAGTCGGTAGTGGGACGCAGAGGGAGCTCATCTCTCAGCTGGAGGCTAAAAACAGGTAGGACATAAGGGCACTGATAGAGGGGATAGTTGGTAGTTGGACGCAGAGGGAGCTCATCTCTCAGCTGGAGGCTAAAAACAGGTAGCTTATAGGACATAAGGGCACTGATAGCGGGGATAGTTGGTAGTGGGAGGACGGGTAGTGATGGAAGGTTGTGAGATACAAGGGATGGACTGTGGAAATGGAAGGTAGGGGGAAGTAAAAATGTAAGGGAGGAATTGTGAAGATGGAAGATAGGAGGAAGTAAAAATGGAAGGGATAGGCTCAATGAAGATGGAAGGGAGGGGAAGTCAAAAAGGAAGGGAGGGATTGTGATTTTGAAGGGAGGGGAAAGTAAAAATGGAATGGAGGGATTGTGAAGATGAAAGGTAGGGGGAAGTAGAAATGGAAGGGAGGTGCTGTGAAGATGGAAGGGAGGGGAAGTGAAAGAGGGAAAGGACAAAGGGACTGAACAGTAATTGATGGATGGAATGAGCAGTGATGAAGGGATGGGCAACTAAGTGTAAGGAGGTGAAAGGGGCAGGGAGTGGCATTGATTTGGGGTAGAAATGGAAGAGTTGGGCAGTGTTTGGGGAGTTGAATAAAAGAGAGATAGTGAAGGGGAAAGGTCTTCCCTAAGGGATGGAAGCAGTACTCTTGTAGAGTAAAAGTGGTTCTGGGTGAGATTTAGTACACTGAATTATTGGTAGAACATTAAGAGAAGGAATGAGACAGGTTTAGATAAGTTGGATTAGTAGGAACACGGGTTTGTATTAGACCAGGAGAAACATGGCTCTGGTGGAAGTGTTGCTTTTGTGTATTTATAAGTATCATCATCTATTATCAACTAACTAGCATATCCTTCTAAAGACCCATAGTCATAAAGGATGGTGTATGCTGAGGAGCAATCTAAATACACATCCTGGAATTAACCAAGTTAAAGCATTGTTAGGTTTACACCATTTAATCCTTCTGGTAATACAAATCTTCAGCAGTCTACAGCAGCCAATGTAATCTCCTTTCCTAATCTAACTAAATGTCCCTTGCACAAATAGATCCCACTATAACTAACAAGGCAATTGTAATGATACAGGAAGTACTCAGTTCCTCCTGTTGGAAATTTAGATTGATTTAAATGTGCTTTCTCCTCATACATACCTTATGCTGGCCATCAATTTACAGTATTGATCACATGTCTGAACTTTAATGTCCTCCATCAAACAATCCCTCAGTACACAGCATTCTGGTGCAGTAAGAAAAACACCGGCAAAAACGTTTGTTGTCACATCAGTAAGAGACACACAGATATAGACAGTTGTTGCCACATCAGTGAGAGACACATGCATAAACAGTTGTGTTGTCACATCAGTGAGAGACATACAGATATAAACATTTGTTGTCACATCAGTGAGAGACACACAGATATAAACATTTGTTGTCACACCAGTGAGAGACACATACATAAACAGTTGTTGTTACATCAGTGAGAGACACACAGGCATAAACAGTTGTGTTTTTACATTAGTGAGAGACACATGCATAAACAGTTGTGTTGTCACATCAGTGAGAGACACAGATATAGACATTTGTTGTCACATCAGTGAGAGACACACAGATATAAACATTTGTTGTCACACCAGTGAGAGAAACATACATAAACAGTTGTTGTTACATCAGTGAGAGACACACAGGCATAAACAGTTGTGTTTTTACATCAGTGAGAGACACACAGATATAAACATTTGTTGTCACATCAGTGAGAGACACATGCATAAACAGTTGTATTGTCACATCAGTGAGAGACACACAGGCATAAACAGTTGTGTTGTCACATCACTAAGAGACACACAGATATAAACATTTGTTGTCACATCAGTGAGAGACACAGGAATAAACAGGTGTGTTGTCATATCAGTGAGAGACACACATGCATAAACAGTTGAATTGTCACATCACTAAGAGACACACATGCATAAACAGTTGTGTTGTCACTTTAGTGAGATACACACAGATATAAACAGTTGTGTTGCCACATCAGTAAGAGACACACAGGTATAAACAGTTGTTACATCAGTAAGAGACACATGCATAAACAGTTGTGTTGTCACATCAGTGAGAGATACACAGATATAAACAGTTGTGTTGTCACATCAGTGAGAGACACACAGGTATAAACAGATGTGTTGTCACATTAGTGAGAGACACATGCATAAGCAGTTGTGTTGTCACATCAGTGAGAGACACACAGGTATAAACAGTTGTGTTGTCACATCAGTGAGATACACACAGATATAAACATTTGTTGTCACACCAGTGAGAGAAACATACATAAACAGTTGTTGTTACATCAGTGAGAGACACACAGATATAAACAGTTGCGTTGCCACATCAGTGCGAGACACACAGGTATAAACAGATGCGTTGTCACATTAGTGAGAGACACAGGCATAAGCAGTTGTGTTGTCACATCAGTGAGAGACACATGCATAAACAGTTGTGTTGTCACATCAGTGAGATACACACAGATATAAACAGTTGTGTTGCCACATCAGTGAGAGACACACAGGTATAAACAGTTGTTACATCAGTAAGAGACACATGCATAAACAGTTGTGTTGTCACATCAGTGAGAGATACACAGATATAAACAGTTGTGTTGTCACATCAGTGAGAGACACACAGGTATAAACAGTTGTGTTGTCATATTAGTGAGAGACACAGGTATAAACAGTTGTGTTGTCACATCAGTGAGAGACACACAGGTATAAACAGTTGTGTTGTCACATTAGTGAGAGACACAGGTATAAACAGTTGTGTTGTCACATCAGTGAGAGACACACAGGTATAAACAGTTGTGTTGTCATATTAGTGAGAGACACAGGTATAAACAGTTGTGTTGTCACATCAGTGAGAGACACACAGGTATAAACAGTTGTGTTGTCATATTAGTGAGAGACACAGGTATAAACAGTTGTGTTGTCACATCAGTGAGAGACACACAGGTATAAACAGTTGTGTTGTCATATTAGTGAGAGACACAGGTATAAACAGTTGTGTTGTCACATCAGTGAGAGACACACAGGTATAAACAGTTGTGTTGTCACATCAGTGAGAGACACACAGATATAAACAGTTGTGTTGTCATATTAGTGAGAGACACAGGTATAAACAGTTGTGTTGTCACATCAGTGAGAGACACACAGATATAAACAGTTGTGTTGTCATATTAGTGAGAGACACAGGTATAAACAGTTGTGTTGTCACATCAGTGAGAGACACACAGATATAAACAGTTGTGTTGTCATATTAGTGAGAGACACAGGTATAAACAGTTGTGTTGTCACATCAGTGAGAGACACACAGATATAAACAGTTGTGTTGTCATATTAGTGAGAGACACAGGTATAAACAGTTGTGTTGTCACATCAGTGAGAGACACACAGATATAAACAGTTGTGTTGTCATATTAGTGAGAGACACAGGTATAAACAGTTGTGTTGTCACATCAGTGAGAGACACACAGATATAAACAGTTGTGTTGTCACATCAGTGAGAGACACACAGGTATAAACAGTTGTGTTGTCATATTAGTGAGAGACACAGGTATAAACAGTTGTGTTGTCACATCAGTGAGAGACACACAGGTATAAACAGTTGTGTTGTCACATCAGTGAGAGACACACAGATATAAACAGTTGTTACATCAGTAAGAGACACATGCATAAACAGTTGTGTTGTCACATCAGTGAGAGATACACAGATATAAACAGTTGTGTTGTCACATCAGTGAGAGACACACAGGTATAAACAGTTGTGTTGTCATATTAGTGAGAGACACAGGTATAAACAGTTGTGTTGTCACATCAGTGAGAGACACACAGGTATAAACAGTTGTGTTGTCACATCAGTGAGAGACACACAGATATAAACAGTTGTGTTGTCACATCAGTGAGAGACACACAGGTATAAACAGTTGTGTTGTCACATCAGTGAGAGACACACAGGTATAAACAGTTGTGTTGTCACATCAGTGAGAGACACACAGATATAAACAGTTGTGTTGTCACATCAGTGAGAGACACACAGGTATAAACAGTTGTGTTGTCACATCAGTGAGAGACACACAGATATAAACAGTTGTGTTGTCACATCAGTGAGAGACACACAGGTATAAACAGTTGTGTTGTCACATTAGTGAGAGACACAGGTATAAACAGTTGTGTTGTCACATCAGTGAGAGACACACAGGTATAAACAGTTGTGTTGTCACATCAGTGAGAGACACACAGGTATAAACAGTTGTGTTGTCACATCAGTGAGAGACACAGAGGTATAAACAGTTGTGTTGTCACATCAGTGAGAGACACACAGGTATAAACAGTTGTGTTGTCACATCAGTGAGAGACACAGAGGTATAAACAGTTGTGTTGTCACATCAGTGAGAGACACACAGGTATAAACAGTTGTGTTGTCACATCAGTGAGAGACACAGAGGTATAAACAGTTGTGTTGTCACATCAGTGAGAGACACACAGGTATAAACAGTTGTGTTGTCATATTAGTGAGAGACACAGGTATAAACAGTTGTGTTGTCACATCAGTGAGAGACACACAGGTATAAACAGTTGTGTTGTCACATCAGTGAGAGACACACAGATATAAACAGTTGTGTTGTCATATCAGTGAGAGACACACAGGTATAAACAGTTGTGTTGTCACATCAGTGAGAGACACACAGGTATAAACAGTTGTGTTGTCATATTAGTGAGAGACACAGGTATAAACAGTTGTGTTGTCACATCAGTGAGACACACAGGTATAAACAGTTGTGTTGTTACATCATTGAGAGACACCCACGTATAAACAGTTGTTTTCACGTTAGTGAGATACACACAGTTATGAACATTTGTTGTCACATCAATCAGAGACACAGGTATAAACAGTTGTGTTCGGACATCAGTTAGAGACACACAGGTATAAACAGTTGTGTTGTCACATCAGTGAGACACACAGGTATAAACAGTTGTGTTGTCACATCTGTTGAGACACACAGGTATAAACAGTTGTTGTCACATCAGTGAGAGACACAGATATAGACATTTGTTGTCACATCAGTGAGAGACACACAGATATAAACAGTTGTATTGTCACATCAGTGAGAGACACACAGATATAATCATTTGTTGTCACATCAATCAGAGACACACAGATATACAAATTTGTCCTGGTGATGGTAGAATATTTACCTTGATGAATGTCCTAAATAGGTTAAAGTACTAGGTTATTACTAAGAAACTCTTTGTGTCATTTCCTCTGTATATTATGTATAAAAGTTAGGTTTAAATTAGGTATGATGATGTCACATTTTGTCTGTTAAAGGGAGATAATGAGGGAGATACAGAGACTGAGACTAGAACAGGAAGCTCACGCCAAAAGTACAGCAGATGCTCAATACAACCCAACCCTACTGGCTGAGCTTCGGTTACTACGGCAACGCAAAGATGAGCTAGAAAACCGCATGCAGGCCCTCCAGGAAAGTCGCAAGGAGCTTATGCTACAGCTGGAGGGACTCATGAAGTTACTCAAGGTAGGCAGGGTCAAAGGTCAACAATTCACATGAAAATTTAAATGACATTGGTTTATACATGTATTCTCCCTTCCTCCATCAAACATAAAGGAGAACTGCATTGGGTACATAGGAAATAGTAGCTATGATTCAGCCATATATGAGGCTGTAAGGAAAAAGAACATCTTTTGATATTAACTTTGTACTGTACATGTTATGCGTAGGTTTTGAAAATTTAAAAAAAAGGAAAATTGTAAATAATGAAAACCATTGAAACAACACTTATGAAACACTGTGAATATTTCATGATTTTATGGACAACTCGTACACATTTTACACCTTTGTGTGCATACGCTTCATTGGTCATTTGTCTGATGAAGGTGACAGTGTACATATCGTACTAGTCATCGAAACATCACATAGGACATTTTATTGGTTGTGTAAAAAGATCTTCTCATAATCCATACTTACCAACCTGAAAAAAATGTTTAGAAATACTGTGAATTTATGCACTGAAACGCGCCTTGATCAATTCTTTCAAATATTGATGAAATTACTATTGACTTTGATTTGTTATAGAACCACCCTACCTCACCCAGATCCACACCTAATGAGAGTCCTCGCTCTCAGACGGCCAGCCTTCCCCCCACTTCGTACGCTGGGCGGGCGAGCGCCCCCACCACGCCTGCCATGGAGTCTTCCATGCTGTCGGGAGTGGGTGGGGATGTGAGGCAGGCCTTCAGTCAACCCACCACTGTCACCAGTGTACGACATCTCAGGAACGACCTCCTC
This sequence comes from Mizuhopecten yessoensis, assembly GCF_002113885.1. Taxonomy (NCBI): domain Eukaryota; kingdom Metazoa; phylum Mollusca; class Bivalvia; order Pectinida; family Pectinidae; genus Mizuhopecten; species Mizuhopecten yessoensis. Next base: position 377,648 of record NW_018408785.1, on the reverse strand, counting down.
GTGGCCGCAGACTCTGTCACCAGCGCCATGTCCTCCCTTGTCAAGGAACTCAACTCTGGTAGGTCAGACCAACATCCAAAGCACTGCAAGCTAACACATCCTTCTGTATAGCTTCTACTAGGTATCATAAATCTATCTTTATCACTGGAATGAAATCATGATTGGAATAGATATCATAATAAATTTACTGAAAGTACTGTTAGTATTTTATGAATTTATTCACGGGCAAAGACATATTTCGAAATAAGGATTTTAGAAAAGTAGTTAGAGCTTACAAAGATTCCCTGTTGGATATGGAAGTTAAAGATGACTCGATGTATGATAGTAAAAATTGACTAAGGATCCTTGTGTGGTACTGAGATATGACTAAGAATTCCTTTATATGTTTATAAGATTTTGGTAAACCTCCCTGTATGGTTCTGAGAATTGACTGAGTATCCGTGATAGGTAATCCGAGACCACTTAGACTCTGTGTATGATAGTGAGATTTTACTAAGACTCGTATAGGAATACAGCTGTAATCAGAGTTTATCAAAGATTTTTGTTATGGTATTGAAAGTTTTCAAAGACTATGAGTTTAAAGATGTTAATTTAAAACTCCCTGCAGAGTAATGAGAGTTTATTAAGACTGCTTGTGGGGTTATGTGGGTGTTTTAAGACTCAATGAAGAGTGATGAGAGTTTATTAAGACTGCTTGATGAGAATACGTGGGGGGATTCAAGACTCCCTGTAGAGCAATGAGAGTTTATTCAGACTGCTTGTTGGGGATATGTAGGGCGACTAAAGACTCCCTGTATATCTATTAGAGTTTATTATAAAAGTGCTTGCTTGGGATTGCTTTTCAGGTCCGAAGCTCAAAGGTCAAGGTCACTGTTATTATAAATAGAAACTTCACTAAAACTGTATACTGGACGGCTTCGATCTACCACTTGACCCACTGTGTATACCTCTGAAATGCAGTCTTACTCCAAATGTTATTGACAACACTAGCTGTTTAACATCATAATCCACAAGTTTATTCATTTATTTATGGGAAACCATCCTTGTGTTAGAAGTGTTGATATAAGACTCCCTGTAGAGTAATGAATTGTATGTGGTTGATATATATCTCTCTGACCTTAAAACAAGGCAAGGGTAGAGTCAATGCCGTTGTTTTCTTTCTTAATGGTGGAATAATTTCGTCCTTTGCTCCTCGTCTGGATACACGAAAGTATGCAGGGGATTGAGTAAAAGTGAGAACATCCTAAAATAGATTCACTCACAACAGGCCAAGGAGTAATAGGTTGTTCTTGTAGTTTATTAGAAGTGTCGACCAGTTTCGCCCCTACAGTGGGCTTCTTCAGGACAAAATTATAGGATATTTCTACCCCTGAAGTACTAAAAATGTGGGCACTTACAATTGTTCTACATATATATATGTACATGTATAGTGACATCAATTGCTGTGACAGAAATTGTGACGTCATAAACAATAGGTTGTATTGTGACGTCATCAATAGTTATTACAAGATAGATAACTCTGTTAAGCCAATATCAATACATATCTAAAATGACATCAGTACAAATGTTGTCTAGCGGGACATAATAATAGTTAAGATAATGCAAACTCTTTACATATTGAATTGTCCATTGGTAGGTTGTAGTGCAGAGTTTCATGCATCCAGCTGATAGATATACTGGTCTTATAATAACAGATTTTAATAATCATTGTAAAGCTAGGTTGAAGTCATCTTGAATGATGGAAAAAAACTACAATAAACTGAACAATATAAAGAGATATATCTCTCTGACCTTGTTTCTACCTGATTCACACCCATGGTTATCCTCTATGTCTGTCTAAGGCGAGTTTATCTGATCAGACAGATGATGTAAAAGGTTACCGTTAATTTCAGAGTCGGAAAACACTTCCCTGGAGGAGAATTGGTCAACAGGTAACAAAGAGGGAAAAAACATGTTTGTTCCTCCAATGCATGGTGTGATTGACAAAGTTTATGACTTGTCAGCTGAAAAAAAACAAAGCAATCAGTGGTGTTGATTGAACCACCCCATACATGTTGGCATGGAGGTAGACATGCTGTTAGCTTGGTGTATACTGTTAATCCTAGGTTTGTCTTGGCACAAACACCCATAGAGGTAGACATGCTGTTAGCTTGGTGTATACTGTTAATCCAAGGTTTGTCTGGGCACAAACACCCATAGAGGTAGACATGCTGTTGGCTTGGTGTATACTGTTAATCCAAGGTTTGTCTTGGCACAAACACCCATAGAGATAGACACTGTTAGCTCGGTGTATACTGCTAATCCTAGGTTTGTCTGGCCACAAACACCCATAGAGATAGACACGCTGTTAGCTTGGTGTTTACTGTTAATCCTAGGCTTGTCTGGGCACAAACACCCATAGAGATAGAAACTGTTAGCTTGGTGTATACTGTTAATCCTAGGCTTGTCTGGGCACAAACACCCATAGAGGTAGACACGCTGTTAGCTTGGTGTATACTGTTAATCCAAGCTAACAGTGGGTATCTCTATGGGTGTTTGTCTGGGCACAAACACCCATAGAGATAGACACGCTGTTAGCTTGGTATATACTGTTAATCCTAGGCTTGTCTGGGCACAAACACCCATAGAGATAGACACTGTTAGCTTGGTGTATACTGTTAATCCAAGGTTTGTCTGGGCACAAACACCCATAGAGATAGACACTGTTAGCTTGATGTATACTGTTAATCCTAGGTTTGTCTGGGCACAAACACCCATAGAGATAGACACTGTTAGCTCGGTGTATACTGCTAATCCTAGGTTTGTCTGGGCACAAACACCCATAGAGATAGACACTGTTAGCT
>NW_018408785.1:333332-370935 GCF_002113885.1 Mizuhopecten yessoensis | reverse complement strand
TTAGCTTGGTGTATACTGTTAATCCGAGGTTTGTCTAGGCACAAACACCCATAGAGATAGACACTAGCTGTTAGCTAAGTGTATACTGTTAATCCAAGGTTTGTCTGGGCACAAACATCCATAGAGATAGACACGCTATTAGCTTGGTGTATACTGTTAATCCGAGGTTTGTCTAGGCACAAACACCCATCGAGATAGACACTGTTAGCTTGGTGTATACTGTTAATCCGAGGTTTGTCTGGGCACTAACACCCATAGAGATAGACACTGTTAGCTTGGTGTATACTGTTAATCCGAGGTTTGTCTAGGCACAAACACCCATAGAGATAGACACTGTTTGCTGGGTGTATACTGTTAATCCAAGATTTGTCTAGGCACAAACACCCATAGAGATAGACACTGTTTGCTTGGTGTATACTGTTAATCCAAGGTTTGTCTGGACACAAACATCCATAGAGATAGACACGCTGTTAGCTTGGTGAATACTGTTAATCCAAGGTTTGTCTGGGCACAAACACCCATAGAGCTACCCACTGTTAGCTTGGTGTATACTGTTAATCCTAGGTTTGTCTGGGCACTAACACCCATAGAGATAGACACTGCTAGCTTGGTGTATACTGTTAATCCAAGGTTTGTCTGGACACAAACATCCATAGAGATAGACACGCTGTTAGCTTGGTGAATACTGTTAATCCAAGGTTTGTCTGGGCACAAACACCCATAGAGATACCCACTGTTAGCTTGGTGTATACTGTTAATCCAAGGTTTGTCTGGGCACAAACACCCATAGTGATAGACACTGTTAGTTTGGTGTGTTCCTTTAATCCTAGGTTTGTCTGGGCACAAACACCCATAGAGATAGACACTGTTAGCTTGGTGTATACTGTTAATCCAAGGTTTGTCTGGGCACCGATAGAGGGGGGAGGTACGGTGAGATACACAGACAAGCAGATAATACAAGGAGACATTAAAATTGCATGAAGAAATGGCTGCCCAGTTTGTAGTCTAGGTACACTGGAAGGATATGTTTTAATCCATTAATAAATACCTGGCATACATTTGATTAAGTGTATTGGTGAGTGTCAACTCAAATGAATTAGAGAGATTATTGAAAATGTAGGTTATCTTTATCTAGTATTCAAACTTGTTCATGTTCAGTGACAAAGGTCCAGCATTTCAATTATGACTTCTACTGTTTGTTAAAAGGTAGTTGCAGATGTTCTAATTAATGATAGTGTAAATACATTGTCAGCTTAACTCTGATAGCTGTAGTATTATAGTGTGTCTATAGAATCTTTGTGATGTACATATTACCGGGTATACTAATTCCCAGAGGGAGGCCATACATTCCCAGAAGGGATTGCCTGATGCTGCTGGCAAAGGAAACAGGCTATTACCTGTTGCATAATTTATCCTATGGTTGATGGAGTTACTAATCCTGTTGACAGATGCCTGTCTGAGCTTTTGGTTTATTGTCATACCACAGACCTTATTCCTATGTAGGGTATAGACTTTACTGGGTTGTAAATACCTCCATAGTTATGGTATTATACCTAAAAAAAAAACAGGGTGATATTTTGGTCCATTTCTATGTGTTATACATCTAAATGGAAACTGATACTAAGCACTGGGTATTATATCTCTAAAGAAAGAAAGTGAGACTTAGGGCTGTGTATTGTACACCTAAAATGAAAATGATACTTTGAGTTGTGTACATATATTACACCACTTAAGAGAAAGTGATTCTTACAGCTTTGTATTATATTGCTAAACAGAAAGTGGTACTTGAGGCTTTGTACATGTGCTATGTTTTATACATAGGTCAACTTATTTTATATGTAAAGAGAAAGTCAAACTTATATAATAAGGCTATGTGAGATATGTTTCTCAAAATTGAAAGTGATACTCCAGAGCTTTGTATTTATACAGAAAACTTTTCTGAGTGACCCTTTATATATAGTGACCACCTGTCTAAATGCTGCTTTGAATCCATTACAAAGATATGTAATATATAGCAATGTTTAGCAACCACTTGCTTAGTGCCGTAGATATCAACCACTTCTACTAAAATTTGAGAAAATTTAGGTCCCTCGAATGGTTATATTAACTGACCTTTCAGTCAAATAACAATGCAAAGAGAACGACAGTTTTGATTTCTGAGTGACTAAACTTTAATTACCTGTAGCCAGCCAGGCCCTTACTTCTAAACACAGGCTTGTCAGCTATAAGCCCAATGTGGGTTGTTTAAACATGTTCAGTCACATCAAGTATGATCTAAATCAACAAACCAATGAACATAGATGCCTCTTCCGAGTGATTTACAAGTAGTGAGTGCCATATCAAATGAAACAAATGTAAAATAACACCTTTCCTTCTGTACTTAATCTCCAAAAGAGAATGTGATGCTTAAAATCATCACAGAGCTTGAAGCATGTGTGTGAGTAAGTGTATAGGTTATTGGAATTTGTGTTTTTTTCCCCAGCAGAGCAGATATAGATTTAGAATTGATTGTCCCCTGTGTGGTTTTAGCCTTTGATACATCATGCCTGAGAATGATATTGATATCTAATGGTTGCTGTCATGTATTTACCATAGAGTAGGAAGATTAATGTGAAAAAGATGGAAATGCCCTGGGAGAAGAGGGGGAACAGCCATTTTTTCTATGTCCTTAAAGCTTGTGTCAGGAGAAACAGCCATGTCTTTGTAACAGGATGATTATTCTTCTGTCTTGTCCTGTTCAAATGGGAACAGTCGGATCTCCTAGGTCCTGGCCATGAGGGGAGGGGCACCTTATCTCTGTCTTCTAGGTCCTGACCAGTAGGGGAGGGGGCACCATATCTCTGTCTCCTAGGTCCTAACCAGGAGGGGAGGGGGCACCATATCTCTGTCTCCTAGGTCCTAACCAGGAGGGGAGGGGGCACCATATCTCGGTCTCCTAGGTCCTGACCAGGAGGGGAGGGGGCACCTTATCTCGGTCTCCTAGGTCCTGGCCAGGAGGGGAGGGGGCACCTTATCTCTGTCTCCTACGTCCTGACCAGGAAGGGAGGGGCACCATATCTCTGTCTCCATGGACCTGACCAGGAAGGGAGGGGCACCATATCTCTGTCTCAAAGGTCCTGACCAGGAGGGGAGGGGGCAACATATCTCTGTGTCCTAGGTCCTGACCCGGAGGGAAGGGGCACCATATCTCTGTCTCCTAGGTCCTAACCAGGAGGGGAGGGGGCACCATATCTCTGTCTCTAAAGTCTCAAGTCCTGGTCACAGGAGAAACAGTTCCTATCTTGTAAGTCCTGGTAAGAAGAGGGGGACAGCTTCTCTCTCATATGTGCAGGTCAAAGGGTGAACTGAGTCAGTCTTGTATGTCCTAGTCACATAGTGGAGGGAGTGGTTGGTGTCTCGTATGTACTGGTCACAGGGAGAAACAGCAATACATGTCTCTTTTTGTTCTGGACACAGGGGAAAAGTCTCTGTTCCTATGTCCTGGTCACAAGAAACAGTCCTGTTTCATTGGTATGGTTTTAATTAATCACACAGGGAACAGTCCTGTCTTGTCTTGTATGTCCTGATTACAGGGAAGAATGGCAATATCATTATATATTTGCCTCATTTGCCCTGGACAAAGTAGAGAAAATGTCTTTCAAAAGTTTCATATGGCATGGTTACAGGAGGAAACAGTCTGCCCTGGTCACCTTGATAACAGTCATATCTCATAAACCTTGGTCCATTGGGGAATAGCCATGTCTTCGTCTCCTGTGTTACTGATAAACTGTTCAGTTGTACATTTACTAACACCTAGTGTTTTGGGCTCTGCAAGGTTGTCTCCCATGTTTTGTATGGAATTGTCTCCCTTTCCTTGTTTTACAATGTACGTGTACCCAAATGTTTCCCGAGCCTATTGCTGTAGCTTTGGTCAGGTTTATTAATACAAGCTGCTACAAATATAACTTTGACTGATTTAGTTGGTTTACTGGACAGAGGTGGAAGATATGAACAATGTCATCTGAATACATATTAGGATTTAATAAAAACATTTAACAATTTGCATTGTAACTTGAAAAAATGTTAAAAGTTATTTGTGTTTGAGATGAGATTATGTCCGGACGTGTAACATTTTAGTTAAATGGAATATAGATTCCTGAGTTTAAGTGAATTTGGGGTTTTACTTAAACAATAACATACCTAAAGTCAAAAGGCTACTCATCATGTTAACAGGTTGTTATTGTAAAATATCGGTAATTGATGTTAATTTACCAGTAATATGTTGTTCAACATCTTTGACTGTATGCTTTCTCCCTTTCAGACACAAGTGCCAGTGATGAAGAGGACGATGACGGACAGATAAGTGAAGCAGAAGGTAAGTGATATTAATGGAGTGTTGTTCCATACTTTATATAGAGAATATTATACATGCCTTTTTCCATATCACACCCGAGACTGCAATATCAGCCCGAGGGCTGACATTGGTCGAGGGTTGATACTGGGGGTGATATGGAAAAAGGCATGTTTTATTCTGTTTATTACATACTTACTAACAAAAGCTACTATCTTATGATTTATTTTTCTTTTGAAATATTGAAAAATGAAAAATTTCCAAAAGGTGTGTGATACGGGTTTGGGGGCTGATACAGGTTTTGGGTGTGATACGGCGGGGGCTGATACGGTTTTTGGGGTGTGATACAGCGAGGGCTGATATGGGTAAGAGCAATTGTGTTGTATCGCATATACAAAAAAAATGGTTTTATTAGTAAGTATGTAATAAATAGTCTATATAAACACAACCAGAAGAAATTTTGTTTGTATGGCTAGGAATGAAGTTGGATCAGTGTCATTTTGATGCTTGTCCTCTCACCTCGAATAACATGAGACCTTCATAAGTAGCAAACATTTAGGTGACATAGATATATAGGCTGTCCTTGAATGTTGTTTGCACTGACAACACAAACACTGCAATACAGCAAAGTATTTTTAAATTCTGATATTTAGATCACTGACATGTATAAGTATATTTTAAAAATGTAAGTATATTTATTGAACAAAATTATTTTAGTATTCATACTGGTATAATCTCAAATAGGTTTCATCCATATTTAACATAACAAACCTAGCAGGCTTTATGCATCATGGATGTTACCGACATTCATACTGATGTGAGTGTTAAACAATATTCTGTTAAATCGCTATCTGCATGATTACGTGTATGATTTATATTGAATTAAGTTATTCATAAAATTTTCGTAAGGAAAATTTAGAACTGAAATTTCACTAAAAGCATTATGATAGTAAATAAAGAAAAAAAATCATTATGCATAATGATGCAAAACACATTATTACTTCAAAGATTCCATTATATCTACATGTTGGTATCCTGCAGTACATTTTGTTATTATCTGAGATGGAGCTATCTCTCTGGGTGGTCAGGTGGCACAGTGGATAGCAGAGCACACTTGCCTTTCCTAATACCAGATGTAAAAAAGGTATGGAATCACCTGCCCGACAACGAGCGTTTTCTTTGGGTACTCCAATTTCCTACCACATTCAGGCCTCTGCATGCTAACATCCAGGACAACGAGAGTGATAAAAATCAGTTGAATTAACTAATTTCATTAATGTTGTAAAATAAATGAAGTTTCTATATTATATTATCTCCCTTTGTTGACAGCCAACCTGGTGATGGCAGACAGCTATGTGATGCGTACTCAAGAGGAGCTGGATAACTGGCAGCAGGAAGTGCTGCGGAGGCTGGACCAGGAGCAGGACTTTATTTCACAGCTTCGCGCTCGCAGGGCCAAGAGTACTAGCAGCAGCCACAACCAAAGTGACACAGAAAACGACAAGTGAGTCCAAATTCTCAGCTACAAAACACATAGTGTAGGCTAAAAACAAAAATATGGTAAATTTGACTTTTGACATAGAACTTTTTAAATATGACAGATAATAGTAATTCAGATTTCGAAAGATAATGTCAAAAAAAAAATCAGAGTATCAGACTTTCATCACAACATTCTACAGAGAACATAAAGGACAAATTATGAATAAGTTCATATGAGTTGATGACTTGTAATACATGTTTTGTTTACTATTCATTGATTCAACAATTGATATATAATTCATTGGACTATACTTTTGTAGTTTCTGGTACAATTGAATTGTTCTTGTATATGTAATCAAAATAGCAGCACAAATATTTATTTTCAAAAGATCAAACATGTGTAAACACTGCTCAAGTCACTTTTAATGATGACTAAATTATTTCTGCTTGAATTACACTTAGAAATATGAGTGTGGATGGGTAACTACTGTTGTATATGAGGGTAGTTTACAGGTAGATGGAGGGGTTGTAGGTTTATAGGATGACTATACCCTGGGTTGAGTGTGGATAGGTAACTACTGTTGTATATGAGGGTAGTTTTACAGGTAGATAGAGGGATTGTAGGTTTACATGATGACTAATCGGCTGTTTGTGACAGTTACATTCCAGAGAACTCGTTCCTCAACAGGACAGATGATGGAAGTGCCTTAGGTACTGATGATGCAGAATCATATATCCGCACAGATGATGAGAGCTGCATCCGAACAGATGACGAGGATGCTGAGCTATATGACAATCATCCAAAGGTAGAACCAATGACAAAACCCAAGTGTAACAACATTCACCAAAGGGAAACATGAATTACGTTTCCCTTCCACAATGGCAAAAAAATAAATTGGATACCAATATTGAACAACGACAGTAAAGAGGATTAGGCCAAATAAAATTAATTACCTGGTTCTCAGGCCAATTTTTTCAAAATATATGCGACAGCGGTATTTTTTTCTCTCCATTTTACATGGCAAAAACGAGACGAGGGCGATTTTTTTTTTTATTGTGTAGTTTGTACAACGTTCATTGTGGACATTACCTTGTCTTTTTATAGTTGTGTAGAGACCTGTCATAGAGCAAGCCTCCGAAAATCCCCCCATGATATTCCAGACGAGAATCACGAACCCCCCATTCCTTATTTGTACTGAAATGAGCGCCTTTTGTACACAAGACTAATAAGTCATAATCATTTTAACGCTTGCCTGTATCTCAATCCTTACCTTTATTCAAACGTTTTCGGGACTTGGGTGACTAACGAGTAAAAACGACATGCGGACCAATTTTACAGATTTTTTTTAAAGATGGCGGCTGGCGCATTCACAATTTTTTTTTTATTACTTTCACGATAAAATCAGCAATGCGCACGGTGCAATGAAATGCGCGTGGGCCTGAGAACCAAGTAATCATTTTTTTTTGGCCTTAGACTTCCTTGTTATTGTTAGTATCTGCTTCAGTCACTTGGAACTCGGGTGTGGTGCCTCTTGCCTATTTTTCTAAAGGCTGAAAATAAGAGAAATATGACCAGGGTAACTGTAGCTATTAGGGGAACACAATGTTTTATTTTTTTCGTCATGTGATTAATACAATCTTATCAGACATGATGTTATTTAGAGGTATAGTAATACTGATCATGTATATGGAGACAAATAAAGAAATTTGGCTGTAAATCTTCGTGGCATTAATTATATGTACAACGCTAAAAACATGATAATTACTTGCTTTCAAATATTCAAATATTTTTTGGCAGGAGTTACCTGGTCGCATGACATCCAGTACATATACAACAGATGAAGAGAGTTACCTTCAGTCAGATGCAGACTCCTACATTCGCACTGATGACGAGGAGGGAGGCAACACTGACTGGGAAGAGTCCATGAAACGCTGGGTCAATCGCTGAAATCATCCGGGTCACCTGGCACAGGGAATGGAGCAATATAAACAGAAGGGCTTACTCTATATCATAGGGAGTGAAGCAACCAAACGGAACAGCTTGCTCTTTATCATAGGGAGTGAAGCAACCAAACATAACAGCTTACTCTTTATCATAGGGAGTGAAGCAACCAAAATGAACAGCTTCCTCTGTATCATAGGTAGTGAAGCGGCTAAACAGAACAGCTTACTTCTTGTGATGAGAAAATACAGGGCTGAAACTCTGATGCAAGATTTTTCATAAAAGGTGATGTAACAGTAGTAGAACAGCATATCCCGAACTGTGAACAGATGCATTGGAGAACTATACAGACATTGTTATGGCCTCATTGCAGGGAAAAAGCTACAAATAGAACTAATACTACAACTATCTGCTGGAGAAGTGTGACAGATCCTGGTCGTCTCCCTTGCTTTATGCTCAGTCAGGTTATGTGACCAAGGCTGATTACATGTACCTATATCTAGGTTAGTCCATGTAGATATATGGCCGGACAAGGTTATCTCCCTTTGTTAGTAGCGTTACTTAGGGAGAAATAGATGGTTCACTAATTAGCTCCCTAGAAGCTTTAAATCTTGTTACGTTTTAACAGTAGGCATACCAGGGAACCTATGAAAATTGTTGAGCTGACAGATTATTGAAAGAAAACATTATAGCTCTACTACACTACCGATGTGTGTAAGGGAGATAACTGTATGCAGGACATCAGAATTATCTCTATATGTCTCCTTTCATCAGGGTAGTTTGTTACAGAGTTACCTCCTCATTACTAGGGCTGGTTGTTACACAGTTACCTCCCCTGTCAATTATATGTAGTTTCATGTGTTTGTAGATCCTGTGAGAGAAATTGTGCCCGATACTGTCTAGTGACAAAACACCTATCCAGATCTCTCACCAATATTTTACTATGATCTTTACCATTGCTACATTGTTCATATAAAATCACATCACAACCAACTCTCAACAGAAATATTTTATAACAGTATATTTCGTTGGTTCAAGTGATATCAGCATCATCTCTATGTAACACCTGTTTTCAGTGGGTAGTTGTGTGAAATCCGTGGTCTCCACCTGTTTTTCCTGTGTGTTAATATTCGTCACCCAACAAGGAAACTAGCATTGTCAAATATATGAGGGAGCCTATCAATGTGACATATAATGTAGATTGTTATGTGATGTGATTACTGAAGCATTGCGTTATCTCATATAGCATGTTATCTGTTACAAATTCCATGATAACTTCTTATCTCATGCACGTATTGAGAAAACTTGTTATCACAAGGTTACTGTGATAACCTGTTATCTCATAGAGTAACGAGATAACATGTTATCTGTTACAAATATCATGATAACCTGTCATCTTATACAAGTACAATAAGATAACATATATATGTTATGTTATCTTGTTACAAGTATGTTAGTAACCTGTTATACAAGTAACGAGATACAACGAGATAACATGTTATCTGTTACAAGTACGTTAAGTAACCTGTTATACAAGTAACGAGATACAACGAGATAACATGTTATCTGTTACAAGTACGCTAGTTACCTGTTATACAAATAACAAGATACAACGAGATAACATGTTATCTGTTACAAGTACGTTAGTAACCTGTTATACAAGTAACGAGATACAACGAGATAACATGTTATCTGTTACAAGTACGTTAGTAACCTGTTATACAAGTAACGAGATACAACGTGATAACATGTTATCTGTTACAAGTACGTTAGTAACCTGTTATACAAGTAACGAGATATACCTGGGACAACCTGTTGACTGTTGCAAGTACAGTGATAACTGTTTTATCATCTATATACTACTTTATATCACCTACCGGTAGCATGATAAATTTGTTATCATTGGTTGTCAGTATGAGAATAAGTTGAGAACGACTTGAGAACAACTTAAGAAGAACTTGAGAATGAATTTTCCCATTCTCCAGCACTTGGGAATGTATTTTCTCAAAAAAGAGTGTCTGCTCGCGCCAGATGACACCCGAAACCGGAAATAGTGTCCACACAAAAGCGATATGGGTAAGAAAATATGCCGACTAAACATATCAATACAAAGTTATGGAAAAATATTGTGAGAACAACAACACCATTTCAGGAATAAATGTGCATATAATAAAGCCTATGATGATAGGATTGTTTTAAAAATATTTATTCTACATAGTTTTAAGATTCATTGTATTCCTCCGCGCTAAACTTCTATTTGTTTACGTTTGTCACAGGCGATCATTGACCATTGAGCTTAGAAGTCATTTGGAAAACATGGTGTTTAGTTGAGTTATTTAAATGGAGAAATATATAAGGTAGTAGTATATAGATGATAAATAGTTTATCTTACAGTATTTTCAGTGTTTGTCGCACGTAGATAAAATCTCCAGTCCACCTGTGGTGGCCTCTCGATTTTATCCAGGTGCTCGCAATGAGAAAATTGTTCTCACGATAAACCCTGAAAATACAGTGTGATAATCTATAAATTTCAAAAAGTAACGAGATAAACCTGTTATCTCAAAAAGTAAGAAGATAACATGTAATCTGATACAAATATTGTATTAACCTGTCATCTTATATGAGTAACGAGATAACCTATTGTCTGTTGCAAGTACAGTGGTAACTTGTTATTTCATACAAATATTGTGATAACCTGTGATCTCGTGTGATTATGGAGATACGTACCCTGTTATATAATGCGAGTGTTTAGACGACCATTCAGAACCTGGATGAGATGTACTTGTCTCTGATCCCCGCCATCAATTAATGAATCAGTATTAGATGCCCTTATCTCACCTTACTTGGGGACAAGTCGGATTATTACCGCTCAATGAAGAAATTTAAGTGATATTTTGTGTACATAATTTGCTATCTATGGGAAATCCAAACGAAACTCTATTTAGTTTACACTAGGATGTCTATTTTATTTTGAGATGATACTCCTTTGTGGTAGCCCTTCTTGCCAAGCATCTACTTGACTGGGATGTTTGTAAATGTTCGCTACGTTATTAAGTCATTTTCAAACAATAAACAATTATTTGTTACAGGCGTTCTGTGATAAGTGTTTCGTAAACAACACTTTTGAATATCTGTATCTCTAGACGGGCACAACCTTAGTTCATATTGACAGCAAGTATCATTATATTTTTTAATTAAGATATTTAAGCTGACATATGCCTAGCCACTTGTTATTACTGTTGGTTGTACAGAAACTCTGTAACATACTGTATGTGGAGCAGGCTCAGGTGTGTCAATTATCAATTAAGTGTAAATTATGTTATTACAAGTTTTTCTAGAGGATTAGCTTTTTGGGTTTTAAAACTAGCAGAAACAGGTAACAATTCAATAGCTTTTACATCTTTGTTTATATTTTTCTGTTAAAATGAATTATTTTACCTTTCAATAAAATATCTTTAAAAATATATGAAAAAAATATTAAAAACAATCTGTAACAACACAAAGTCGGGAAATTCCTAAAATTTACATTTTTGTCGAAGAAGACATTGATGGAACACCTATTTTACTCTTCATGCACAATTTCCAATTATTTGCCTCTTTGTTGATTTTTTTTTTTGCTATGGCTTATTGCTTTTAGTTGACAAGATAAGCTACATGTGTAAATCGGATAGGTCTGTAGTTGTCAGTCTGTAGCAATATTTTTTACATAGATTTTAAGATCATAGATAAACAGAATCAGCTATTGCCTATAGGGATTTTGCTTTGAACTCTGAACTCTTGTGTATATTCAATCACTATTAATTATTTTTTGATAATTTGACAATTAACAGGTTAAAACAAACAGTACTACAGCATCCAATACTACATCGTAGTGGTACTTCTGTATGGGGTGTTTGGTAGTGGTACTTCTGTATGGGGTGTTTGGTTGTGGTAATCTGTATTGGGTGTTTGGTAGTGGTACTTCTGTATGGAGTGTTTGGTAGTGGTACTTCTCCATCAAGTGTTTAGAGGGTACTTCTCTATGGAGTGTTTGGTAGTGGTACTTCTGTATGGGGTGTTTGGTTGTGGTAATCTGTATTGGGTGTTTGGTAGTGGTACTTCTCTATAGAGTGTTTGGTAGTGGTACTTCTCCATCGAGTGTTTAGAGGGTACTTCTCTATGGAGTGTTTGGTAGTGGTACTTCTCTATGAGTGTTTGGTAGTGGTACTTCTGTATGGAGTGTTTGATAGTGGTACTTCTCTATGGAGTGTTTGGTAGTGGTACTTCTGTATGGAGTGTTTGGTTGTTGTACTTCTGTATTGTGTGTTTGATAGTGGTACTTCTGTATGGAGTGTTTGGTTGTTGTACTTCTGTATGAAGTGTTTGGTTGTGGTACTTCTGTATAGAGTGTTTGATAGTGGTACTTCTGTATGGAGTGTTTGATAGTGGTACTTCTGTATGGAGTGTTTGATAGTGGTACTTCTGTATTGAGTGTTTGGTAGTGGTACTTCTGTATAGAGTGTTTGATAGTGGTACTTCTGTATAGAGTGTTTGGTAGTGGTACTTCTGTATGGAGTGTTTGATAGTGGTACTTCTGTATGGAGTGTTTGGTAGTGGTACTTCTGTATAGAGTGTTTGATAGTGGTACTTCTGTATGAAGTGTTTGATAGTGGTACTTCTGTATGAAGTGTTTGATAGTGGTACTTCTGTATGAAGTGTTTGGTAGTGGTACCTCTGTATTGTGTGTTTGATAGTGGTACTTCTGTATGGAGTGTTTGGTTGTTGTACTTCTCCATCTAGTGTTTAGGGGGTACTTCTTTATGGGGTGTTTGGTAGTGGTACTTCTCTATGAGTGTTTGGTAGTGGTACTTCTGTATGGAGTGTTTGGTTGTTGTACTTCTCCATCAAGTGTTTAGGGGGTACTTCTCTATGGGGTGTTTGGTAGTGGTACTTCTGTATAGAGTGTTTGGTAGTGGTACTTCTCTATGAGTGTTTGGTAGTGGTACTTCTGTATGGAGTGTTTGGTAGTGGTACTTCTGCATGGCAGGTAAAGTGAACTTTTTTTTTCTTTCCGTATAACAGAAGACAAAGTCTACAAAACAAACGTTGACTTTTCTTTTCAATCTATTATTTTCCGCTTTAGTTGGAACTACAACTCATTTGAGAATTCTACTTATTCAGTATGACGATTGTAAGGTAATTCTAGGACAAACAAAAAATTGATGTTTTAAGTTTTTTTTTAACATAATTAAAAGGGAAAACAGGGGTAACTTACTTCTACACATGCAACCTTAATCCTCTACTCTGAGGTCCTTTGAGTCGACCCTTAGGTTGATTATCTGCCCCTGTATTGTACTCTTGTGTTCTAGTCAGTGATAGAAATGGCAGCAGATAGTATTTTTTGTATGGTATGACAGAGGAAGTCCTGTGGCGATTGGTATACTATGGCATTGAAAATGTTATGACATCGAGACTGACAGAGGGAAAAAAATATATTTATTTTATAACAAATCCTAAACTCTTGTTGACCTGGATGGTAGTGCACAGGGGATGTTAATGTGGGAGGAAACCAGAGTACCTGGAGAAAACCCACATAGTCAGGCAGGTGACCCCATACCTTTTCACATCCAATCGTGGAATGGAACCCGGCCGTCTTGGTAAAAGACAAGTGTACTATCCACTGCAACACCTGACCACCTTGGGATTGACAGTGAAGGTCATCTGACATCGTGATTTGTGATACATGTGACATTATTAACTTCATGGGACAAATGAGGTTGTTTGACTTATGGTCACATGACAACTCAAGATGTAGGACGGCGGATGTGTGACAACATGTCGAGTGACCAGTTTATGTTTGGTTTTAACACCAGTTGTCATAACAGTTGGTTGAGATTGGTTTTGTCAACTGAAACTGGTATCTGTTTGTATATTTAGCTCATCTGGCCCAAAGAGACAAGTGAGCTTATGCCTTGACACAATGCTGTCTGGAGTAAACCTTTCCTCCGAGTACTTATCCAGAATAGCTGAAGGAATTTTGGCAAAATTTGGCATGGATCATACCCTGGCCAAATGATTTAGTGTTGTCTAAGTGAAGGTAGAGGCTCTCCTTGAGGTCGAGGTGCAGAACCCTAAAAAGAAAATTGTGGTTAAGCTTTGAAACGCTACTTCTTAATTTGCAGAAAGCAGCTCTGGTCCAAGGGAATTCTATATTTTATAAATGAAATTTGTTGCTGATCTGGGAGCAGAGGGTTCAAAAAGGAAAATTCAGGTACTTAGATGACTACTCCTGAAGTAAATTGATAAGATATCTGATACAGGACTAATGAGCATTTTGATATCTGATACAGGACTAATTGGTCTCTTGATATCAGTTAGCGTTTATTATTTATTTAATTGACATTTTAATTCAAATTTTCATTTGTTGACACCATAAATACTTTTTTTTATGAAATACCGACTTGTGATGGAAGAGAAAACACTGGTTCTTTTGGGAATTTCCAAACGACATGTAAAAGTTACTTTAAGAAAGGAGATTGATACATACCTGGTATAATCTGTTTGTGTGGTTTAAGTGGTAATGTATGGGCTGGGACGGCATGTGTTCAGAGTGTGTGGAGAATGTGTCTGGAATTAGGCAATATTGATTTATAGGCTTGATATAGAATCTCTATATAATGAAAGTTATGTATGAAAACAATTCTATATGATAGAATTATAACAGTTACAATATATATACAGAAATCGTTTTCCCTTTTTTAATTTCACTTGTTAAATAGAATCAAAGTTTACAATTTTGTTTTATTGCACCATCTGTATTGTTACCTATATTTCTGTCCTTTTTATTGCAAAATTTAAATTTGTATCTTAACCTTTTATCCCACCAAGTTGTGATTTTGTATCATATTTTATATACATTTTTATGTAGCTTTTTATGAAAGTGTTTATAACTTGTTTGTACATTTGAGTATATATTTTATGTACATTTTTTCACTCCATTATTTTGTGGTTAGCTCCCTTTGGTAGACATCACCAAATTATTCAGTTTAGCTTTTTCATACCCAACAAGTCTGCAAGTAAAAGGAATGCTGAATTATTCTAATCAAGATAATCTTGAACATTCGAAACACACAGACACAACCTTTTCTTGAGTTTTCTTTAAAAAAGGCAGGAGCAAACAAATTTGAGGAATATTAAAAAAGGACTTTTCATTCAGCAGTGTATAGATAACAAAATAAGCATTTTAATCAGGAAATAATCCAAATGATCTGTATCTGTATGTACAAGGTGCCACAAGCGTTTGATATTAATGTAACAGTCATGTATTCGGAGTGACTATGATTCATCACTGTTTTATTGTATACCTGGTAAAGGGCTTACACTCTTCACGAGGACCTGGATGTTGTAAATACTATTTCCTAACTGGACGAGGGCAATCAACAAAATCACACTGGAGGTCATAGCCTTTCTATTGGTTGTGCTTTAGTTTTTTATCATTGATGATTTGTGACACGAATCTGACATTAAAGGTTGTGATGTTATTGTTTTCTTAATTATATTTTGTGTTTGTGGTACATATGACCATGTGTTAATAGCGGTAAAGCAGGTATGAAATATTCCTATACATGTACAACACTGTCTACAGGTGAGAAGTCACACAAAAATGCACCTTAAGCACTTTTCCTGCTGTATGATGCCTTGGTTGGTCACTTCAAATGGGTTTATCAAGGGGTTTTAGGAAAGGCATTTTGAGGTTGTTGGAACAGACCTTAATTCTCTAAACTCTGTAGTGACTATACTTCCTGGGCCTATCACAGTTGAATTAAAACTAATGTGTGATGCAACCATTTTACCTGTGGTATAGGTATGATAGATGTAAGATATATACCTGTGTCTAATGACAATTGTGCACACCTGTATAGACAGGTGTATATACCTGTACATACAGGGTGTGTTTATCTGTACAGACAGTCACATGAACCTTAATATACAGGTGTGTATACCTGTACATACAGCTGTGCGTTAACCTGTATAGACAGTTGTATATACCTGTTTATACAGGTGTGTGTTTGCCTCTACAGACAGTTATGTTACCCTTTATAGACAGATGTATTTACCTGTATATAACAGTGTGTGTACCTGTATAGATAGGTGTGTGTTCACCTGTATAGACAGGTATGTTTACCTGTATAGTCCCTTACCTGTACCTACAGGTGTGATATTCTGTATCTATCTGTATGTGATATCACCTTCATCCTCTATCACATCTCATGGCCATGTGCTCTTACACAAACATCAAATACAACAGTTTACATTTTAGTTCTGTTGTTTTATTTATTGACAATCGCTGTTATGTTAGACATCATCCCTAACACACATATTCCAAACAATTATGGTAAGCCAGCAACAAAACACATCTTATTTCTTACATAATCTTAGATTTTCTGTGATAAGGAATTTTGTCTTTTCATCAATACTATTTACAATTTTATGAACACATGAATTATGTTACGAAGAATCCTTAATTCTGCACTAAATAAAAAGTCCAACAAAACTACTAACACAATACAAATCCAATATTTACATGTTAATCCTAAAACAACAAAACCACAGAAAGGGCAGAGAATACAATGTAAAGTCGTCAGTATTGGACATGTCAAATATGTTCACACAAGTTGACATCATTTGTACACTAAATAGTAGCTTAAATTTAACGTCCATTGATATGTACAGCTCATAAAATGAAGACAAGAACATATTCTGTTCACCATTGAACTTTTAACGTATGCCACAACGGAATATACAGCATCTTGACAAAAGTATTCGCGTTTTCCCCAAAACTTAAATTTCATGCGTTTTAACCTTTATCTTATTCGAATTTTCTGGGGCTAATAATAGCGCTTTTGAAACAAAATTGATGTACTGAAAGATAGGTTCATATATAACAATCTGAGAATATTTTCATACATGTGTGACGACTTGTTTTCGAGATATGAAAACGTTATTCAGGTGAAAACGCCATTTTTATTCTTTCTTAAAAAATAATGGCTGTGGAATTTCACTTCCGAGAATAAGTCACCTGCAAAGAATTCCACTGAAAATGTTAAAATGTTGTTAGATAAGACATCAATTAATCATCTTTCAGGGTGTCCAATTTCATTTCAATGTCGCAATAATTGGCTCCAGGAAAATTCAATGAAAAAAAAGGTTGAGTAATTCCGGACAAATTGCGAATGCTTTCGGCACGATGTTGCATTATAACAAATTGCTTCAAATTATAGTAGTAATCCGCGAATAAGCACATTTCTAAAGGTTTAGTAAGTTGATGCAGAAAGCCACACAAAGCAAACGTTTACTGCACCACGTGATCATTGCGCTCATTTGAGACTGGTCCGTAGTACCACGGACCAGAGACTAATTCCGTGGTAGTACTGAATTAAAAGACAGATATCCATGTCGAAAGCATTTCGGAGCATGAAGAATACAACAAATGGGGGAAGACGCCTATATAATCCTTTATAATATTTAAAACAACGTTTGGCTTCAACAGATCGTTTGTGTTTGAATTAGTATTTGAAGTAAACCACGAAAGAAAAACATCCAACTGCAAGGTTACTGACGGCTGTCCTCAGGGACTGATAAGCTATTAGCTTAGTCAACTCCGTTATGTCGTAAAATAATCGCTAGAGATACGAATCAAGAAGACAACTATTTAAAGATTCCGTAGGTCGAATCGGAAAGCCAAACAAAGTATAAATTGACTGCACCATATTGTTATACCGTCCATTTACAGCTCACCAATGGGTCTAAAGAATGAAAATTCATTTCTAAAATGTTCCGAAACAATATTAAATATAGCAAACTGGAAAAAGTTCCTGTAACTCGTTCTGTATTAATACCCTGCCCATACAACAAATCGGCAAAACTAACCTTCAACGGTAATTAAGGAACAAGAATAACCAATGGATGAAGAACTTGGTACAACCTTTATCAGAAGGTTGCATCAAGTAACTACCTGCCGTGTAGTCTAGACCTTTCACCATTTTCAACGTAGATTCAAAAGTCGGGAAATGATTCTTCTGTGACACCAACAACTTGAAATTCAAAGGACCAGGATACAAAACGTCGGGAACATAAATCTAATTAAAGTTATATCTTCACATCGCTCCCATTTACTGTATGTCACTTTCACGCGAATTATCAGTAAACGGTATCGATGTGAAGATATAATTTGAATTAGATTTGGGGAACATTGACTTCGTATATGATAAAAGAATGCTGTCTTACGTTTTACAACAGACAGACAGCTTCTGTGCCGCACCAAGGAGCACATAACTAGTAATCAGTTCACAGAACACCTAGTATTTGGGAGCAAATGCTACGCGTTCTAGACCTAGTATCATTAAGGTTAACCAGCAAGGTCAGTTATCTAGAGATATCATTCTGAGCAAAGCAGGATGCAGATATCAAGACGAGGGTTGTCAATATGTTGTATGCATTTGTCGCTTTCACGGCTGTTTGGAGAAACAAAATATCCTGTTTGAAACTTAACTGAAATGGTTTAATTCCAAATACGGAATCATTGGAGAACAAGATGCAGAGTTTTGCCAAAACCTGTCTACAAAAAAATATAGCATTCTTAAAGACTACATCTGAGACTAGAAAGTATGACTAAATACAGAACAGAAAACAGTACGGCATACATCGAAGCGCAAATGGAGATGGAAGGTACATATTCCGTGAAGAAACCAATCCAACATCCCATATCATACGCATGAGCAAGATTCTTAAAGCATGAGGAAGAGAATTTCAGACTGGGCATGGCAAAGAACACACGATGTGAAATCGATGACCATCCCTATGACAAGGTGTTGTAACGAAGCAGGCAGCCCAAGAGACACTGATGGAATACCAGTGGAAGTCCCCTTTTTTAAGTTACAAGAGAAATCAGGAATATTAAACTGTTTATTATAAGCAGGTATAATGTATTAACATTGTTGCTATTTCATTGACAACTGGTGTGATAGCACATATAACATATTGTAATAGATACAAATCTACATCATACTGACTCGACGTTACTAGGACTAGGGAGACACAGCAATCACTACAGTATAGACCAATCACTATAATGTTTACACGTTTCAATCGTATACGGATTTGTGAAATTGTAATGAATTATAAAGTTATCGTCTGTACGGAGGTCTGCGTCTGGGTTGATAAGTTTGGGTATGTACATTGACTTGGCTTGGAACAATTTTTACCACAATTACGAGTTAAACACACATGGCGATAAAATCATCCTATAGAAATCCAAAAGAAATGGAAAACATTATCTGATAAAATTCAAATCTACATCCGTGACAATGCATTAGTTGGGAACCGTCAGGCCATTAAATATACATCTGAGATTATGTTTTTAATAGGAGCTCTCGGGCCTTTCCGGGTGTACGTAGTCGGCCGGTTTATCCAAATGCGCTCATTTTCACGGAAACACCGTAATACAATACTGAATCAGGACGCATATCTTTTACATACCAGATAAACTTAGTCAAACCAGATAGGAATATAGGAATCCGTATAATTAAATATGCTGCATACGTTTCAAACCTTAATTTTTGACAGCATCCGCAAAGATTTCGATATTTATAAGCAGTTGATGAATGGTCTGTCTCGTTACTTTGGGGCAAGTAAACATCTTATTGCTCATTTAGACCAGGGGTGATTGACGCCTCCGTTCATAGTACACTTTCCTATCGACAGTGGTATACTGAAAGGAGGAGAGAGAAAATATGCAGTAAACTCTTTGTAATATTCTTTAGAATCTTTGTCATATCATTTATTGCCTATGTTGAAAGAATTCATTTTCTGGTACTTCGACAAAAAATCACCGAATAACTCCAAATAACATTCACGAGTAGAAGGCCTATTGACGTTGAACTGCTGCCAGCTTCATCGTGTAAAATGAAATCTACGCTGCTGTCGAAAAATCAGTATCGTGAATTCCAGCCTCACGTAATGGTGGTCGCCATGATCCTCTCCTTTACTGAATTTGTTTGTACTTTAATTCCTCTCACTTTTTCAATCTTGCAAAAGCATGACCGTCGGCAGGTCAACGTCTCTTGGCGATTCTGGTCTTTTACACACTTTGCTAATCTTATTCATCCCCGTAGTGTTCATTTGGGTACGTATTAGATGTGCAGGTTTGCTAGTCAAGTAGTTATATATTGTTTGCAGCCAACAAGTGCTGACAGAGTCTTGCAAAACAAGGACGTACATTGTACTGTTGAAACGCTAAACTGTGTTGATGCGCCAAGGGAAAATGTGGGGTCGCAGGATCTGGAATTTGTAGCCGACAGTGGTTATATTTCCGCTGACAACAACTTAAGGTGTTTAAACATCATAAGCTATCCCTCCGCACACCATAACATCATTGATCCCGAATGGGTTTGTAGTTGTTTCCATTGCGGAAGATGCATGGTGCGATTCTGACGACGGTTAGTCGAGGAGGACCACTCCTTGGTAGATCAGAGGCTCATCCAGTGCATCCGGATGACCTCGGCCCTTTCTTTTTCTTCTAGATGATAGGGGCAATGTGTTCCGGGTGCTTTCAGTGTTTGTATAAAAAATATTTACACTGCGAGTAGTTTATGTTAATACAATCTCCTTGTCATTGTATAGTCAGTCAAACGTTTGACCGGTAATTTTCCCGCCAAAAGAAATCATTATATATTCTGCCAAAATACATCCACGATTGTTGATATTTCTTTAATAATTATACTTGTATGTATTGCACATGTATAATGAAAGATTTTCATGAAGCATAAAGAAATATTACAACGAAATAATAATCTAAGAGTATCTAGTCATTTAGTTTACCGTTCGAAATGAAACTGCTTGTGACATTTTCTAAGAATAACTACTTTCTGTTTCATATTTTCACGAAACGGAACAATAACAAACAGGTACGGGAACTTTCTTAAACTTGTTGTTATGTTATCGTTTGACACTCCTCAATCAATAGGTTATAAATAGGAATGAGTCACAATATCTATTTTGGTAGCGGGAATTCCACTGACGAACATGATGTAAACATGTACCCATGTCTACAAGGGACAAGACTTCAGACGCAAAACACCTCAACCAACCAACCAACCCACCTACAGGGAACACAGAAAGAGGCAGACATGGAGACTGGACGTATTTTATGGCTGGTCATCGCTACCATTATGATACTAGGCTTTTCACAGGTCAGATACATGTAAGTATTTCAACGGGTTAAGTTTTTGGCGTTTGACAGTCAAAAATAAAAAAGTAATTCAGAACTGGATATGGACTTGATAAGGGTGGTATAATATTAACTTGGGATTGGGATGTGTTCGAAATGGCATGGAACTGGAACTTTGTATTGCTTCGAACATACATATTAACAGAAAAACCTTTAATTTACATTTTAAACTGAAATAAGAAACTTCCGTTCAATTTCTTGTTAACTTATTCTATGTAAATATTTGACAGAATGTAGCTAGGCTGACGTGAAAATGTCCAATGAAATACAATGGTTTGTGTAATGTCAAAGCATGAAGTTGAAAGTGAACACTCGAGGTCGAAATTTTGAACAAGCTGGATAAAGTACGTATGGCCGATGACGTAACAAATAGGACATTGAGCTACGGGTTTCAGCGCTAGAATGTGTGTGTGTCACTGTAGCTTAATCATATATCAAATTGATATATACATGTATCTATATATTATCTCTCTAACTATTTAGATTATACATGTGTTTAATGTATATCCCCCGCTCATTGGAAAATTGCTGGCGTATATCTAACACTATAACAAACAATAAATTGAATAAAAAAATAATCCTGGAACATTGCACCATCGAACCAAACATTGCACAGTAGTCAGTACCTTACTCTAAAGTGATGTAATCTGTAATTTAGGACATATTCAAGGTCCCCTGTTCAATTGTACAAATATACATATATATATTTCCATAGTTGTGAATAAACAGTATGACTTTCTCGTTTTCAACTATTTTATCTTTGACAAATCTAATTAAGATTTTTTTGTTATTTTACTCACAGAGTCGAAGACAAATCTATAGATGATAAAATGATGAAATATTACAACTAAATTATAATCTAAGGCTATCTAGTCATTTAGTTAACCTTCCGAAATGAAACTGCTTGTGATATTTTTTCTGAGAATAACTACTTTCTGTTTCATATTTCCTTGAAACGGACTATCACGAATATCTATTTTGGTAGCGGGAATTCCACTGGCGAGCATGATATAAACGTGTACCAATGTCTACAGGAGACACGAATTCGTCAGTGAAGTGTAGACGTAAAGGTAAGCAATGCTTCACGAAATATCCGAAATAATGTAATCTTATATAATCAAATTCCCTTGGGGTGTAGGTGTGTCAGTAATTAATTGCTTTCTCGTTTTCAATTATTTTACCTTTGCCAAATCCAATTAAGACTTTTTTGTTATTTTATTCACAGAGTCGAAGAAAAATCTAAAGATGATATAAATGAGGCATCAGTGACAGGCGACACTTACAAACTTGAAATCAACAAACGAAAAGTAGAAGATGACGCATCCATAATGAAGACATACGACCAAATATTTGAAGGCATTTTAGAGAATGATGTAACGATGACAGACGAAGATTACATACCAGTAGTCAACGAACAATCAGTAAAGGATGTACATGAGGCAGCGACTAGAGACGACGGGGTTCTCCGCTCACGGAAAACCCTGAAAACCCTGAAAACCATGAGAGTCCCTAGCTTGGTGGACCGTAGCCATAACCCAGAAAGTCCAAATGCGGACAAAGAAACGGCAAGAAGAGACAGGTCGAATATTCCAAGGTAGGTTCACTTGATTTAGCCTTATTTTAAGGCTAATTCCTGAAACAGATTATGTTTGTTTGTCTGTTGATTAACGTCCTCGCAACAGCCAGTGCAAAATATGGTCGGTAATGTAATGATGGAAGAAGCTCAAATTTGGTGTCTTGCATGTCCTCTCAGTAGAAGACACAGACGAAAACCCCGTATTGGCCTCTCTTTCGATCATGTAGTGGGTAACAGCAGGTCTATTCTTGTCTCTCCTCCCCAACTCGAAGGGATGACAGATCATGGTTATTCTCTATTTAGTTTACATGTAAACCAAAGACATACGAAAGGTCCATGGCAAGTCATTTCTGGCTATCAAAACACAGATATCTATTCCTTACAATGTATCCTTTTACTTTTGGCCAACATGAGCTGTAATAATTTCGACATGATATACACCATGCACTTGATTTCTTAGGCTCAAATTTCTCACTAAGCTTTGAACTACATCAGTGAGAGTGTTATGGTGAGGAAAGCACTGAGTGATACCGTACGTAAGGTGTCCAGACACCGGTCTGCTGTTAAACATGTATTGGTTCGATTTATAATGCCAATTTCATTCTAAGTCGGCCTATACTTGAGGAATTGCATATCTCTTTGAATATTTATGAGATTGTAATTTACACACGAAGTGTAAAAGTTCGTTTGAGAACACTTCAATGTTCCAACCCTAAAATGGAAACTAAATTTAAAAAAAAAAAAACATTACCTTTTAAAATGAGCATAAGGTAAAACATGTTACTGGTAGGAGAGACTAGCTCGGGAATTCGCCAGTATGTCATAGAATACAAATAACTGATTGGTATATTTGTGTTTTGTGTTTTTCAGGAGCCAGACAGGACACAGGATCGTAAAGAGAGACCCTCCCCAGTGGAAGACACTGCTGTATGGTTAGTCATTAAGTCACATACCATCTCATGATCATTAGAATCAACTTAGTCATGTTGGCCATGTTAAGGATCCAGGCATTGCCAACCGGAGTTACCATATCGGAAAGTTTTGCGGAGTGTAAATCCAAATGGTCCGGGGTTCACAACCGGAGTTGCAGCATCGGAGATTTCCGGAATGCAACTCCAGCGGATTTCGGCATTTACAACCGTCACAGTTAAAGTATCGGAGTATCCGACTTCTCCCCGGGTTCACAACGGAGTGAAGGCAGTAGAACTGGGAACGGATAGGAGTAAATCCTAGTCAGGTTTATTCCAGTTTCATGGTAGTCATGATCCCGAGTCGTTGAGGTAACAAACTATATTTGTATCAGACTAATTTGTGAAGCAGCTTCTGTTTTCTTTACATCCAGAATTAGGGAGGAAATAAATGCAATACGTTCGTATGTCAGTTTGAACCTAGCGGGAATTGAAAAATCGAAACATTTGCAAATTTAACTTTGAGCTCAGAGTTCTATTAATACACTTATATCACCCTATAGACATATCATACGCAATTGTATTGACACTGAATTGTGTAGTAAAATTGAAGTGTTTGTTAAAATTTCAAAGCACTACTTTGTTTGCCTATCAGCACGCTACAACATTTGTGTGGACTGTCGATAAGGCGGGATTTTAAATTTTTGATATAAATTGTAAGTTAAAAAAGAACATACGAGGCAGGAAAAACGTAACTATAAGTATTGAACTGAACTGTTGACACAGCTTTGCATTATTTGTTTATGTGTTATATTTCTAATAAACCGTTGTTGCATCAAATAGTATATATTTTGTTTAATTTTGTTATTTTTTTTAAAATCGAAATTTCATAATTTCCCCCAAAATCTGAAGAAACTCCCGCAAGGTATGGGTTATTGTTCAGAAATGATTTGCTTGTGCAATAGCGATGCTGTAGAAAAACAAGAGGCCCAATGGGCCTGCATCGCTCACCTGGTATTAATCTCATACTTGTAATCTTAAAAGTGGACTAAAATACAGCTACAGGCAGAATATCAGTGTTTGATTCATAAGAACCTATTAAAAGATTTTAACATATGACGCCTGTGACCTTGAATGTCGAACATGGACATTAGGTTGAACAGAGCTTATAGTCTTCAAACCCAGCATGCCTCTGGCAAAATATCATTACCCTGGACCTTTCGGTTATACAGAACAAATCATTTAAAGATTTAAACATATATTGACCACTGTGACCTTGAATATGGGCGAAGGTCATTCACTTGGTAGTCCTTCATCCCAGCATGTGAATGGCCAAATATCTTCACCCTTGGCCTTTTGCTTATTAAGAAGTCGTTTAAAGGTTTTTAACAAATTTGACCCCTGTGACCTTGAATATATGGCAAGGTCATTCATTTGAACAAACTTGTTAGTCCTTCATCCCAGCATGTTACTGGCATTATCATAGGCCTCTTGGTTATTCAGAAAAAGTTGTTTAAAGGTTTAAAACATATTTAACCCCTGTGACCTTGAATATAAGTCAAGGTCATTCATTTGAACAAACTTGGTAGCCCTTCATCCGAGCATGTTACTGGCAAAATATCGTCTCCTTATCCCTCTTGGTTATTCAGAAGAAGTTGTTAAAAGTTTTTTTTTGCATTTGGACAAACTCTGTAGTCCTTTATTCCAGCATGCTACTGGCCAAATATCATCTTCCTATGCATTTTGGTTATTCAGAAGAAGTTGTAGTACAGGTTTTTAACATATTTGACCCTGTGACCTTGAATATAAGTCAAGTTCATTCATTTGAACAAACTTGGCAGCCTTTCATCCCATCATGCTACAGGCTAAATATCAGTACCCTGGGGCTTTTGGTTATTGAGAAGGTTGTTTGAAGATTTTAAGATATTTGACCGCTATGACCTTGAAAGTCAGTCAAGGAAATTTATTTGAACAAACTTGGTAGCCCTTCCCAGCATCCCAGCATGCTACTGGTTAAATATCATTACCCTAAGCCTTTTGGTTATTGAGAAGAAGTAGTTTAAAGTAAAAAAAATTGACATTGGTCGACGGACGGACGGACGGACGGACGGACGGACGACGGACACCGCACCACGGTATAAGCTCGGGCCAAGTGAGCTAAAAATGAGTCCCCTTGGTCCAAGGTTGCTCCAGACTAAATAAGGACAAAATCCCTGAATCCAGATGATCGAAGCAGGATTTTAAAGGTTTTACCTCTATTTCTCCTATTGGGCCCCACCCTTCTGTCCCCTGGGAGACCACACCCACTGCTTATACAAAATTGAGTCCCCTTGGCCCAAGGATGATCCAAACTAAATTAGGATAAAATCTCTTAATCCCTATGGTAGAAGAAGGATTTTTAGGTCACCTGAGCTTTGCTCCGTCGTCGTCCGTCGTCCGTCGTGCGTCGTGCGTAAACTTTTTACATTTTCAACTTCTTCTCAAGAACCAGTGGATGGATTTTTTCCAAACTTGGTCAGAATCATCCTTGGTAGATGAGGCTACACAATTGTAAAATTGGGATTACTACCCAAAACCCTGGGGCCAGGGCGGGGCCCCAAAGGGAAAATGAACAAATATTTCAAAAATCTTCCTCTCCAGACTCCGAGGTACTACAGTCATTTTCCCTGCATGGAAAGAAAGATCATCAGGGGCTTTACTTAAATTGTAAATTTCAGGACCCCCCAATTATTCGTTCTTCCTTGAAGAGGGGGTAAAATTTACTATAGTTTATGTAGGGAAATAACACTTTTGGGTATACTTTTTCAACTTTCTGTAGGGAATTATTTTTACTTGGTGAGAATTATCCTTGGAGGATGATGGTTCAAATTGTAAAATTGAGATTCCTACCCCAAGCCCTGGGGCCAGGGCGGGGCCCCAAAGGGAAAATTAACCAATATTTAAAAAAAAAATCCCCAGACTCAGAGGTACTACAATCATTTTCTTTGCATAGAAAGAAAATCATCAGGGGCTTTATCTAAATCGTAAATTTCAGGACCCCCGAGCTATTCGTTCTCCCTTTGGGAGGGGGTCAAGTTTACTATAGTTTATATAGGGAAATAACACTTTTGGGTATATTTTATCCATTATCAGCAGAAAATTACTCAATCTTAGTCAGAACCATCTTTGGTGAATGAGAGATTTACTTTGTAAAATTGGGATTCCTGCCCCATATCTAGCGGCTAGGGCGGGGCCCCAAAGGGAACAATTACCAATATTTTCAAATTCTTATCCTTTGATGACATGACAAGTATTGTATTTCACTTAGTTTACATGCTGATTTCCGCATCACATCTAAACAATAAAATAAAGCTTCCAGTACCTATTATATAATTAAGGTGACCGCTAAGGCCCTTGGGCCTCTTGTAAATGTTTTACCTCTATTTTCCCTATTGGGCCCCATCCCTCTGCCCCAGGGGGGCCACATCGACCGTTTATACAAAATTGAGTCCCCTTGACCTACGGATGCCAAATGCACATCATATAATAACAAATGTGCATCATATAATTATAAATGCACAACATAAATGACAAAAGCACATCATATAATGACAAAAGCACATCATATAATGACAAATGTACATCATATAATGACAAAAGCACATCATATAATGACAAATGCACATCATAAAATGACAAATGTACATCATATAATGACAAAAGCTCATCATATAATGACAAATGTACATCATGTAATGACAAAAGCACATCACATAATGACAAAAGCACATCATATAATGACAAAAGCACATCATATACTGACAAAAGTACATCATAAAATGACAAATGTTCATCATATAATGACAAAAGCACATCATATATTGACAAAAGCACATCATATAATGACAAAAGCACATCATATATTGACAAAAGCACATCATATAATGACAAATGCACATCATAAAATGACACATGTACATCATATAATGACAAAAGCAAATCATATAATGACAGATGTACATCATATAATGACAAAAGCACATCATATAATGACAGATGTACATCATATAATACATCATATAATGACAAAAGCAAATCATATAATGACAGAAATGACAAATGTTCATCATATAATGACAAAAGCACATCATATAATGACAGATGTACATCATACAATGACAAAAGCACATCATATAATGACAAAAGCACATCATATAATGACAGATGTACATTATTAGTTATACAGGTCTTTGGCAGGGTACCTGTATAACGAATTTGTCATACTGCAAAGCAATGTTCAAGCGTTGTCGTCTTGTAAAGACTCCCATCCTGTTTCCTTGCATCGAGATAAAAATGACCCAATGCCTCGTCTAATCTTGGCTTCGAGAAGTCCTCAAAATCTGTGTCTTGCTCCTTTTCGCTTAGGTATGCTCTGAATGTTTTGCTTGCTGAATTGTTACTTTTCTTTGTGTTTGTAGGTATAAGTGACGCCCGTTTTGTCTCAATTTCACTCTCCGTGTGGCTTGCAAACCGTTTCGCCATTTTGTTCATTGTTGACATTAGCAGACGAACGTTCTCCGGTGTGTTCGATTCGAATCTGCGAGTTATCTCCCTTACAACAGGCGCACGTGCTCTTATGTACCCCGGCAAGGATACTAACATAGCTTCAGGTACCTTGGCAATTCGACCAATCACCGTGCGACATTTTTCTTTGCAGTATGACAACATATAATGACAAAAGCACATCATATAAAGACAAATGTACATCATATAATGACAAAAGCACATCATATAATGACAAAAGCACATCATATAATGACAAAAGCACATCATATAACGAGCGAGTACCATATAGGATAGCTCTGGCGTTCAAATAGCGTGTGTCAGATCGCTGGTATGGACACAGAAGTTAGACTCGTTTATGTTGTTTGATTTATCTTACTAACGTCCTTCTATTACTGTGCAATGGTCAATGGAAATCTGAAAATTGGTGTGTTTTAATTAGAATAACACAATACGTTGCTTCCATTGTACTTGATGTACTGTGTCATTACTTTTGTACATTTCAACACTCAACATGTTCATTAAAAGCACATCTTCTTCAGGTCCAATGAGCTGGTATCTTTCATTTCCTCATAATAAACCGGTTTCACACTAACGTGGTGTTTAGTTTTCAATCCATACATACAGGCAATTGAACCTTGGTAGTATTTATACTAATCATTTCTGTGTAAGTGGAACCTAGACATTCGGGGATCTTTTGTTGTTTGTCAATTTACAGATGTTTCAATAAAGTATAATAATATATTTACACTAAGCATGTTTTACAAACATAGAGAATATTTTACATAAAACATACTATAGAGCAAAATGTTCACTAAGTGAGCATTAACTATTTCGCAAATAACTTCGCGAAAAATTAACACTAAGCATGCATGGGATATATGAAATGATTTACTCGTATCATGCTTTATAAAGCGAGTGTTTTACAAAAAGCATGCATTATGCGACGAATTATTCATTATAAACATGCAATATATATACAGACTTTTTACACTAAAGATGATATGATTATACAATATAATTACCAGGACTAAGCTTGCCTTACGAAAGGGAAAGTTACTCACACTTTACTCACCATGCATTATATAAATAGAATAACTTTAAACTCAACAAGCGATCAACACATACGGTACTTAATGGTTTACTTTCCGAACTTGTAAATATTCCGAGAATAGCTACTTTCTGTTTCATATTTCCCCGAAACCGACCAATAGAATACAGGTAGGTTACTACGTACTTTAGAGTGCTTTAGAGTGGCTTATGTTTGCTAGATAGGGCGCTATATCAAATGTTGTATATCATTATTTATTATTACTATTTACAAATTCCCTTGTGCGTTGAAATAGAAGACGATGTTTTCATTCCTATGAAGAACTTCACACAATCATGATTTTGAAAATAAACATTGCTGCCTGATATACACAAGTACCCATGTTTACAGGGACAGAGGAAAGAAGCATGGAAGTAGGACGTCAAACATAAGAGATCAAACCAGGTGCATTGGCCGACTGCCATGTAAACTTAAATCCAATCAAAGTACTGAGACACTGAAGCAATAGGAATGTGGTTTCCCTGTTGTGATAGTAGTACTGCAGAAATGTGTTTTAGAGTGTCTATGTACAGAACTGATCAAAGTTATTTCGATACGTTGTTTTGATCAATCAAGATGACGTGAGGGAATAGGGACTGAACCAGTGTTTGGCTTGCTATAGAAAGAAGTTTGACACCAAATATCAATTAACTTGATAGAGATATTATGTTTAAACAAGAAAATGTAAACAAGTCATTTGAATTTCCCAATATTTAATTGCTTTGTGTAACCAGCCGTTCATACGAAACTTTCTTAGAAGCAAATACGTTGCAAAGCTATTGATGTCAGACAGACATAACTGTTATAAGAATCTACTATGGAATTATAAACAGGTTTCAATAGGAACAGTTATGGTCACATTAGTTCACATTAACGAACATAACAATATAGTCTCAAGGGTTTCTTTATAATCCTCCCCTAACCTCCACCACGACTCCATTAAGGGTTAAACTTATATTTAGCGGACGAGTAATGTACGTTGTCCACAAAACCAACTTTAATTTGGAGAAAAGTGACCGTGTTTAAGTTACCGGGATTCTTTGGTCATCGCTCTGATGTGGAACAAAAAAGTAAGTTTGATACATTTACTGTTACAGAATATTCTGATAGAATCTGCTTATTTACTAATAGACGAAGGACTGAATTGAGCAAATTGAAAATATATAACATTTGACTCATAGATTGTTCTATTTATAGCTGTACAATAACAATGCGTAATATATTGTAATTGAATTTGAATCTAAATTGTAGTTAACCAAACTTTGAAAATGCTATATTACAACTTTTTAGTGAATTATAACTTCTTAATGCTATTTTAAATAGAAAATAATATCACAATAACATTAAAATTGATTAAGTAATTATGTTAAAATTAAAACACGGATCAAACTGCCAACCTGCCGGTTACTGGTCTGGGGAACAACCGTGGACAATTTCAACACTGTTCAGCTTAAGTTATAATATTTTGATCTCTTTGAACAGTGCAATGTCTTTGATTCGCTTTGATTTCTGTGTAATAACAGTTGGTGCCTGATATAAAACTACATTTCTTTTACTTGTGTTGGTAACTTTTTCTTAGAAAAACTATTTTCCCTTTCATTTTTTCTGCGAAACGGACCAATAGAATGCAGGTACGTTGATTTTCTGATAATAGTTATCACCTGTTGATATAATATCATTTGAAATTCCCCAGTGAATAGGTTATAAATAGAACCAAGGCCATACATTTTGGTAGCGGTAAGTCCCGTGACGAACGTGTTATTGCTATTTGTAAAGTGTTATGTTACAACGGACACGCATTATACCTACTGGCTTGTTTGTTTGTAATTTAAGGCCCATGCAACAGCCATGGTCATATAAGGACGTAACATATACTGCCTTGAAAAGGAGCGAAACAATGTTCACTGGCGGTCAGAACCGGTACAAAATGACATGGGACGGGTATATTTTAACACTTCATTCCTTCGGACGTATTTTTTAGTACATGAAATCGTTTCTTTCGAACTATTTTATCGACTGTTTTTTCCTGTTTGTCACTGTAGACTTGACAAATAAATTGATTTGTCTCATTTATTTGGAGAGTTACTGAATCTAATTCATAACTTATCACACAAGAAATAAATTCATGCAATAAAATTCAAATCAACAATTACGTTTCAAAACAAATGTTGTTTAAAGAGGATATTGCACTATCCTAACAAATACTGCACAGTGGCGGTGCGTAACAAAGCGATATTTTATATTCAAGTCTGTTAAGGATTTACCCCTAGATACTTCCTAATATTTAACAACTGTCAACAATAAACTGAAATTAGAGGGAAAGGTTTGTAAAATCTATATCAATCTTTGATAAATAAAAAAAATGCATTTTTCAAACAAAATATTGCTTAATATCAAAAATAGTGGTTGATGTTTACATGCAATAATTCCTGATATATCCGACATCTGTACTGGATGAACAGAAGGCATCGATGACAGAAACTCCTAAAAGATGAACATAAGGCACATCCGTGATTGCACCTGAAAACGTTGGTAACACTGCAGTATACAGCTCTTTCATACTTCTAGGACTCATTGGGGATGCTAGGGGCCAAAACGAGTGGCAATCCAAACTGGTCTAATTTACTGTTGAAACAAAAGGGAAACTCCGTAAACCATCTTAATTATATAAATTAAAAAACAGAGAATTTCTGGTTAATTTCAAATCAGTAATGAGTACAGTGTTTATATGAACCGTACCATTACTCGAAAGAGATCAATTAGGCCAACAAAGTTACGGCAAACCTTAAGCCTGGGGACTATGAAATCCATCCGCACCTTACATTCTGAAAGATAAACGTAATACACAAAGGTGATTGCTCCTATAAACTTTGGTAATAGATAGACTACAGCATGCCAAAAATGAATTTCACTGTACCCATTGTACCTTCTAGGACTCATCGGTGATGGTATGGGTCAAACAGGCGGACATCCAAATTGGTCTAACATACAGTAGAAACAGAAGAGGAGTGCATAAGCCCCTGAATTACATGAATTTCAAAAAATAGCAGAGTACTGATTAATTTCAAACTGATAATGAGTAAACTGTTTATAGTAAGAACCGCGCCACAACTAAAAAAAAAGAGATAATTATTGCAAACCTCGGGGACTACACACTAGACGTTAAAGAACGAAATAGGGTTGATGAAGCATCAACAGCAATGACAGCCGACAACTACCATTATTCTACCAATGTGATGTAGCTGATCAGAAAATGATGGCAAAAGGCGGCTACGTAACCAGTAGAACGAAGAGCAGAGGATCCACATGTGGCAGCAACGATAGAAGGCGGTATCCTCTGCTCACTGAAATTTGTAAAACCACGTGAGCTCATGGAGCATTTAAATTCGCGATTCTTCTCAAGAAAGTCCAAATATAGCCTAAGAATTGTCCGGAGCATTCAAGGTAGATATATTTGCTAGAAGTCTTTCCATAGTGAAGGCACCCTATATTCTTGCGAATATAACCAATCTTACTGTTTGGTTTATAAAACAGAATAAAACGACTAGTATTAGGGACTAGTTTCAGATATAGCGTTCACACACACACACACACGTGCGCGCGCTGTTATATGGTCAGTCAAAAAGCATCAACAAGTCCTGATAATTATGTATATGAGTCTTGATGAGGCAAATCAAAATTCTACAACAGGAGTTACGGAGGGAGGGGGACTTAATTCTTTCTTAAGTGTTGGTGATAAAGTAGTCGCTCCAAGTCAAGGTTATTCCAATTTCCGGTAATTTTCCTAGCCAAATTCTAGATTTTGAAAATTCTTCATTGCTTTGAACAGTGCAGCCCATCTACTAGTGTTGTTTTATTGTTACAACGCTTCTACAATAACCTGTGTTTAATTGCCGGGATCAACACAGACGTTATCGGAAGTTTAGTTTGGAATATTAAAAAATATGTATTTGATATTCAACATTTTCAACAATATTCAAATATTTTATATAGACGATGGTGTATAGTTTTAGATTCATGCATACACATACTACTCATTAGTATTTAACGAACTTTCTGAATTTGTCGTTCTTCTTACTATTTTTGTTTCTTTCTTCTTATTCATTCTTCCGCTAAACTGTTTCGGAAACATCATCATCATCATCATCATCATCATATCCATAAGCAGACATTTAAAATATTGCCGTGTATAATGACATACACTAAGATTTTGTTTTAGAAATGTTTGTATATACATTCTTTACATAGTGAGTAGTGTTTATGATAATAAAGTCTTTGTCCTTGTCATTGTTTAGTCAGTCAAATGTTTGAACGGTAATTTTTCTTCAAAACTACATCAACAATTGTTGATATTTCTTAGTTACACATCCTCGCATGTATTGTATAATGAAAGATTGTCACGAAGCATAAAGAAGTATTTACAACTAAATAATAAACTAAGGCTATCTAGTAATTTAGTTAACCGTCCGAAATGAAACTGCTTGTGATATTTTCTTAGAATAACTACTTTCTGTTTCATATTTTCACGAAACGGACCAATAGCAAGCAGGTACGTGGACTGTCTTATTTCATAAGTTATAAATAGAATGTCACAATATCTATTTTGGTAGCGGGAATTCCACTGGCGAGCATGATATAAACGCGTACCCATGTCTACAAGAGACAAGTCTTCGTCAGTGAAGTGTAGACGTAAAACACCAAACAACCAACCAACCAACCTACAGGGATCACACAGAAAGAAGCAGGCATGGAGACTGGACGTGTTTTATGGCTGGTCATCGCTACCATTATGATACTAGGCTTTTCACAGGCCAGATACATGTAAGGATTTCAACGGGTTAAGTTTTTGGCGTTTGACAGTCAAAAACATTAAGTAATTCAAAATAGTATATTGACCAAATGTCATCGATATTTGTTAGCTTTAATGCAAAACGGATATACACTTAATAAGGGTGATATAATATTTACTTGGGATCGGGATATGTTCAAAATGACATTGAACTGGTACTTATTTTGTACTGCTTCAAACATGTATTTTAACCGAAAAACTGAAAGGAAAAATTTCATCAATTCATTGTGAACTGTTCAACATGAATATTTGGAAGAAAGCACATTGGCTAACATAATGGTGTATATAATGTCAAACCATGTAATTGAATAACGGACATTCGAGGTCGAAGTTTTTAACAAGCTAAATAGAGTACGTATTGCCGATGACATGACCAATTTGACATTGAGCTACGGTTTCCAGTTCTAGATATTTTTGTTGTGTGTCACTCTAGTTTATATTAACTCTCTCACAATTTAGACGTAATAAATTGATAACCCTCGCTCATTGGAAAGGGGGTAAAAAGGTAAGCAATGCTTCACTTCACGATAAATATCCGAAATAATGTCATCTTATATGAACAAATTACCTTTGGTTTGTTGGTGTTGGTGTGCCATGAATGAATTGCTCTCTCGTTTTCCATTGTTTGTTATTTACCAACTCTGATTAATATTTTTTTGTTATTTTTTCTCACAGAGTCAAAGACAAATCTATAGAGGATAACAATAAGGCAGCGGTGACAGGCGACACTTTCAAACTTGAAATCAACAAACAAAAAGTAGAAGATGACGCATCCATAATGACGACATACGACCAAATATTAATCGTATATGAAAGCACTGTAGAAAATGATGAAACGATGACAGACGACGATAACATAACAGTTGTCAACGAACAATCAGTAGAGGATGAACATGAGACAGCGACGACAGACGACGGGGTTCTCCGAACACCAAAAACCATAAAAAACACGATAGTCTCTAGCTTGGCGGACCTTAGCCATAAGCCAGAAAGTCCAACTGCGGATAAAGAAACGGCAAGAACAGACAGGTCAAATATTCCAAGGTAGGTACACTTGATATAGACTTATTTGAGGTCTAACTCCCGGTACCGATGATGTTTTTGTTTGTTTGTGGGTTAACGTCCTCGTAGTTAGCCAGGCACAGGGACCAGACAATTTGTTACAGCTATATTTGGACCTAAACTAAGATTCTCTTTATCAATAACGTGTATGTCGTTGAAATATGATAGGTCCATGTCAAGTCTTGTCTGGCTATTAAACAATAAATATCTATTCTTTACAATGTATCCTATTACTTTTGGCCAACATTAGCTGTTAGAATTTCGACATTATATACACTATGCATTTTATTTCTTTAGTCCGTAAACTTCTCACTAACCTTTGAACTACATCGGTGAGAGTTTTATGGTGAGAGAAACACTAAGTAATACCGTATGTAAGGGCTCCAGTTACCGGTCTGTTGGTAATCACGTATTGGTTCGATTTGTAATGCTTCACTCAAAGTCGGCCTATCCTGGAAATATTGAATGGCCTATCCTGGAAGGATTGCATATCTCTTTGAATAACTATGAGATTGTTATTTATTGCGCGTGTAAACGTTCGTTTGAGAACACTCACTGTTTCAATCCTTATATGGAAAATAAAACTTAAAATTAAATCATTACCTTTTAAAAGTAGTGACATACGGTAAACCATCTTACTGGTAGGAGAGATTAGCTCTGGAAATCTCCACTACTTTATAGATTTCAATTAAGTGATTGTTAATAAATTGTATGAAATGAAGTATATGAATTGGGAAATTCATATGCGTTGTGAATATTAATGAATATTTGTGTTTTGTGTTTTTCAGGAGCAAGACAAGACACATGATTCGAAAGAGAGACCTTCATCAGTGGGAGACACTGCTGTATGGTTGGTCATAAAGTCACACACCATCTCATGATCATTAGAATCAACTTAGTCCTAGTGATCCTGTTTAGGGTTTAGCGGAATGCAGCTCCAGATGAGCAAGGCATTGCCAACCGGAGTATCCATATCGGAAAGATTTGAGAAATGCAAATCCGAACTCTCCCAAAGTTCACAATCTGAGTTACAGCACCGGAGAAATGCGTAATGCAACTCCAGATGATCCAGGCATTTACAACCGGGTTACCATATCGGAAAGTTTTACGGAATGCAAATCCGAATTCTTCCGGCTCCACAACCTGAGTTACAGGTAATCCAACTTCAGATGATGCAGGCATTTACAATCGGAGTTACCATATTGGAGTATCCGACTTACCCGGGGTTCACAACCGGAGTCAAGGCAGTAGAAACAGAGCTTTCCTCTATTAGGGATGGGTAGTCTTGATCCCGAGTCGAAATCAAATTTGTATCAGACGATTATTGGAAGCAGCTTCGGTTTTCTTCAAACCCAGAATTAGGGAGGAAATAACTGCAATACGTTCGTATATCAGTGAGAACCTAGCGGGAATGGAAACAAGCCCGTTTTTTTAAACCCGTCGTCATATCTCCTGTAGTCCTGTAGGAAGCAAAGAGGTATGAAGGGTACTTGGTCCATTTCTCCAAATGATCACGTGTTCAATAGTGAAGCAAGTTACGAGGAACGTTTATTTCCCACTCAAGTTCTAGTCCTAGTGCTAATCGTCGTTACTTTGAACTATGCAGCAAATCAGTGTATATCCAGACAATGCTCCGACACAACCAACGGTTCATTTTGTCTGATTATGACAACGCACCTCCAATAGCGTGTGTCAGATCGCTGGTATGGACACAGATGTTAGACTTGTTTATGTTATTTGATCTTAGAAACGTGGTTCTTTTACTGTGCAAATGGTCAATGGAAATATAAAAAGGTGCGTTTTAATTAAAAATAACACAAAACGTTGATCGCAGTGTGCTTAATGTAGCGTGTCATTGTTTTGTACATTATAAAACTCGGTATATTCATTAAAAGCACATCCTATTCAGGTCCAATGAGTTGGTATCTTTCATATCCTCATAATAAAACAGTTTCATACTAATATGGTGTTTAGTTTTCAATTCATACATACAGGCAATTGAACCTTGTTAGTATTTATGCTAATCATTTCTGTGTAAGTTAAACATCGATAGTCGGATATCTTTTGTTTGTATGTTAATTGACACATGTTTCAATAATGTATAATGATGTATTTTAATAACTAAGCATGTTTTAAAAACATGGAGACTATTTTACATAAAACATACTTTGTTAATATAAAGAAAGGTTTACACTAAGTGAGAACTAACTATTTAGCAAAAAACTTAAAGCTATAGCGAAAAATTAACTCTAGGCATGCATATAATATATAAACTAATTTACTTTTATCATGCTTTATAAAGCAAGTGATTTACAAAGAGCATGCATTATGCAACAAATTATTCATACAAAGCATGCATTACTATAGTATACAATTAACCTTTTTACACTTGCAAAAGATTATTATATGATTATACAATATTAATACCAGGACTTCGCTTGCCTTATGAAAACGAAAGTTACTCACACTTTACTCACCATGCATTATATAAACCGAATAACTTGCACACGTGCACTTCAATAAAAAGTATTGGTGTTTGATTGCCAAACATTGAAATT
>NW_018408785.1:299528-333098 GCF_002113885.1 Mizuhopecten yessoensis | reverse complement strand
CCCCCACCCCACCCCACCTCCCCGACTCCATTAGGGGAAAAACTTACATTTAGCGGACGAGAATGTGAAAATCATGTACGTTGTCCATACATACCAACTTAAATTTGCAGAAATTTCACCGTGTTTAAGTTATCAGTTTTCTTTGGTCACCGCTCTGATGTTGAACTAAAAGATAAATTTGATACTTTTTTAAACTGTTTCAAAGTATTCTGATAGAATTTGCTTATTTAATAACAGACAAAGAAGTGATATAAGCAAATTGAAAATATGTGACATTTGTCTCATCCGATTGTTCTATTTATAGCTGTATAATAACAATGCATGATATATTGTTATTGAATTCGAATCTAAATTGTAGCTAAACAAACTTGGAAAATGCTATATTACAAATATTTAGTGAATTATAACTTCTTAATGTTAAATTGAATAGAAAAATAATATCACTATTACAATGAAATTGATTAAGTAATTATGTTAAAATTAAATAACGGTTCAAACTGCCAACCCGTCGGTAACTGGTCTGAGATACAACCTTGGACAATTTCACTACTGTTAAACCTAAGTATTAACCGTAATGATCTCTTTGAACAGCGAAATGCCTTTATTCGCTTTGATTTTTGTGTAATAACAGCTGATGTATAAAATGAAACTGCATTTCTTTTGTGTTGGTGATTTTTCTTAGAAAAACTACTTTCCCTTTCATGTTTTCTGCGGACCAATATAATGCAGGTACGTTGATTATCTGTTAATGATTATCACCTGTTGATATGATGTACAAAATTCTGGTGTACACATACAAAACGCTGATTGGACCAGCTCATCAGTACCTACAGGAGCTTGTTACCCTGTACCAGCCGTCACGATCACGGCAGTCGGAGTCAGAATCTTTGTTGTGTGTCCCAAAATCTCGTACTGTGACCTACGGAAACAGAGGCTTTGGGAGGGTTTCGACTACGTTGTGGAATAGCTTACCATCTGCTATTAGAAAGTCAAATACTCTTGCCAAGTTCAAGAGGGACATCAAAACTCACCTCTTCACGTCTGCATTTTAGAATCCTTGCAAAGACGTCATGTAAATACCACCCTTTATTTGTTCAATTGTGTGCACATTGCTTGCTTAACTGTATAAAAGTGATTGTAAGCATTTGTGTTTTGTTTTCACAATTATAAGCATTACTATTATCCATTTGTTGTAAAGCGATTTAGAGTAATTTTACAAATTATATAGGGCGCTATATAAATGTTGTATATTATTATTTTACTATAATTATATCATTTGAAACTCCCCAGTGAATAGGTTATAAATAGAACGTCACATGATCACCAAGGACATGTATTTTGGTAGCGGTTATTCCCGTGATCAACGTGGAGATTGCACGTGTTCTGGATTTGATCATTGCTAACATTATGTCTTAAACTTTTCCACAAAATATATATTCAAGATTTTCAATATATAAAGTATTGGCGTATGACAGTCAAATATAAAAATTCATTCAAACCGAGTACATTGACTCATTGCCGTATATAGATCATTAATTGCTATTTGTAAAGTGTTATGTTACAACGGGGACAAGCATAGGTTTTACGTTCCCGCAACAGCTAGGGTCATATGAGGACGTAACATCCTGCATTGGGAAGGAGCGAAACAATGTTTACTTGCGGTCAGAACCGGTACAAAATGACGTATTTTCTAGTACAAGTAATCGTTTCGAACAATTTCTTCGACTGCTTTTTTTTGTGTGTGTCATTGTAGACTTGACAAATAAATTGATTTGTCTCATTTATTGGAGAGTTACTGGATTTAATTCATAACTTATCACACAAGAAATAAATCGATGCAATAAAATACAAATCGACAATTACGTTGTTTCAAAACAAAGGTTGTTTAAAGAGGATATTGCTCTATCCTAACAAATACTGCACCGTGGCGGTTCGTGATATATTATATTCAAGTCTGTTTTGGATTTATTCTTGGATAATTCCTAATATTTAACAAACTTTAACTGTCAACAATAAACAAAAAATAGAGCGAATGATTTGTAAAA
Organism: Mizuhopecten yessoensis; assembly: GCF_002113885.1. NCBI lineage: Eukaryota > Metazoa > Mollusca > Bivalvia > Pectinida > Pectinidae > Mizuhopecten > Mizuhopecten yessoensis. The sequence goes on along the minus strand of NW_018408785.1, from coordinate 331,053 downwards.
TACATATTAATCTTTGATAAACAAAAACAATTGCATTTTTCAAACAACATATTGATTAATGTTATAAATAGTGGTTGATATTTACAACCAATAGTTCCTAATATATCCGACATAACACCACGTCATTAATCCGACCAAAAGACGAATCTGTACTGGATGAACACAAGGCATCGATGACAGAAACTCTTAAAGGTAAACATAAGGCACATCCGTGATTGCACCTGAAAAGGTTGGTAACACTGCAGTATACAGCTCTTTCATACTTCTAGGGCTCATTGAGGATGCTAGGGGCCAAAAAGAGTGGCAATCAAAATTGGTCTAATCTACTACTGAAACAAAAGGGAAATTCCGTAAAGCATCTTAATTATATAAATTTCAAACACCAGAGGATTTTTGGTAAATCCCCTTGTAAGGATGCTAGTTTTGCAAGATAGTTTCGTATGAAGGTCTGGTTAGATAAAGCAATTTAAAATTTGGAAAATTCAAGTGACGTGTATACATTAATAATGAGTACAGTGTCTATATTATGAACCGTACAATAACTCGAAAGAGATCAATTCGGCCAACAAAGTTTTGCAAACCTTAAGCCTGTGGACTATGAAATCCATCCGCAGAGTCTAACACCTTGTATTCTTAAAGAAAAACGTAATACACAAACTCGATTGCACCAATTAATTTGGTAATATATAGCCTACAGCATGCCAAAAATGAATTACACTGCACCATATAGCTTTTAAGACCTTCCAGGACTCATCGGTGATGGTATGGGTCAAAATCGCGGAAATCCAAATTGGTCTTACCTACAGTAGAAACAGAAGAGCAGTGCATACGCCCCTGAATGACATGAATTTAAAAAAAAAAAAAGATAAATATTGCCATAAAAGTAACAGCAAACCTTGGGGACTACACACTAGACGTCTAAGAACAAAATGGGGTTGATGAAGCATCAACAGCAATGACAGCCGACAACTACCATTATTCTACCAATGTGATGAAGCTGAACAGAAAATGATGGCAAAGGGCGGCTACGTAACCAGTAGAACGAAGAGACGAGGATTCACATGTGGCAGCAACGATAGACGGCGGTGTAATCTGCTCATTGAAAACTGCAAAACCACGTGAGCTCATGGAGCATTGTAATTCTAGATTCTTCTTAAGAAAGTCCAAATATAGAAATGTCTGGAGCATTTAAGATAGATTTATTTGCTAGAGGTCTTCCCATAGTGAAGGAAATATAGTATGAGGGACTCGTTTCAGATATAGCATTCTCTAAATATGAACGTCACACACACACACACACACACACACACTCACACACACAGACGTGATTCGCATTTAAAATATAAAAACAATCGGTCACTTTGTTGATCCTTTACGGCATGCGGCTTCGTATCAGTTACGGATGTTAATAATTGTTCTGGATAGGAACCAGAGAAGAAACCGCATCCTTAAGAGAGAGCGTCCCGATTTGAAGACACGGTTGTACGGTCAGTCAAACAGTATCAACTTAGTCCTGACGAGTATGCATATAAGTCTTGATGAAGCAACTTAACATTCTACAACCGGAGTTACGGAGGGAGGGGCCTAATTCTTTCTTTAGTGTTGGTGATAAAGTAGTCGCTCCAAGTCAAGGTTATTCCAATTTCCGGTAGTTTTCCTAACCTTGTTCTAGTTCTTGAAAAGTCTTCATTGCTTTGAACAGTGCAGCCAATCTACCTGTGTTGTCCTATTGTTACAACGCATCTACAATAACCAGTGTATAATTGCCGGGATCAACACAGATGTTATCGGAGGTTTAGTTTGGAATATTAAAAAATATGTATTTGATAATCAACTCTCAAAATATTTCATACAAGCGATGGTGTTTAGTTTTGAATTCGTGCATGCACATAATACTCGTTAGAATTTAACGAACATTCTACTTTTGAAGTGCTTTTTACCATTTTTGTGTCTTTCCTCTTATTCATTTAAACTGTTTCGGGATCATCATCATCATCATCATCATCATCATGATCGTATCCCACGTCATCTGATATCATCATCATGATCAGTTTTGTAAACTTGTATTTAAACTTGTAAGCGCAAACATGTATATGTATATTGTTTAAGCAGACATTAAAAACAATGCCATGTACATATATAAAGACATATACACTAAGATGTTTGGATAGAAATTCTTTACACTGTAAGTAGTGTTTATGATAATAAAGTCTTTGTCCTTGTCATTGTTTAGTCAGTCAAATGTTTGAACGGACATTTTTCTTCAAAAATACATCAACAATTGTTGATATTTCTTAGTTACATATACTCGAATGTATTGTATAATGAAAGATTTTCGCGAAGCTTAAAGAAATATTTACAACTAAATAATAATCTAAGACTATCTAGTCTTTTAGTTTACCGTCCGAAATGAAACTACTTGTGATATTTTCTTAGAATAACTACTTTCTGTTTCATATTTCCACGAAATGGACCAACAGCAAGCAGGTACGTGGACTGTCTTTTTTCATAAGTTATAAATAGAATGTCACAATATCTATTTTGGTAGCGGAAATTCCACTGGCGAGCATGATATAAACGTGTACCCATGTCTACAAGAGACAAGACTTCGTTAGTGAAGTGTAGACGTAAAACACCAACCAACCAACCAACCAACCTACAGGGAACACACAGAGTCAGGCATGGATACTGGACGTGTTTTATGGCTGGTCATCGCTACCATTATGATACTAGACTTTTCACATGTCAGATACATGTAAGTATTTCAACGGGTTAAGTTTTTGGCGTTTGACAGGCAAAAACATTAAGTAATTCAAAATTGTATATTGACCAAATGTCATCGATATTTGTTAGCTTTAATGCAAAAACGGATATACACTTGTAATAATACTAACTTAATAAGGGTGATATAATATTTACTTGGGATCGGGATATGTTCAAAATGACATTGAACGGGTACTTATTTTGTACTGCTTCAAACATGTATTTTAACCGAAAAACTGAAAGGAAAAATTTCATCAATTCATTGTGAACTGTTCAACATGAATATTTGGAAGAAAGCACATAGGCTAACATAATGGTATATCTAATGTCAAACCATGTAATTGAAAAGCGAACACTCGAGGTAGAAGTTTTTAACAAGCTAAATAGAATACGTATTGCCGATGACATGACCAATTTTACATTGAGCTACGGTTTCCAGTTCTGGATATTTTTGTTGTGTGTCTCACAATTTAGACGTAATAAATTAATAATCCTCCCTCATTGGAAAGTCAATGGCGTATATCTAACACTAAAATAAACAATAAATTGATTAAAAAAATAATCCTTGGAAAAACATATTTCAACACTGAGGTGGTTATAAATGGTATTGCACCATCGAACCAAACATTGCACAGTACCTTACCCAGCAGTGATTTCATTTCTAATTCAGGACATATTTAAGGTCTTTTCCCCTGTAATTGTTTTTAAATCCTTTGCGATATACTATTTCCCAATTTGAATGTTTATTGATTAACTCAAAAATGGGGTAATTGCTTTTGAAAAAAATATATGTTTCCATAGTTGTGAATAAAAGGTACAGATGTCTGGTTGGTTTGGTGGGTAATGGGGTGGGGAAGGGTGTTGTGGGTGTAGAAAAGGTAAGCAATGCTTCACGATAAATATGCGAAATAATGTCATCTTATATGAACAATTTACCTTTGGTTTGTTGGTGTGTCATGAATGAATTGCTTTCTCGTTTTCCATTGTTTGTTCTTTGCCAAATCTGATTAACATTTTTTTGTTATTTCACTCACAGAATTAAAGACAAATCTATAGAGGATAAAAATAAGTTAGCGGTGACAGGCGACACTTACAAACTTGAAATCAACAAACAAAAAGTAGAAGATGACGCATCCATATTGACGACATACGACCAAATATTAATCGTATATGAAAGCACTGTAGAGAATGATGAAACGATGACAGACGACGATAACATACCAGTAGTCAACGAACAATCAGTAGAGGATGAACATGAGGCAGCGACGACAGACGACGGGGTTCTCCGAACACCAAAAACCATAAAAAAAAACACGATAGTCTCTAGCTTGGCGGACCTTAGCCATGAGCCAGAAAGTCCAACTGCGGATAAAGAAACGGCAAGAACAGACAGGTCAAATATTCCAAGGTAGGTACACTTGATATAGCCTTATTTGAGGTCTAACTCGCGGTACCGATGATGGTTTTGTTTGTTTGTGGGTTAACGTCCTCGTAGTTAGCCAGGCACAGGGACCAGACAATTTGTTACAGCTATATTTGGACCTAAACTAAGATTCTCTATATCAATAACGTGAAATATGATAGGTCCATGGCAAGTCATTTCTGGCTATTAACCAATAAATATCTATTCCTTACAATGTATCCTATTACTTTTGGCCAACATTAGCTATTAGAATTTCGACATTATATACACTATGCATTTTATTTCTTTAGTCCGTAAATTTCTCACTAAGCTTTGAACTACATCGGTGAGAGTGTTATGGTGAGAGAAACACTAAGTTATACCGTTCGTAAGGTGTCCAGTAACCGGTCTGCTGATAATCAAGTATTGGTTCGATTTGTAATGCTTCACTCAAAGTCGGCCTATCCTGGAAATATTGAATGGCCTAACCTAGAAGGATTGCATATCTCTGTGAATAACTATGAGATTGTTATTTATTGCGCGTGTAAACGTTCGTTTGAGAACACTCACTGTTTCAATCCTTAAATGGAAAATAAATCTTAAAATAAAATCATTACCTTTTAAAAGTAGTGACATACGGTAAACCATCTTACTGGTAGGAGAGACTAGCTCTTGAATTATCCAGTACTTTATAGATTTAATTAACTGATTGGTTATAAATTGTATGAAATGAAGTATATGAATAGGGAATTCATATGCGTTGTGAATATTAATGAACATTTGTGTTTTGTGTTTTTCAGGTGCAAGACAAGACACATGATTGGAAAGAGAGACCTTCATCAGTGGGAGACACTGCTGTATGGTTGGTCATAAAGTCACACACCATCTCATGATCATTAGAATCAACTTAGTCCTAGTGATCCTGTTTAGGGTTCAGCGGAATGCAACTCCAGATGAGTAAGGCATTGCCAACCGGAGTATCCATATCGGAAAGATTTGCGAAATACAAATCCGAACTCTCCCATAGTTCACAACCTGAGTTACAGCACCGGAGAAATGCGTAATGCAACTCCAGATGATCCATGCATTTACAACCGGGTTACCATATCGGAAAGTTTTAAGGAATGCAAATCCGAACACTCCCGGCGTTCACAACCTGAGTTACAGGTAATCCAACTTCAGATGATGCAGGCATTTACAATCGGAGTTACCATATTGGAGTATCCGACTTACCCGGGGTTCACAACTGGAGTCAAGGCAGTAGAAACAGAGCTTTTCTCTTTTAGAGACGGATAGGAGTCACTCCAAGTCAGTTTTGTTCCAGTTTTCTGGTAGTCTTGATCCCGAGTCGAAACCAAATTTGTATCAGACGAATATGGGAAGCAGCTTCGATTTTCTTTAAACCCAGAATTAGGGAGGAAATAACTGCAATACGTTCGTATATCAGTGAGAATCTAGCGGGAATGGAAACAAGCCCGTTTTTTAAAACCCGTCGTCATATCTCCTGTAGTCCTGTAGGAAGCAAAGAGTTATGGAGGGTACGTGGTCCATTTCTCTAAATGGTCACGTGTTCCAGAGTGAAGCAAGTTACGAGGAACGTTTATTTCCGACTCAAGTTCTAGTCCTAGTGCTAATCGTCGTTACTTTGAACTATGCAGCCCATCAGTGTATATCCAGACAATGCTCCGACACAACCAACAGTTTATTTTGTCTGATTATGACAACGCACCTCCAATAGCGTGTGTCAGATCGCTTGTATGGACACAGAAGTTAGACTCGTTTATGTTATTTGATCTTAGTAACGTGTTTCTATTACTGTGCAAATGGTCAATGGAAATATAAAAAGGTGCGTTTTAATTAAAATTAACACAAAACGTTGATCGCAGTGTGCTCAATGTAGCGTGTCATTGTTTTGTACATTATAAAACTCGGTATATTCATTAAAAGCACATCCTATTCAGGTCCAATGAGCTGGTATCTTTCATATCCTCATAATAAAACAGTTTCATACTAAGATGGTGTTTAGTTTTCAATTCATACATACAGGCAATTGAACCTTGTTAGTATTTATACTAATCAGTTCTGTGTAAGTTAAACATCGATAGTCGGATATCTTTTGTTTGTATGTTAATTGACACATGTTTCAATAATGTATAACGATGTATTTAAATACACTAAGCATGTTTTAAAAACATGGAGAATATTTTACATAAAACATACTTTGTAAATATAAAGAAAAGTTTACACTAAGTGAGCACTAACAATGCATTAAAGCTATAGCGAAAAATTAACACTAGGCATGCTTATGATATATGAACTAATTTACTCTTATCATGCTTTATAAAGCAAGTGATTTACAAAGAGCATGCATTATACAACAAATTATTCATACAAAGCATGCATTACTATAGTATACAATTAACCTTTTTACACTTGCAAAAGATTATTATATGATTATACAATATTAATACCAGGACTTCGCTTGCCTTATGAAAACGAAAGTTACTCACACTTTACTCACCATGCATTATATAAACCGAATAACTTGCACACGTGCACTTCAATACAAAGTATTGGTGTTTGATTGCCAAACATTAAAATTTAAACCAGGTGCATTGGCCGACTGCCATGTAAACTTAAATCCAATCAAAGTACTGAGACAATGAAGCAATGGGAATGTGGTTTCCCTGTTGTGATAGTAGTACTGCAGAAATGTGTTTTAGCCTGTCTATTTACAGAAGTGACAACAGTTAGGTTAATACGTTGTTTTGATCAATCTTGACAACATGAGGGAATAGGGACTGAACCAGTATTCGGCTTACTGTAGAAAGAAATTCGACACCACATATAAATTAACTTGATAGAAATATTTTGTTTTAACGAAAAAATGTAAAAACGTCGCTTGATTTTCCCACTTTTGTAATGCATTGTGAAACAAGCCGTTCATAGGAAACTGTCTAGCAGGCAAATACCTTGCAAAGCTATTGATGTCAGACAGAACTAACTATTATAAGAATCTACTATGAAATTACTTTAAACAGGTTTCAATNCCCCCACCCCACCCCACCTCCCCGACTCCATTAGGGGAAAAACTTACATTTAGCGGACGAGAATGTGAAAATCATGTACGTTGTCCATACATACCAACTTAAATTTGCAGAAATTTCACCGTGTTTAAGTTATCAGTTTTCTTTGGTCACCGCTCTGATGTTGAACTAAAAGATAAATTTGATACTTTTTTAAACTGTTTCAAAGTATTCTGATAGAATTTGCTTATTTAATAACAGACAAAGAAGTGATATAAGCAAATTGAAAATATGTGACATTTGTCTCATCCGATTGTTCTATTTATAGCTGTATAATAACAATGCATGATATATTGTTATTGAATTCGAATCTAAATTGTAGCTAAACAAACTTGGAAAATGCTATATTACAAATATTTAGTGAATTATAACTTCTTAATGTTAAATTGAATAGAAAAATAATATCACTATTACAATGAAATTGATTAAGTAATTATGTTAAAATTAAATAACGGTTCAAACTGCCAACCCGTCGGTAACTGGTCTGAGATACAACCTTGGACAATTTCACTACTGTTAAACCTAAGTATTAACCGTAATGATCTCTTTGAACAGCGAAATGCCTTTATTCGCTTTGATTTTTGTGTAATAACAGCTGATGTATAAAATGAAACTGCATTTCTTTTGTGTTGGTGATTTTTCTTAGAAAAACTACTTTCCCTTTCATGTTTTCTGCGGACCAATATAATGCAGGTACGTTGATTATCTGTTAATGATTATCACCTGTTGATATGATGTACAAAATTCTGGTGTACACATACAAAACGCTGATTGGACCAGCTCATCAGTACCTACAGGAGCTTGTTACCCTGTACCAGCCGTCACGATCACGGCAGTCGGAGTCAGAATCTTTGTTGTGTGTCCCAAAATCTCGTACTGTGACCTACGGAAACAGAGGCTTTGGGAGGGTTTCGACTACGTTGTGGAATAGCTTACCATCTGCTATTAGAAAGTCAAATACTCTTGCCAAGTTCAAGAGGGACATCAAAACTCACCTCTTCACGTCTGCATTTTAGAATCCTTGCAAAGACGTCATGTAAATACCACCATTTATTTGTTCAATTGTGTGCACATTGCTTGCTTAACTGTATAAAAGTGATTGTAAGCATTTGTGTTTTGTTTTCACAATTATAAGCATTACTATTATCCATATGTTGTAAAGCGATTTAGAGTAATTTTACAAATTATATAGGGCGCTATATAAATGTTGTATATTATTATTTTACTATAATTATATCATTTGAAACTCCCCAGTGAATAGGTTATAAATAGAACGTCACATGATCACCAAGGACATGTATTTTGGTAGCGGTTATTCCCGTGATCAACGTGGAGATTGCACGTGTTCTGGATTTGATCATTGCTAACATTATGTCTTAAACTTTTCCACAAAATATATATTCAAGATTTTCAATATATAAAGTATTGGCGTATGACAGTCAAATGTAAAAATGCATTCAAACCGAGTACATTGACTCATAGCCGTATATAGATCGTTAATTGCTATTTGTACAGTTTTATGCTACAACGGACACGTATTATACCTACTGTCTTGTCTGTTTGTGGTATAACGACCACGTAACAGCCAGGGTCATATAAGGACGTAACATACTGCCTTGGGAAGGAGCGAAACAATGTTCACTGGCGGTCAGAACCGGTACAAAATGACATGGGATGGGTACATTTTAACACTTCATTCCTTCCGACGTATTTTTTAGTACATGAAATCGTTTCTTTCGAACTATTTTATCCACTGTTTTTTTCCTGTTTGTCACTGTAGACTTGACACATACATTTATTCGTCTAATTTATTAAGGAGTTACTGAATCTAATTCATAACTTATCACGCAATAAATAAATTGATGCAATAAAATACAAATCGACAATTACGTTTCAAAATAAAGATTGTTTAAAGACGATATTGCACTATCCTAACAAATACATGGTGGTTCGTAACACAGTGATATTTTATATTCAAGTCTGTTCAGGATTTACCCCTGGATAATTCCTAATATTTAACAAATTTAAACTGTCAACAATAAACAGAAATGAGAGGGAATGGTTTTTAAAATATATATCACTATTTGATAAAACAAAAAACACAAAAAAACAGCTGCATTTTTCAAACAAACAATGGTATATATCTCCCCGGATATGTTAATGTCATGAATATTTTGGTTGTTATTTACAAGCAGTAATTCCTGATATATTCGACATGATACCACGTCATTAATCCGACCAAAAGATGAATCTGTACTGGATGAACAGAAGTCATTGATACCAGAGACTCTTAAAAGAAAAGACACACCCGTGGTTGCACCTGAAAACGTTGATAACACTGCAGTATACAGCTCTTCCATGCTTCTAGGACTCATTGGTGATGCTAGGGGCCAAAAAGGATGGCAATTAAAATTGGTCTAATCTGTTGTTGAAACAAAAGTGAAACTGCGTAAACCATCTTGATTAAATAAATTTCAAACACCAGGGGGGATTTACCAAAAAAAAAGTTTCGTATGAACGGCTGGTTAGACAAAGCAATTTAAAATTTGGAATATTCAAGTGACGTGTATACATCAATAATGAGTAATGTCTATATTATGAACCGTACAATTACTCGAAAGAGATCAATTTGGCCAACAAAGTTATGTAAACCTTAAGCCTAAGGACAATGAAATCCATCCGCAGAGTCTGAACACCTTAACAATTAATGTGGTAATAAATAGCCTACAGCATACCAAAAATTAATAACACTGCACCCTATAGCTTTTTAGTCCTTCTAGAACTCATCGGTGATGGTATGGGTCAAAAAGGCGGAAATCCAATTTGAACTAACCTACAGTAGAAACAGAAGAGGAGTGCATAAACCCCTGAATTACATCAATTTCAAAAATGTGCTGGTTAATTTAAAAATGATAATGAGTACACTTTTTATAGCAAGAACCGCACCACTACTAAAAAAAGATAAGTATTGCCATTAAAGTTACAGCAAACCTCGGGGAATACACACTAGACGTCAAAGAAAGAAATGGGGTTGATGAAGCATCAACAGCAATGACAGCCGACAGCTATCATTGTTCTACTAATGTGTTGTAGCTGATCAGAAAATGATGGCAAAGGGCGGCTACTTAACCAGTAGAACGAAGAGCAGAGGATCCGCATATTGTAGCAACGACGGTCGGCGGTATCCTCTGCTCATTGAAAACTGTAAAACCACGTGAGCTCATGGAGCATTGTCATTCGAGATTTTTCTCAATAAAGTCCAAATGTAGTCTAAGAAATGTCTGGAGCATTCAAGGTAGATATATTTGCTGAAAGTCTTCCCATAGTGAAGGCAATGTGTTATTCTTTTACGGCATGCGGCTTCATATCAGTTACGGATGTTAAAAATTGTTCTGTATAATAACCAGAGAAGAAACAGCATTCTAAAGAGAGAGAGCATCCCGATTTGATGACACGGTTGTATGGTCAGTCAAAAAGCATCAACTAAATCCTGATGATTATGTTTATAAGACTTGATGAAGCAACTCAAAATTCTACAACCGAAGTTACGGAGGGAGGGGGACTTAATTCTTTCTTTATTGTTGGGGATAAAGTAGTCGCCCAAGTCAAGGTTATTCCAATTTCCGGTAGTTTTCCTAACCTTGTTCTAGTCTTCATTGCTTTGAACAGTGCAGCCCATCTACCTTTTTTGTCCTATTGTTACATCGCGCCTAATCAACACAGACGTTATCAGAATTTTTGTTTGGAATATTAATAAATATGTATTGATATTCAACTCTCAAAATATTTCATACAAACGATTTTTTTCACACTCACACATTTATAAACAACCAGAACAATATGATACAGCTTAATAAATGCTATTTATTTACTGTATAGGTATGCAATGTTATCATGACCAACATTGTTGTATATGTATTATACATCAGCATACACATATTTATACACATAACAGAAGAAATAAACAATACACAAATATATACATTTCATGATCATCTACATTTAAGGTTTGGCCTTGGGGGCTATATCATACTACACATATATAAGCTATGGAAATCTCACGGATTACTGACGACGTTATCCTACCAGGAAGGAACTTTCACCCCTTGTCCCAGGAGTACTGCCAATATATCCCCCAGGAGCGAAACGGTCGCCCTTGGTTCCAACGGCTGGATGAGATTTCCCATTATCAAAAGACGGACCCCAATGAGAGGATATTTCTGACAATCCTGGATCCAGACATGATGAGTAGCTCATATACCTGGATCCCATGAGAGGATATCTGATCAGGAAATTCCTGGGTCCGTATGATATCTAGATCTAATTTTCTGGATATAGATCCCATGAGAGGATATTTCCTGAATCCTGGATCGGACACATGGGCCCCGTTAGCCCATGCTGTACCAATCCCATGAGAGGATTCATCGTTGTTAAAAAATCCTGGATCTATAGGATACCTAATTATAACTTATAGGCACCTTATTATGTAGGTATAACTGTATATTAACATGGGGGCTGAATACAACAACATATGTGTTGTGCACCTCCTGTAACTCCCATAGTTTATACCTCTGATCTGTATTCCCTATACCCTACCATGGTATAGCCCCAGTACTATAACATTTGAATAAATATACAAGTATATGTACATCTGTATATGACTTCACTCTATGCGACTTGTGTCTGCTCTTTCATCATTCAATAAAATTACATTTAACAACACGAATTGCTCCGTTTACTTATGCTACTGTACTCCTTGGTACACTTGCATATGTATGTAAATAATTTACTCAAGAACACTGTAATAATTATAAGTTGGAGGTTGGGGTGGATGACGGTAAGCTGATGTAAAATGCGTCTGCACGCTCCGATAGTTTCTTAAAACATTAATTAATTATGCGTGGCTAACCGCTTGACCAATGGTAATTAACCTTGACCTGCCTAGTGATAACTTAAGCCAATCAGCATCATCCCTAATATAATTATTACCATATTATCACGTGTAAGAAGAGTGTAGGAGACTGTTGAGCTATGTTCTTTGTTCTGTATCTATAAATAGAACCTGACAGCATTACGTTTACCTAAATTTTGGTACACATGCTGGTACTAAGATAATATATATATATATGATATTCATCCACATGTATCTCTAACACACCTAAAAACTTAAAAATCAACAATGTTGCACATGACATATAAACAAATGGCTGTTTACAAACAAAGTTAATTATAAATAATAAACTACAATTTACTCTTAAAATCTTGTGAGCATCATCATCATCATCATCATCATCATCATCATCATCATCATCATCATAATTATCGTCATCATCATCATCATCATCATCATCATCATCATCATCATCATCATCATCATCATCATCATCATCATCATCATCATCATCATCATCATAATTATCATCATCATCATCATTATCATCATCATCATCATAATTATCATCATCATAATCATCATCATCATCATGATCGTATCCATCGTCATCTGATATCATCATCATGATCAGTTTTGTTAACTTGTATTTAAACTTGTAAGCGCAAACATGTATATGTATATTGTATAAGCAGACATTTAAAACAATGCCATGTACATACATAAAGACATATACACTAAGATTTTGTTTTAGAAATGTTTGTTTATAAATTCTTTACACTGTGAGTAGTGTTTATGATAATGAAGTCTTTGTCCTTGTCATTGTTTAGTCAGTCAAATGTTTGAACGGTAAATTTTCTTCAAATTGTTGATATTTCTTATTTACATATACTCGCATGTATTGTATAATGAAAGATTGTCACGAAGCATTAAGAAATATTTACAACTAAATAATAAACTAAGGCTATCTAGTAATTTAGTTTACCGTCCGAAATGAAACTGCTTGTGATTTTTTCTTAGAATAACTACTTTCTGTTTTATATTTTCACGAAACGGACCAATAGCAAACAGGTACGTGGACTTTCTTATACTTGTTGTTATGTTATCGTTTGACACTCCCCAATCAAGAAGTTATAAATAGAATAGAATAAGATTATCACGATGATCTATTTTGGTAGCGGGAATTCCACTGGCGAGCATGATATAAACGCGTACCCATGTCTACAAGAGACAAGACTTCGTTAGTGAAGTGTAGACGTAAAACACCTCAACCAACCAACCAACCTACAGGGAACACAGAAAGAAGCAGGCATGGAGACTGGACATATTTTATGGCTGGGCATCGCTACCATTATGATACTAGGCTTTTCACAGGCCAGATACATGTAAGTATTTCAACGGGTTAGGTTTTTGGCGTTTGAAAAAATAAAAAAGTAATTCAGAACTGTATATGGACCAAATGTCTTATGCAAATACTGCATTGATATGCGTTAACTTTCATGCAAAATAAGGGCATACAATAGTAGTATACTTGCTTGATGAGGGTGGTATAATATTAACTTGGGATCGGGATGTGTTCGAAATGGCATGGAACCTGAACTTTTTATTGCTTCAAACATGCATTTTAAAAGAAAAACTGAAATAAGAAACTTCCGTTCAATTTGTTGTTAACTATTCTATGTAAATATTTGGAAGAATGTAGAAAGCCTGACGTGAAAATGTCCAATGAAATACAATGATTTGTCTAATGTCAAAGCATGTAGTTGAAAAGTGAACACTCAAGGTCGAAGTATTTAACAAGCTGGATAAAGTACGTATGACTGATAACATAACCAATAGGACATTGAGCTACGGTTTTCAGCGCTAGAATGTTTGTGTGTAACTGTAGCTTAATCTATATATTATATCTCTAACAATTTAGATTATACGTGTAATAAATTGATATCGCTCGCTCATTATATATCACTAAAACAAACAATCAATTGATTAAAAACATAATCCTTGGACAAACCTATATTTCAACACTAAGGTGGTTATAAATGGTATTGCACCATCGAACCAAACATTGCACGATATCTTACTCTAAAGTGGTGTAATCTGTAATTTAGGACATATTCAAGGTCTTTTCCCCTGTACAATTGTACAAATATACNGGGGGGTGAAGAAAAAGGTAAGCAATGCTTCACGAAAAATATCCGAAATGGTGTAATCTTATATGAACAAATTACCTTTGGTTTGTTGGTGTGTCAGTAGTTGATCGTTTTCTCGTTTCCAACTATTTTATCGTTCCTAAATTTAATGAAGACTTTTTTGTTATTTTACTCACAGAGTCAATGAGGCAGCAGTGTCAGGCGAAACTTACAAACTAGAAATCAACAAACGAAAAGTAGAAGATGACGCATCCATAATGACGACATACGACCAAATATTTGAAGGCATTTTAGAGAATGATGTAACGATGACAGACGAAGATTACATACCAGTAGTCAACGAGCAATCAGTAAAGGATGTACATGAGGCAGCGACTACAACCGACGGGGTCCTCCGCTCACCGAAAACCCTGAAAACCATGAGAGTCCCAAGCTTGGTGAACCGTAGCCATAACCAAGAAAGTCCAAATGCGGACGAAGAAACGGCAAGAAAAGACAGGTGGAATATTCCAAGGTAGGTTCACTTGATTTAGCTTTATCTTAAGGCTAACTCCTGATGCAGATTATGTTTGTTTGTCTGTTGGTTAACGTCCTCGCAACAGTCAGGGCGAAATATGGTTGGGATCCTAGGCAGACATCGCCGGAAAGGAAAAGTAGATAGAAAAGAATGAAGACAATCCCAAGTGTTGTAATGATGGAAGAAGCTCAAAGTTGGTGTCTTGCATGTCCTCTCAGTAGAAGACACAGACGAAAACCCCGTATTAGTCTCCTCTTTCGATCATGCAGTGGGTAACAGCAGGTCTATTCTTGTATCTCTTCCCCAACTTGTAGGGGTGATAGATCATGGTTATTCTCTATTTAGTTTACATGTAAAGCAATGACATGCGAAAGGTCCATGGCAAGTCATTTCTGGTTATTAAAACATAGATATCTATTCCTTAGAATGCATCCTTTTACTTTTAGCCGACATGAGCTGTTAGAATTTCGACATGATATACACTACGCATTTGATTTCTATAGTCCAGCATTTCTCACTAAGCTCTGTAAGGTGACGTATTGGTTCGATTTATAATGCCAATTTCACTCTAAGTCGGCCTATACTTGAGGAATTGCATATCTCTTTGAATATTTATGAGATTGTTATTTACACACGAAGTGTAAAAGTCCGTTTGAGAACACTTCAACGTTCCAACCCTAAAATGGAAACTAAAACTTTAAAAAAAATCATTACCTTTTAAAAGGAGCATAAGGTAAAACAACTTACTCGTAGGAGAGACTAGCTCGGGAATTCCCCAGTATCTTATAGATTTCAAATTACTGATTGGTTTTAACATTTTTCAAGGCAAGTGCATGAATTGTATGAAATAAAGTGAATGAATTGGGAAATTCATATGCGTTGTGAATATTAATGAATATTTGTGTTTTGTGTTTTTCAGGAGAAAGACAGGACACCATATCGTAAAGAGAGACCCTCCCCAGTGGATGACACTGCTGTATGGTTAGTCATAAAGTCACACACCATATCATGATCATTAGAATCAACTTAGTCCTAGTGATCCTGCTTAGGGTTCAGCGGGATGCAACTTCAGATGAGCAAGGCATTGCCAACCGGAGTCTCCATATGAGAAACATTTGCGAAATGCAAATCCGAACTCTCCCGTCGTTCACAACCTGAGTTACAGTATCGGAGAAATGCGTAATGCAACTCCAGATGATCCAGGCATTTACAACCGAGTTACCATATCGGAAAGTTTTACGGAATGCAAATCCGAACTCTCCCGTCGTTCACAACCTGAGTTACAGCATCGGAAAAATGTGTAATGCAACTCAAGATGGTGCAGACATTTACAACCGGAGTTACCATATTGGAGTATCCGACTTACCCGGGGTTCACAACCGGAGTAAAGACAGTAGAAACAGAGCTGTCTTCTGGTGGGGACGGATAGGAGTCACTCCAAGTCAGGTTTATTCCAGTTTTCTGGTAGTCTTGATCCCGAGTCGTTGAGATACTATATTTGTATCAAACTAATGTGGAAAGCAACTTCGGTTTTCTCCACAACCAGAATTAGGGAGAAAACAACTGAAATACGTTCACGTATCATTCAGAGGCTAGCGGGAACGAAACGAGCCTGTTTTCTGCAACCCGCCGTCACATCTCCGAATCCGGTAGGAAGCGAAAAGGTATGGAGGTACTTTTCCCATTTCTCTAAATGGTCACGTGTTCCAGAGTGAAGCAAGTTACGAGGAACGTTTATTTCCGACTCAAGTTCTAGTTCTTGAAAATCATCGTTACTTTAAACTGTGCAGTCCATCAGTGTATATCCAGACAATGCTCACAAAATGGTTTATTTTGTCTGATTATGACAACGCACGTCCAATAGTGTGTGACAGATCGCTGGTATGGACATTGATGTTAGACTCGTTTATGTTGTTTGATCTTAGTAACGTATTTCTATTACTGTGCAAACGGTCAATGGAAATATAAAAAGGTGTGTTTTAATCAAAATAACACAATAAATACGTTGCTTCCATTGTACTTGATGTAGCGTGTCATTACTTTTGTACATTTCAACACTCAACATGTTCATTATCCAGGTCCAATGAGCTGGTATCTTTCATTTCCTCATAATAAACCTGTTTCATACTAACGTGGTGTTAAGTTTTTATTCATACATACAGGCAATTGAACCTTGTTAGTATTTATACTTATCATTTCTGTGTAAGTGGAACCTCGATAGTCGGATATTTATTTTGTATGTTAATTTAAACATGTTTTAATAATGTATAACGATTTATTTAAACAATGCATTATATCCTTAGCGAAAAATTAACACTAAGAATGCATATGATATATGAAATAATTTACTCTTATCATGCTTTATAAAGCAAGTGTTTTACAAAGAGCATGCATTATACAACAAATTATTCATACAAAGCATGCATTATACAATTAACCTTTTTACACTGGCAAAAGAGCATTAACAGTTTGATCCCTTTGAACAGCGAAACCTTTCATTTTTTCTGCGAATCGGACCAATAGAATGCAGGTACGTTGATTATCTGTTAATAATTATTACCTGTTGATATGATATCATTTGAAACTCCCCAGTGAATAGGTTATAAATAGAACATTACATGATCACCATGGACATGTATTTTTGTAGCGGTAATTCCCGCGACGAACGTGTTATGTCCATGTACCCATGACTACAAGGGACAGATAGACAGACAAGCATGGAGATTGCACGTGTTCTGGATTTGATCATTGCTAACATTATGTCTTAAGCTTTTCCACAAAATAGATATGCAAGATTTTCAATGTATATAGTATTGGCGTATGACAGTCAAATGTAAAAATACATTCAAACCGAGTACATTGACTCATTGCCGTATATAGATCGTTAATTGCTATTTGTAAAGTGTCATGTTACAACGGACAAGCATAGGTTTAACGTTCCCGCAACAGCCATGGTCATAATTAGGCAGGATGTTACTTCCTCATATTATGAGCAAGTAACATCCTGCCTTGGGAAGGAGCGAAACAATGTTTACTGGCGGTCAGAAACGGTACAGAATGACGTATTTTCTAGTACAAGTAATCGTAATCGTTTCTTTCGAACAATTTCTTCGGCTGTTTTTTTCTGTGTCATTGTAGACTTGACAAATAAATTGATTTGTCTCATTTATTGGAGAGTTACTGGATAACTTATTACACAAGAAATAAATTGATGCAAAAAAATTACAAATCGACAATTACGTTGTTTCAAAACAAAGGTTGTTTAAAGAGGATATTGCACTATCCTAACAAATACTGCACTGTGACGGTTCGTTACACATCGATATTTTGTATTCAAGTCTGTTAAGGATTTATCCCTGGATAATTCCTAATATTTAACAAACTTAAACTGTCAACAATAAACTGAAAATAGAGGGAATGGTTTGTAAAATATATATCACTATTTGATAAAAAAAATAAAAATAAAAAAACCACAACACCGGGTGGTTTTTTCCTAACAAACAATGGTATACATTTCCCCGGATATTACTTAATGTCATGAATATTGGTTGTTATTTACAAGCAGTTATTCCTGATATATCCGACATGATACCACGTTGACAATCTGACCAAAAGACGAATCTTAGCGCGCTTCATGTTGGATTTGCCTTTGTCCAGTTGGAGTCCATTTTTCCTTTGAATGCCAACTGAAAGCAGTTCAATACTTATATTTACCGATTTGGAATCTGTTCATCAATAACATTTACTATTATTCAACATTTAGTAAAAATTATGTATTTATCGTGTATGCTTGTTCAATTAATAGAACAGCCTTCGCCCAGGGAGGGTCAGTGGTATCCAACGTAACAATTATGACGTCATTATAATGATGACGTCAACAATCGATCCATGGCATTCATAGCCAACTTGAATGCCAACTGAATTGTGTAGGGTTATATAGTTGCAATGCCATACGATGGCAAATATAAGCAGTTATTCCTGATATATCCGACATGATACCACGTCATCAATCTGACCAAAAGACGAATCTGTACTGGAGGAACACTAGGCGTCGATACCAGAGACTCTTAAAAGATGAACATAAGGCACATCCGTGATTGCACCTGAAAACGTTGGTAACACTGCAGTATACAGCTCTTTCATGCTTCTAGGACTTATTGGTCATGCTAGGGGCCAAAAAATGGCAATCCAAACTGGTCTAATCTACTGTTGAAACAAAAGGGAAAGTGCGTAACCATCTTAATTATATGAATTAAAAAACAAACCGAGCATTTCTGGCAAATTTCGAATCAATAATGAGTACAGTGTCCATAATATGAACCGTACCATTACTCGAAAGAGATCAATTTGGCCAACAAAGTTACGGTAAACCTTAAGCCCGGGGACTATGAAATCCATCCGCATATCTAGTACCTTGTATTCTGAAAGATAAACGTAATACACCAAACGTGATTGCTCCTATAAATTTGGTAATAGATAGATTACAGCATGCCAAAAATGAATTGCACTGCACCCTATAGCTTTTTAATCCTTCTAGAACTCATCGGTGATGGTATGGGTCAAAAAGGCGGATACCAGTCTCTCTGAGGCTAGGGTTTGAATCCCACCGCTGCCACCAATTGTAACGTGCGGGCGGTCACCCATCCAACTACTGACCACGCTCGACATTGCTGAACTATTGAGCGGGTCCCCGGGTTATACCGCATCACTTGAAAAGCTAGCTTGTATTTAACACTCATATTCCTTAGCTGTTACAAAACAGAAGAAGGGGTACATAAGCACCTGAATAACATGAATTTAAAAAATTAGCGGAGTACTGGTTAATTTCAAATTAATAATGAGTAAACTTTTTAAAGAAGGAACCACGCCACAACTCAAAAAAAAAAAAATTCAAAAAAATCCATCAAAGTTACAGCAAACCTCGAGAACTATAAGCTAGACGTCAACGAACAAAATGGGGTTGATGAAGAATCAACAGCATTGACAGCCGACAACTTCTATTATTCTACGAAAGTGATGTAGATTATCAGAAAAGGATGACAGAGGACGGCTACATAACCAGAAGTCAACGAAGAGTAGAGGATCCACATGTGACAGCAACGACAGACAGCGGTATCCTCACTGAAACAGTAAAACAACATGAGCTCTAAGCATTGTAGCTCAAGACCCTGCACAAGAAAGTCCAAATATAGCCTAAGAAAGGTTGGGAGCATTCCAGGAGGATATACTTGCTAGAAATACTAATTTGAATTCTTATCCGGATGCCTATAATGTAAATTGTATTTTAGATAAATATGTGAGCCTGTCACAAATCCTTGTCAGAGTAATTCGGTAAAGTATCATCATAACACAAGGCGTTAAAACGAAAACAAATCCGTGAATCTTATTTATTCACTCTTGTCCGCAGTAAGCTGTTGAATTTTCGACCTTGCACATCGTCCATTTGTTTCCTCTATACGGCTGACCTGAATCTGTCTCTATCATTTTAAATTACTTGTAAGTTGGAACGTAAGGATGAAAGAAAACTTGGGACTAACACTAAACGAAAGGTGTCCAGATTCCGATTCGCTGGTTATTAGATGTTCGATTCCTGGCGCCATCTTCACTTTCCATAGTGAATGCATCACATATTTATATGAATATGATCGAGCTTAATGTTTGTTTGTAAAACAAAATAAAATGACTGATAGGAGGGACTAGTTTCAGAAACAGTGTTCCCTAAAAAGCAAACATTCAATATTCTTTTACGGCATGCGGCCCAATTCATTTTAATCACTGATGTTAAAAGATTGTTCTGTTTTATAGTAACCAGAGAACAGTTACCTAAAGAGAGAGCCTCCCCAGTTAAAGCATCAACTAAGTCCTGATAGTTTCCTATGTCTACTGACGGTAACAACCGGAGTTACGGAGGGAATAACGCTCTCTACCCAAACCAAGTCAAGGTTATTCAAATTTCTCGGTAGTTTTCCAACCTCGTAGCTTTGTCGCCCGCGAAAGCATTCCAGGAGATAAACGAAATAAAGAATTTTGATAAGACTAAAACATGCAAAAGCAAAATGACGAAAATGGCTACTATGATGACGTGACGTCATATAATTGTTATGACGGGGGGTCGTCCCGTTTTTTTCCCTAGGATAAGAACAATAAGACAGAGAAGTCTCCACCCGGCGAGGAAATCCTTTGACGGTCTAACCCGAGATTATGCCGCAATACCTATGGCCTGTTTTGTCCGATTATGATAACGCATCTAAAATAACCTGTGTCTAATTGCCGGGGCCTACACAGACGTTATCGCAAGTTTAGTTTAGTATATTAAATACACATATATTATCTGACGGTTTCTGTTACAATTAGAACTTGTTATACTTAGCCATCGGTGTAAGTGGACCCTCAGTATTTCGGGATCTTTTGTTTTTGTGTAAAACAACACTTCGTTAGGCCTAGTCGGTGTTCATTATGTCACAAATTATTTACAGATTAACACGCGACCATTGGACTTGTGATGTCGTTAAATTTATCGCCAGATCTGTTAATTTTTTTCTTCCGAGAATGCCTACTTTCTATTTCATATTTCCTTGAAACAGACCAATTGAATACAGGTACGTGGAGGATCTGCTGCCGGGTATTAATAACTGCAGATTATTTGAAAGTTCCCTGTGAATTGATGTAGAAGACGATGGACGATGTTATCATTCCTATAAAAAGAACGTCACATGGTCATGACGAAAATGGACTTTACTGAAGATATTCACATATACCTATATAGAAACTGGGCGTTTTCTGATGTTGTTCACAAGCGAGACACTTGTATTTTTATTGAAACATAGTAGAGTCCTTTGACTGTCATGCATTGATGGTGCCTTGCTATTTGTTGTTATTACCATGTAATGGGGCGGTTCACTATCTATTAGGGTCGGAAGCGGTACAAAAATACATGGGTCTGGTACAAAATGTTATGTGGCGTGGGAAATACAATTTATCGATTGAATCCGTGGTATATTATTTTCAAAGTGTGCATCACTGTAATTAACACAGATATCGCTGTAGTTTAAACAGATAACTAATTGATCGGTTCTATCTTTACATTTTTCACTTATTGTAGATTAAAGATTAAAAAGATACATGTGATAGTTTTTCTCCCATTTTGAACAGCTACAAGCTCATATCCTGAACTTAAATTGATAAAAGAATTATGTGACAAGACGTTTCAACAATATCGTGGGTGAAAATGATATTGTACAATCTCAACAAATATTGCAGTGTCACTAACGCAGTTGTTTTGTTTTTATGATTGACCACCTATTAATTGTATTCCCTGTTTCACTCAACATTTTCCTTATTTGAATGGTAAACACTTCACTCAAAATAGTTACATACAATCTGTCTAATTGTCCGTACGCCCCAAATCATTTAATAGTTTTAAAACATTTGTAATGAATGCTTTGTGCTAAACAACTCATAATATCAGTTCCGACATTTTATACAAAACAGGACACAGAAAACAGAAAATCTACATTTTATAACAGAGTTTATTTTCCCCATTTCTTTTTCCATTTTTTCTTCTTTTTCTCGGGCCCAGGTTTAGCAGTCAGTGCGGCCACTCGTATTTTGTCCATCATTTTCTGTTGACTCTTTCGGTCATTTTTCACATTCTCAATTGCATCTTTTGTCAAAGCTGTAAAAAATCATATTGACAAATATGAGTGTAACTTTTCAGAACCAAGAAAATTATCTTTTACAATGTAATCCATTTATAACATCCTATGTAGTCTGGCTAAAAACAATCTGATTACAATCATCTATTTGATGACTTTACTTACATCCTACTTCACCCGAACATGCAATCTGATTAAAATCATCTGTTACATGTCTCCGCCTGAACATCGTCCAGGCGTAGTACGAGGTTAACGAAGCCATGTAACATATGATTTTAATCAGATTGCCTGAACATGTTGAGGGAAGTAAAAGGTTAAAGAAGCAATGTAACAGATGATTTTAATCGGATTGGGCTCAAAACTACACCCTTAATTGTAACTAACAGATTTACTGGACCTTAAAATAGATTTAATGAAATATTATAAACATATTAAGAAAATGCAAAATGTTATGTTTATTAACTATTTCTACAGTCAAATTATCCAAATAACAAATAAATTGATCCTAATATGCTGTACATACCTTGGGTGTGGGGTATCACTAGGTCTTATATACTGTACATAACTAGGCCTTAAATACTGTACATACCTTGGTTGTGGGGTATCACTAGGTCTTATATACTGTACATAACTAGGCCATAAATACTGTACATACCTTGGGTGTGGGGTATCACTAGGTCTTATATACTGTACATACCATGTGTGTGTGGTATCACTAGGCCTTATATACTGTACATACCTTGGGTGTGGGCTATCACTAAGCCTTATATACTGTACATGTCTTGGGTGTGGGGTATCACTAGGCCGTATATACTGTACATACCTGGGGTGTGGGTTATCACTAGGCCTTATATACTGTACATACCTTGGGTGTGGGGTATCTACTGTACATATCTTGGGTGTGGGGTATCACTAGGTCTTATATACTGTACATAACTAGGCCCTAAATACTGTACAAACCTTGGTTTTGGGGTATCACTAGGTCTTATATAGTGTACATAACTAGGCCATAAATACTGTACATACCTTGGGTGTGGGGTATCACTAGGCCTTATATACTGTACATACCTGGGGTGTGGGTTATCACTAGGCCTTATATACTGTACGTACCTTGGGTGTGGGGTATCTACTGTACATATCTTGGGTGTGTGGTATCACTAGGCCTTATATACTGTACATAACAAGGCCATAAATACTGTACATACCTTGGGTGTGGGGGATCACTAGGTCTTATATACTGTACATACCTTGGGGGTGGGGTATCACTAGGTCTTATATACTGTACATAACTAGACCCTAAATACTGTACAAACCTTGGTTTTGGGGTGTCACTAGGTCTTATATAGTGTACATAACTAGGCCATAAATACTGTACATACCTTGGGGGTGGGGAATCACTAGGCCTTATATACTGTACATACCTTGGTTGTGGGGTATCACTAGGTCTTATATAGTGTACATAACTAGGCCATAAATGCTGTACATACCTTGGGTGTGGGGTATCACTAGGCCTTATATACTGTACACACCTGGGGTGTGGGGTATCACTAGGCCTTATATACTGTCTATACCTTGGGTGTGGGGTATCACTAAGCCTTATATACTGTACATACCTTGGGTGTGGGGTATCGCTAGGCCTTATATATTGTACATACCTCGGGTGTTGGACATCACTGGTACATACCTTGGGTGTGTGACATCACTAGGTCTTATATACTGTACATACCTTGGATGTGGGGTATCACTAGGCCTTATATATTGTACATACCTTGGGTGTGGGGTATCACTAGGCCTTATATACTGCACATACCTGAGGTGTGGGGTATCCCTGGGCCTTATATACTGTACATACCTGGGGTGTGGTGTATCACTTGGCCTTATATACTGCACATACCTTGGTGTGGGGTATCACTAGGCCTTATATACTGTACATACCTTGTGTGTGGGTTATCACTAGGCCTTATATACTGTACATACCTGGGGTGTGGTGTATCACTAGGCCTTATATACTGCACATACCTGAGGTGTGGGGTATCCCTGGACCTTATATACTGTACATACCTTGGTGTGGGGTATCACTAGGCCTTATATACTGTACATACCTTGTGTGTGGGTTATCACTAGGCCTTATATACTGTACATACCTTGGGTGTGGGGTAACACTAGGCCTTATATACTGTACATACCTTGTGTGTGGGGTATCACTAGGCCTTATATACTGTACATACCTTGGGTGTGCGGTATCTACTGTACATACCTTGGGTGTGGGGTATCACTAGGCGTCCTGTCCTTGTTGGGTACTTCCCAGAAAAGTTTTTCGGAATGACTGATGTCTTCAGCAGAGCCTTGAGTTCTGCATTCAGGAACTTAATTTGCTGCTTCTGTGTGGACTGGTAGTGTGAGTCCCCAAGGTCATTCAGTCTGATCAAAGGTCAAGGTTATTTTTTAATTCTGTTCCTTTTTAATTCTGTTCCAGTGGTAAGCATACATCCTTGTACTAGTGCAAGTGACACAGGACTTAACATAGAGAAAGTAACCTACATCATTCCAGACTGTGTCAACATCTCTTTGTAGTATTTGTAATGTTTGTAAAAGACATCTTTATAAGATCTGTAATGTCTTGTTAGTAAAAGATATTGTTGTAGTATTTCTGACAGGGCTTTCAATTGATCCTTGCGAACATATTTTTGACCCCACCCCCCCCACCCCTAAATAAAAAAATCCATCAAGTTTTACTCTTGGATTTGAAAGACCCAGTATTTTTTACATGTGTTCTAACCCTCCAAATTTAAGGAGTTATTTGACTTGAAAGCCCTCTTGTAATGTCTAGTGTGTGAAAACTACATCTTGTTATGCATGAAAAATGTATCTCTTTAGGATATGTAATGCCAAGAGTACGTTTATAATATGTAGAGTGCATAAAAACATCCACATTTGTCCCTCAGTTACACTAACAGTGTAACCATAGTAACACAAGGATACAGAGTCTCATCCAGGTCTATGTCCACCTCCTTGGACGCCTTCTCAAACCAGCTGTTCTGTCGCTTCTGTTTGGACACACTACAATATGAAATACAGATTCTTAAACACAGCACTGTACCGTTTTGTAATTATTTACAACAGAGTAGAAATTATGTGTAAAATTGTGTCTGTCATCTTTCCTTTTTATTTGATATCTCATTGTAAAGCAGTATGAAGAAAATAGTTGAATTGAATAGAAGATTCAGAAAGTTTTGATCTATTAACTTTATAAATATAAAAAATATAAAGAGGAGACTTAATCAAGTGGAACTGAGAGTACCATGTAATTACAAATTAAGCCTTACTATGAAATCAAATACACTTTCATTTTCTAAATATATGCACATTAAGTCACTTCCTAAAATTCCACAGTGGATCGGTATAAGGGAGATAATTACATTCCAGTATGGAATTAATAACCAGTCTTTGAATTATTCCATCTTCAAAAGTAAAACAACCTGCATCTGTTGATGGTTTGTTAATTTTGGGATAGTAAAGTTGAAAAACCTGGTAATCATTATCTTGTTAATACATTGGTTGTATCTAACTGCAAAAATGTTGTTGTCGACCTTATCTCAGTAGGTATCTGTGATTAGACTTTGACCCCTCTAATTAAATTACCTGTGTTCAAGCTTGACCACCCTACTTACCTGTGTTCTAGCTTGTCCACCCTACTTACCTGTGTTCTAGCTTGACCCCCCTACTTACCTGTGTTCAAGCTTGACCACACTACTTACCTGTGTTCTAGCTTGACCACCCTACTTACCTGTGTTCAAGTTTGACCACCCTACTTACCTGTGTTCTAGCTTGTCCAGCTGTTTGGCCAAATCGACCCGCTCTTTGATGACTGTAAGGATCTGATGGTTGACTGGGAACACTGGTAGCTCCTCGCCTGAAACATATATAATTCTGTAGTGCTGACTACAGTACTGACTTTTCTTCTATGACTTAATGTTTTCTGTCCTAGAAATCTTATAAGGTCTGATAATGAGATATTTACAGGAGTCATCATTGTCTATCTTTGTAAATGAACTTAGTTATTGAAACATTGTAGTGAGCTAAAAATACTTCTGTTGACAGAAAATTGATATTTGATATTTACAAGAGTAACCTTTACTTACTTCTGTTGAGAGAGCCGACGACCTTGCGGTAGTTTTTGACGTCCCCCTGACCTACTAACATGATACTGAGTCCCTCCTTGGTGGCTCGGGCCGTCCTCCCACTGCGGTGGATATAGTTCTGGACAAACAACGGAAAAAAATATTTTGTCAGTTATAGGCAAAACAAAACCCTCTAAAAAACAAAACAAAACGAATCATGTCAGTTCTTAACAAGTAAAAATTCAAATTTACAAATGATGGAATAAAATGGAACATATTTGCTGTTGTGTTATTGTCAGTTCATTATTCCGTCTTTGCGTATTGCAGAGTTATCTTCTCTTGGGAGCAGGGATTGATTGTTACGTCCCTTGTTTGTGAGAGTAACGTCGTCAATTTTTGAGAAACCGACGTAATATCCCCACACAAACCAATGACCTACCAATCAATACCTGCTCCCAAGAGAAGATAACTCTGCAATAAGCAATGACGGAACATTAGTTTTAAAAGACTTGGGTTTTAAGTATACCAGACAAGTCTCATCTAAGTCCAATAATTCTGTCATAGATACTTTCAAAAACCATCAGCAAATTAAGTGTGTTTGGCTATTCACAAATCTGGGCAGGAATCACACTTGGACTAAGGTTGTAAGTGTAAGGTACATGTAATGGGCATGTTTGAAGAGAATCTGATAATTCTTTGAATGAATTTATTCTAATTCAACCAAGCATCTGATTTGAGTGAGGACATTTGGATGTTAGCAAATTTAATAAAATCTGGTAATTCCCCCAAAACATATCATCTCGAAACCATCAGACAATCAAATCACAGCAGCGGCACCAAATATTTTATGAATTTAGCTGAACATCAAGTATGAGCCAGTTACATGTGTAGAAAGTATACTAGACAAATTTCATTGAAATCTGATAATTACTTCCAGAGATATTATCCATAAACCTTCAGCCAATCGGTCACAGCAGCCTCATTAAAGTTGAATGAATCTAGACAAGCATCAGCCTCAAATTAGGGAACTGAGTGGTAGGTATTTAGGCAATCTTTATCAAGATTTGATTATTTCTTCAATTAATACATATTGTCTAGATTTCTGGAAATAACACCAAGAGACTGACCTCAACGGTGTGTGGGACCTGGTAGTGGACAACATGCTGGACATTAGGTATGTCCAAACCTCGCGCTGCAACATCAGATGCCAATAAAAGACCCCTGGGGTTGTCTGAAAAATAAAACATAAAACTCTTAACATAATAGCTGACAAGGTTTTCTTATGTGATCTTTGACATAAGGTTCAATGTCTCTTAATAATGGTTTACTACTCCAGTAATAGAAATCAAATTAAGTCTGAAGAATTTATGCCCTTATAATAACCTGAAACTTTCATTTCCAATGTCACTGCTGTAAAGGGGTTTAACTGGACAATTAAACGTTGGTGACATAGCTGTTGTTATTTCATAGCTAATGATATTTCAGGAGTATCTTTTCCAGTTACTGAAACATTAATAATCAGATATTCTGCTAGGTGAAATGTTTCATACGAAGAATTTCTAGAATCAAAACTCTGAAATCAACTTCAGAGAAATTTGTTTCATACGAAGAATATCTAAAATCAAAACTCTTAAATCAACTTCAGAAAAATTCTGTCATTAAGATAACACTAACCTGTGAATTTCTCGAGGTTTTTAAGCCTCTGTTTCTGGTGCATGTCTGCATGAAGTGGAAGAGGGTTGACGTTTAGGAGGGTTAACACAGACACAAGGCGCCTGATACAGTCCTTACTGTTGGCAAACACCAAAGTACGACCAGGATACTGATTCAAGAAGTAGTACAGGTGCAGGTCCTAGACACACAAACACATAACAACCACAGATTGATTTAATTCAGCCATTGTTAGCTTTCAAAACGTTAAATTTTAATCTATACAACTTCCTTAAGATTTAATAATGATCAAAACATGCCAGTTACATAGGTGTTAGTCAACCTCTGAAACCTCCAATGAGGGAGATATTTCTCATTCCACATTTCCAATTAGGGAGATATCCCTCATTCCACATTTCCAATGCGGGAGAAAGTGTGTGAAATGCAACTAAAACTGCTTAGCTCAATATATCTTTCCGTTTTGTTTAATTGAGTTATATAGTTTCAACATTAGCTCCAGCACATGAACATACTAACAGTTGTTAAAGACACTTTCAAGTAAAAAGAAGTGTTTTATTCACAAGAAGATCAATATATGAATACATGTATATAATTAGGTCCAAGAAACAAAGCAACAATAACCTCCCCAAAAGACTGTATGATAGTAACCGTTACCAAACTACCAGCGTTTGTACAAGCCAAACATTATTTAACCCTTTCACCCCTATGTAACTTTAGTAGGCTCTACCATGCATTGATCTGGATTAGTCTATTATGGTCAACAGTGGTGAAAGGAATAACCATTTGAGATGGAATTGTAGAATTGGATTTCAGTCAGTTTCTGAAGATGAATCTGAAAAATTTAGTTACACATGCGAAAAACTAACTAAAGATTTTTTTTCCACTTTTTCATAACTCCAAAATGATGTAAAAAGTAAAACCAGAGTGGTGAGTATATTCATCATCATCATCATCCCCATCTGTTCCTCTGTGATTGAACTACTGACCTTCTCATCCATCGTACAGTTGATACGAGCCTCGGTCAGTGTCTCTACAGTGCCAATCTTCCTTGTGAGGTCAATGATCTTGGGTCGATCCTTTAGACCAATTGTTTTCATCAGCTTTTCTGTAAATTATGCAAAAGTAGCCAAAAACAATTAGTAAAAATTATGATAAATGCTGAAGATCTAAGTGTCAGACTTGATTATGCTACATTGCACACCTATTTTAAATTTTGTAAGTTCCTCCAGAAATATCTATGGTTCAAGAATGACGATGCTGACAAAATCTTAAAAGAACAAAAAAAACAAAAAAAAGGATCGACACCCGTTTGAAAATGTTGTATCAGTTTAAATTTTGGCATAAGAGTCACTAACCCAGCTTCAGCTCCTCTGTGACCTTAACCTTCTTGTTGAGATGCCTGTGGGGTCCTGAGTGGATAGTCGTTAGCGTGGCGGAGAACACAAATGTTTGTCTTTTTAGTTTCTTCTCTGCATCTCTACAACAGTCATCACATCATATAACACACCAAGGTAGAGACTATCACTATAAATATGTTATAGACCTTTTGCTCTAGGACTAATCATGTGATGAGTGTGATACTGGTGGATGTTGTTGTGGATTTAATAAGGATATACACACATTTGTGGGTTCAAACTTCTTATTTACAATACTAGCTCGCATACAGCTTTTGAAAAATTCTGTGAGCCCTACGTAGCTATGAATGTATTTTCAAAGTAAATATTGATAATTTTCAGAAAATATACCCAAGTATATGGCAAGTGGAATTATACATCTTTGCACAAATTTATGTGATTGATAATACAAGTACGGTACACCTGTTGATGTGGTTGAGGATGTGAGTAGTGTACACATACCTGTTGTTGAGGATGTGAGTAGGGTACACATACCTGTTGATGTGGTTGAGGATGTGAGTTGGGTATACATACCTGTTGATGTGGTTGAGGATGTGAGTTAGCTCCTGGAAGTGTCCTTTTTCTATCATCCTGTCTGCCTCGTCGACTACCAGACACCTAATCTCTGACACCTGTGACAGGTATGAGTTGTCCTACAATAATATAAATAAATCATCATAATAAAGCAGAAAAAATTCCTTTTTGATTATCACACAAAAACATTTCCTGAATCAGTTCTTACCCATCAGTACTTGTATACCCTGCTATGTTCATTTTTGTGCTGGTCACATATTTTTTATTTTTATGTATTTTAACTCTTGTAGTTTTAGAAATTCAACTTTCTTGTGAAATTTCCTTACATAGTATATGTGTCTCAATGTTGTAACCTTTCCTGCTGTGAAATTCAGTTGTACCAGCTTCAATACTGAAACCGTACCTGTCGTACAAGCTCCAGTGTTGTGAACTTACTTGCGTACAAGCTCCACTGGTGTGAATTTACTTGTTGTACAAGCTCTATTGTTGTAACAATACCTGTCGTACAAGCCCCACTATGGTGACCATACCTGTTCTCCAAGCTTTATAGTTGTGATCTTACCTGTTGTACAAGCTCCAATACAGTGCCCTTAGCTGTTGTACATGCTCCTTTATTGTGATCTTTCTTGTTGTAAAAGCTCCTTTACTGTGATCTTACCTGTTGTACATGCTCCACTTTTGTGATCTTACCTGTTGAACATGCTCCTTTACTGTGATCTTACCTGTTGTACATGCTCATTTACTGTTATCTTACCTGTGGTACATGCTCCTTTACTGTGATCTTACCTGATGTACATGCTCCTTTACTGTGATCTTACCTGTTGTACATGCTCCTTTACTGTGATCTTACCTGATGTGCATGCTCATTTACTGTGATCTTACCTGTTGTACATGCTCCTTTACTGTGATCTTACCTGTGGTACATGCTCCTTTAATGTGATCTTACCTGTTGTACATGCTCATTTACTGTGATCTTACCTGTTGTACATGCTCCTTTACTGTGATATTACCTGATGTACATGCTCATTTACTGTGATCTCACCTGTTGTACATGCCCATTTACTGTGATCTTACCTGTTGTACATGCTCATTTACTGTGATCTTATCTGTTGTACATGCTACTTTACTGTGTTCTTACCTGTTGTACATGCTACTTTACTGTGATCTTACCTGTTGTACATGCTCCTTTACTGTGATCTTACCTGTTGTACATGCTCCTTTACTGTGATCTTACCTGTTGTATATGCTACTTTAATGTGATCTTACCTGTTGTACAAGCTCTTTTACTCTGATCTTACCTGTTGTACATGCTCCACTGTTGTGATCTTACCTGTTGTACAT
>NW_018408785.1:289749-298775 GCF_002113885.1 Mizuhopecten yessoensis | reverse complement strand
TGTGATCTTACCTGTTGTACATGCTACTTTACTGTGATCTTACCTGTTGTACATGCTCCTTTACTGTGATCTTACCTGTTGTATATGCTACTTTAATGTGATCTTACCTGTTGTACAAGCTCTTTTACTCTGATCTTACCTGTTGTACATGCTCCACTGTTGTGATCTTACCTGTTGTACATGCTCTTTTACTCTGATCTTACCTGTTGTACATGCTCCACTGTTGTGATCTTACCTGTTGTGCATGCTCCTTTACTGTGATCTTACCTGTTGTACAAGCTCCCACAGACGCCCAGGTGTAGCCACCACCACCTCTGGACACTTCTTCATGACTCTTAGCTGTTTCTCCATGGACAGGCCACCCACAACTGTGACCACCTGCAACAAACCATACTTACTCTGAAGCTGTATCAAGAGGGTTGTTGACTGGTTAACAACATGTTTTACACAAGAACCTTGTCAATTTTTCTAGCCAGACTTTAGACAATAAAAAGACCAGAATTACTGTGATTTGAAAATTTTGGATTCATAAATCTAAAACATCTTTTTGAATGATAAGGCGGCAATACTACCATGACAAGTTTCCTTTGTATAGTTGTAATCTAGCATGTACTTAAATCATTATCTAACTTTCCTGCTACTGTAGATAAGACTTGGCTTTAACACAAGGTAGGTATCGCTAGAAGTAACTGTAAAATACGTTCTTTACATTCACTTCACATAATGTTTTTGATTATTAATACTTGACATATTGCATATTGTCGCCTTATCATTCAAAACTTGACTCTCACTGACCTTGATATCAGTATGCCTGATGATACGGAGGAGGTGGTTCTTCACCTGTACTGCCAGTTCACGTGTTGGCTCCAATATAAGGGCCATCGGTGGTTTCTGAGGATACTTTGGTGTCTTCACTGGCTCAAACTGCCCCAGGAGACTTGGATCAATATCTGAGAAGTCAGCGTCATCTATCACCTTCACACATCCAAATCCATCACCCTAGGAAAAAATATATTTATAAATACAATCGGAAAATTTAAACTTATTGCTTGTACAAGAATATTTTTGCATCCCATTTATTTATACACGTAACTTTTGTGGATTGTACCAGTACTTTAAATAATCATTCAGGGATCTACCTAAAAGAAAGTGCAATTTAAGAAACCTTCAACTTAATTTAACATTAATTCTTATCCTTTAATCTGACAGTAAATGTTTTGCTTTCCTGAGCTGAATAGTCCTCCTGAGAATTCAAATATTGTTAATAATCATCTAGTATCCTTGAATCAATCTGTACTCCTCTGGTACTGATCTGTACTCCTCCGGTACTAATCTGTACTCCTCTAGTACTGATCTGTACTCCTCCGGTACTAATCTGTACTCCTCTAGTACTGATCTTTACTCCTCTGGTACTGATCTGTACTCCTCCGGTTCTAATCTGTACTCCTCTAGTACTGATCTGTACTCCTCATGTACTTATCTGTACTCCTCTAGTACTGATCTGTACTCCTCTGGTACTGATCTGTACTCCTCCGTTACTTATCTGTACTCCTCCGGTACTGATCTGTACTCCTCTTGTACTCCTCTAGTACTTATCTGTATTCCTCCGGTACTAATCTGTACTCATCTAGTACTGATCTTTACTCCTCTGGTACTGATATGTACTCCTCCGGTACTAATCTGTCCTCCTCTAGTACTGATCTTTACTCCTCTGGTACTGATCTTTACTCCTCTGGTACTGATCTTTACTCCTCTGGTACTGATCTGTCCTCCTCTGGTACTAATCTGTACTCCTCTAGTACTGATCTGTACTCCTCTAGTACTTATCTGTACTCCTCCGGTACTAATCTGTACTCCTCTGGTACTGATCTGTACTCCTCCGGTACTGATCTGTACTCCTCTGGTACTTATCTGTACTCCTCCGGTACTTATCTGTACTCCTCCGTTACTTATCTGTCCTCCTCTGGTACTTATCTGTACTCCTCCGGTACTTATCTGTACTCCTCCGTTACTTATCTGTACTACTAATCTGTACTCCTCTGGTACTTATCTGTACTCCTCCGGTACTTATCTGTACTCCTCCGTTACTTATC
Source organism: Mizuhopecten yessoensis (assembly GCF_002113885.1). Lineage (NCBI taxonomy): Eukaryota > Metazoa > Mollusca > Bivalvia > Pectinida > Pectinidae > Mizuhopecten > Mizuhopecten yessoensis. The sequence continues at coordinate 296,682 of NW_018408785.1, read as the reverse complement.
TGTACTACTAATCTGTACTCCTCTGGTACTTATCTGTACTCCTCCGGTACTTATCTGTACTCCTCTAGTACTGATCTGTACTCCTCCGTTACTGATCTGTACTCCTCTGGTACTGATCTGTAATCATCTGGTACTAATCTGTACTCCTCTGGTACTGATCTTTACTCCTCTGGTACTTATCTGTACTCCTCTGGTACTAATCTGTACTCCTCTGGTACTGATCTTTACTCCTCTGGTACTGATATGTACTCCTCCGGTACTGATCTGTACTCTCCTCTAGTACTGATCTGTACTCCTCTGGTACTGATCTGCACTCCTCTGGTACTGATCTTTACTCCTCTGGTACTTATCTGTACTCCTCTGGTACTGATCTGTACTCCTCTAGTACTAATCTGTACTCCTCTAGTACTGATCTGTACTCCTCCGTTACTTATCTGTCCTCCTCTGGTACTTATCTGTACTCCTCCGGTACTTATCTGTACTCCTCCGTTACTTATCTGTCCTCCTCTAGTACTGATCTGTACTCCTCCGTTACTTATCTGTACTCCTCCGTTCCTTATCTGTACTCCTCTGGTACTGATCTTTACTCCTCTGGTACTTATCTGTACTCCTCTGGTACTAATCTGTACTCCTCTTTTACTGATCTGTACTCCTCCGTTACTTATCTGTACTCTAGTACTGATCTGTACTCCTCTGGTACTAATCTTTACTCCTCTAGTACTGTTCTTTACTCCTCTAGTACTGATCTGTACTCCTCTTGTACTGATCTGTACTCCTCCGTTACGTATCTGTACTCCTCTGGTACTTATCTGTACTCCTCTGGTACTAATCTGTACTCCTCTGGTACTAATCTGTACTCCTCTTGTACTGATCTGTACTCCTCCGTTACTTATCTGTCCTCCTCTGGTACTTATCTGTACTCCTCCGTTACTTATCTGTACTCCTCCGTTCCTTATCTGTACTCCTCTGGTACTGATCTTTACTCCTCTGGTACTTATCTGTACTCCTCTGGTACTGATCTGTACTCCTCTGGTACTGATCTTTACTCCTCTGGTACTTATCTGTACTCCTCTGGTACTAATCTGTACTCCTCTGGTACTGATCTTTACTCCTCTGGTACTTATCTGTACTCCTCTGGTACTAATCTGTACTCCTCTTGTACTGATCTGCACTCCTCCGTTACTTATCTGTACTCCTCTGGTACTTATCTGTACTCCTCTGGTACTGATCTGTACTCCTCCGGTACTGATCTTTACTCCTCCGGTACTGATCTTTACTCCTCTGGTACTGATCTGTACTCCTCTGGTCCTGATCTGTACTTGGTACTGATCTTTACTCATCTAGTACTAATCTGTACTCCTCTGGTACTGATCTGTACTCCTCTGGTACTGATATGTACTCCTCTGGTACTGATCTGTACTCCTCTGGTACTAATCTGTACTCCTCTTGTACTGATCTGTACTCCTCCGTTACTTATCTGTACTCCTCTGGTACTTATCTGTACTCCTCCGTTACTTATCTGTACTCCTCTAGTCCTGATCTGTACTCCTCCGTTACTTATCTGTACTCCTCCGTTCCTTATCTGTACTCCTCTGGTACTGATCTTTACTCCTCTAGTACTGATCTGTACTCCTCTGGTACTGATCTGTACTCCTCCGGTACTAATCTTTACTCCTCTAGTACTGATCTTTACTCCTCCGGTACTAATCTGTACTCCTCTAGTACTGATCTGTACTCCTCCGGTACTAATCTGTACTCCTCTGGTACTGATCTGTACTCCTCTAGTACTGATCTGTACTCCTCTGGTACTGATCTGTACTCCTCTGGTACTGATCTTTACTCCTCTGGTACTGATCTGTACTCCTCCGGTACTAATCTGTACTCCTCTGGTACTGATCTGTACTCCTCTAGTACTAATCTTTACTCCTCTAGTACTGATCTGTACTCCTCTGGTACTGATCTGTACTCCTCTGGTACTAATCTGTACTCCTCTGGTACTTATCTGTACTCCTCTAGTACTAATCTGTACTCCTCCGGTACTAATCTGTACTCCTCTAGTACTGATCTGTACTCCTCTGGTCCTGATATGTACTCCTCCGGTACTGATCTGTACTCCTCTGGTCCTGATCTGTACTCCTCTGGTACTGATATCTGCATCATCTCATTCTCAAGTACGTATTGTACCTAAAGAATTCATGGAAATGATTAAGAACACAGCTTGTAGATCATAACTTACTTCAACCAATTCCTCCTCTTCCTCACTCCCTAATTCCTCTTCATCATTTTCGTCCTCACTTATATCAACCTCCTCTGTGTCATCCTGTTCCACTTCTTCCTCCTCGTCATCTTCATCAGATGTCTCAAACAGCAATTCCTCTTCACTTTCTTCACCAGAATCTACCATTTCGTTATCCGATTCATTGTCATCTTCATTGTCTATTTCATCATTCATTTCATCATTCATTTCATCCTGCGGTTCTATGTCCGAGCCGCTGCCACACTCTTCTTCCTCGACACCCTTTTTCTTCCTGTTTTCCTGTTCCTGTTTCACTCTTAAGATCTTGTCTATCAATGGGATACCAAACGCTAGAGTCTTGCCACTTCCCTAGAATAAAACAAATCAGATATAAAACTTAATGTTCGTTTATATTTATTCTTCACAACAACAAACCCCAAAGACCTGTGGACATGAAAGTTCAGAAAGAATCCCATTATAGATTAATAAGGTAGTCCAGAAAAAGCATGAAATTTATGTTGTATTCATTTATTATTTATTTCAATGTTCATGAGAAAATGCCTTGTCAGAAGACCCAGCTTTGTACTTCTATCACCAGTACTGTGATGAACTGTAATTGAATGGTACATGTAAATTTGTATATATCTTTCATTTTTCATTTACATACAATTTTGTTTAACATTGTACATCTTAACATTACCAGGGGAAATAGGTAATTTATTGATAGTGGATGGTTAATAGTGGATGGTTAATTGTAGTTTTTAATTTTGATTTGTTCACTTCAATGTTACATATATAACCATGTAATATTTACTTGGCGAAAACTAAAATGTTTCAGGGAAAATAAAAGTTATGACAGGAATTGACAGTCAGCGTGAACTAAGTGGTAGATTCATCAGGTCATCTTCCTTTACAGTCGGATTATATTTATGTGATTAATAAACAATGTGGGCAAAGTAACACTTTAATTGTTTTGCACCATCTTCCATGTGAACGCATACTTATGTAGCTGGAGAACATCTACATATATGTAACATGTCTACACACTTACAGTTTCAGCAGTTACACATTAGTATGTACCATGTCTACAAACTTACAGTTCCAGCAGTTACCCATTAGTATGTACCATGTCTACACACTTAGATTCACCAGTTACACATTAGTATGTACCATATCTAAACACTTACAGTTCCAGCAGTTACACATTATTATGTAACATGTCTACACCCTTACAGTTTCAGCAGTTACACATTATAATGTACCATGTCTACACACTTACACTCCTCTAGTACTGATCTGTACTCCTCTAGTACTTATCTGTACTCCTCCGGTACTAATCTGTACCCGGAGCAGTACAGATCAGTACCAGAGGAGTAAAGATCAGTACTAGACTGCTGAAACTGTAAGTGTGTAGTCATGTTACATATATGTAGATGTTCTCCAGCTCCACACTTACAGTTCCAGCAGTTAAACATTATTATGTACCATGTCTACCCTCTGGTACTGATCTGTACTCCTCCGGGTACAGATTAGTACCGGAGGAGTACAGATTAGTACTAGAGGAGTAAAGATCAGTACCAGAGGAGTACAGATTAGTACTAGAGGAGTAAAGATCAGTACCAGAGGAGAACAGATAAGGAACGGAGGAGTACAGATAAGTAACGGAGGAGTACAGATCAGTACCGGAGGAGTACATATCACTATAAGTGTGTAGACATGGTACATAATGATGTGTAACTGCTGAAACTGTAAGTGAGTAGACATGGTACATACTAATGTGCAACTGCTGAAACTGTAAGTGTGTAGACCTGGTACATACTAATGTGTACCTGCTGAAACTGTAAGTGTGTAGACCTGGTACATACTAATGTGTACCTGCTGAAACTGTAAGTGTGTAGACCTGGTACATACTAATGTGTAACTGCTCAAACTGTAAGTGTGTAGACATGTTACATATATGTAGATGTTCTCCAGCTACACACTTACAGTTCCAGCAGTTACCCATTAGTATGTACCATGTCTACAAACTTACAGTTCAAGCAGTTTCACATTAGTATGTACCATGTCTACGCACTTCCAGTTTCAGCAGTTACACATTATTATGTACCATGTCTACACGCTTACAGTTCCAGCAGTTACACATTAGTATGTACCATGTGTACACACTTACAGTTTAAGCAGTTACACATTAGTATGTACGATGTCTACACACTTACAGTTCCAGCAGTTAAACATTAGTATGTACCATGTCTACAAACTTACAGTTCCAGCAGTTACCCATTAGTATGTACCATGTCTACACACTTAGTTTCAGCAGTTACACATTAGTATGTAACATGTCTACACACTTACAGTTTCTGCAGTTACACATTAGTATGTACCATGTCTCCACACTTACAGTTTCAGCAGTTGCACATTAGTATGTACCATGTCTACAAACTTACAGTTCCAGCAGTTAAACATTAGTATGTACCATGTCTACACACTCACAGTTCCAGCAGTTACACATTATTATGTACCATGTCTAACACATTATTATGTACCATGTCTAACACATTATTATGTACCATGTCTAACACATTATTATGTACCATGTCTACACGCTTACAGTTTCAGCAGTTACACATTAGTATGTAAAATGTCTACACACTTACAGTTTCAGCAGTTACACATTAGTATGTACCAGGTCTACACACTTCCAGTTTCAGCAGTTACACATTATTATGTACCATGTCTACACACTTAGTTTCAGCAGTTACACATTAGAATGTACCATGTCTACAAACTTACAGTTCCAGCAGTTACACGTTGTTATGTACCATGTCTTCAACACATTAGTATGTACCATGTCTACGCACTTCCAGTTTCAGCAGTTCCACATTATTATGTACCATGTTTACACACTTACAGTTCCAGCAGTTGCACATTAGTATGTACCATGTCTAGAAACTTACAGTTTCAGCAGTTACGCATTATTATGTACCATGTCTACCCACTTACAGTTCCAGCAGTTACACATTGTTATGTACCATGTCTACACCCTTACAGTTTCAGCAGTTACGCATTATAATGTACCATGTCTACACACTTACAGTTCCAGCAGTTACACATTGTTATGTACCATGTCTTCACACTTACAGTTTCAGCAGTTACACATCATTATGTACCATGTCTACACACTTACAGTTTCAGCAGTTACACATTATTATGTACCATGTCTACATACTTACAGTTTCAGCAGCTCCAACTATGTCCAGTCGGTCTCTAATAGCGTGTGGTATGGCGAGGGTCTGTATAGGGGTGGGTACAGCAAATCCATCCTGTTTTAGTGCAAGCAGCACTGGAGCTGGTACATGCATATTCTTCCACGCAGCCATATCTGTCATATAATACACAAACCATCATCATGTTAATAAGTAAAGAGGGATCAGTTTGGTCATCAGATGTATCATTGATATCATTTCAGCTAAAATGTATAGTTAATGTACCAATACAAAAACTCAGAATAAAAGTTATCCCATTTCAATGCTATTTATAGAACATTTTCACAGTCAAGAATTACTCAGTAAGTCTGTTAAATCTGTTTTAATTAGCCCATTATTATCATGTTATAATTCAATACAAAACAACAAGGTAAACAACATTTATGTTATCAATGAAACATATTTATTATTACACTGTAATTTTGGTACATTTTATACTGCTTTGGTGAGCGGGTGATTACAACACTGACAGTGTTGATCGTGACTTATGGTATTATAGTACTAGTTATATTATTCCATTTCAAGCTTCATAAGCATGCTTGACACAGTCAGAAAGTAACCTGAAATTGCTTTGACACACGGTACAGAGAAACTCGATGTTTTGAAACATTGCATTCAGACAATAAACCAAAACAGATTTTTTTTTAAATTCAGCAATTAATTATACCTGTAACAGAGACTTTCTCTTGAGGCTTGTTTTCATTTTCATCTTTTCCCTCTAGATCTGGTACCACAGGTTTATCAGCCTTCTTTTTCTTCTTTGGACTTGGTCCTTCTCCTGAAAATAAACATCCAGGATTGTTTGTTAAAATTGTAAAATTGATTTGATATAAAACATTTATAATTGAAACGAACATACCAACGAGAGGCCCAGAGGGAACTCATTTGTATTTTTTAGCAATTACAGAAATAATTTCACTAATAGTCATAATAATTTCCTAACTTTAGATCCATGACACCATACCAAAGGAGACAACACCTTCCTTTATACAGTTTAACATTTCTTTTCTGGTTCTGAGGATTCTTTAAAGGGCCTGGTCGGGGAAAAAAATACAAAATAAATAGGTCTTAATGCGTTCTCTGGTCTTCCAAAAGTTATACCACGTCAATATGATGGTCGAGTTCTGCTTGCAATGTCCAGTTTTGACCACTGAAATCTGGGGGAAGCCCCGCGTAAATTTAGCACAGATCTATTTATATATGTCACGTGGTTGTTTCGAAAGTGAGGCAGTGAAGATAACAACAATAGCACGCCGCCATGTGCCATGTCGGACTCAACTAGCGGACAAGACAGCAATACTATACGTAAATAATTGTTTTCAAAGGTCATGTATGATGCAAGTGTAGTATTCCTACCTATATGTTGTTGTTATATATAACGGTATTGATACCTCGTGCCTGTCATGACTTTTGCATGCATCTTTTTCTTTCGCC
>NW_018408785.1:279777-287716 GCF_002113885.1 Mizuhopecten yessoensis | reverse complement strand
ACCATGCGCTTTTTCTCGTTTTAGACGCTTGATAGCACATTTAATTTCGTCTGTAGATATACTACGGTCAAGTTCATCAAACACAGTGTTCCTATCAACATTTTCTTCTACATAATCATTATCCGACGGGTCGAGATTCGTGGCTACCTCCTTGAAGTGATTAAAAAATTCATCCAACGACACATTTGAAACAGTGGATTTTGTACTTGAGAATTTTTTATAAAAATAACGTGGATTGGTTTTCTGTAAGTGTTCCATCATATCTCCCTCGACCTTCCTATATTGCCTTTTACACTCTTCCTTTATACATCAACAATTGATTCCAAAGTCCCTAAATACCAAGTAAGCTTTGAAAAGCAATTAACTGATTTGGAATAATAGGGCATACTTTCAGATTAACAGTGATTTTAAAAACATTCAATTTAATAGTCAACTAAGTTTCAAAACAATAACAGTGTCATAAGTTAATAGAAATAATAACTTAAAATCTTTATAGATAGAAGATGATTTAATATAAGATCTTTTAAAGTAATATACAATTTTACCTTGATTGGTGTCTTCTGATTTCTTTCTTTTTCTCTGTTTCTTTTTCTTTTTTGAATGTGTTGACTCTTCCTTCAATAAATCCTCTGATAAATCTGATACAGTTTGTACTTGGGAAAGTTTTATGATATCACCTTTCTTCTGTTTCTTCTTTTTCTTCTTTTTCTCCACAGAATCAGTAGCTTCAATTTCACCTGGAGATTCAGTTGTATTTTCTTCCTTCTTTTTCTTCTTTTTCTTTTTATCTTTTGTTTTTTTCTTTGAAATTTCTCTTTCAGATTTTTCAGGTCCTACTGGTTCTTTTGTATCCTATTAAGGAAAAGAAAGAATATATAAGTGACAGAGAAAACAAAACTGTAGACATATATTTTTTTCAACTAACTTACCTGGTAACAGCTGGCAAACAATGCCACCCAGTCTACATTTTGTAGCTTCACTATAACCATGAAGATACATAAGACTCTATGCCACCTATGGGTATTTAGTAGTGGAATAATGCTACTGCTAAGCCAGGATTTAAACTCACAATCTCTGACAGGTAGATGGATTACCTGAGCTACACCTGGACACCGATGATAAAATAAGTTAAATTTCCCTACTATACTGATTTACTGATCATGCTAGACTTATATTAATTATACACGTGTAATTCTAGGATCTTCAAACTCTTAGACATTTTACAATCAGTCTACCATCAACCAACCATTTTTATTCTGTACCCAGCTATACTACCTGCAATAGTTTAAATTTTGAATCCATCAATACTTCTTCTACATGTATATATATGCAGTCTGCATTAGAAAAATCCTATACATGTAATAAGATTGTGATATAGACAGGGATACATTTTCTTTGCATTGTAAGCAGACAAAGACTGCTTTAAGTCTCATATTAAAAGGTATATATAGCTAATCTAGTTGTAACGATTCTATATCAACCAAAAGTGTTGTTTCATTTCATTAATTTGCAGTTCACTAAATTAACTTCAGTAAATGGTTTGGTTTACAAACCATATAGTTTCTAAATCATGTTTAGTTTCTGAATTATAATTTAGAGGAAACAATTTCTCTTTGTGCTTTGACCAGGCCAACAAATGCAAATCAACATATTACTTAATAGTTTCAGACAAGTGGAACAAAATTATGCTGCTTGTCATTTTCTTTATAACACACTACTTATTTTAATATTTTACCAGCTTGGGAATTATACCTAATATGAGAAACTTTCCCTCATTATGAGGAGATAGCTGTTCATATGGACAAAAATGTCCCACTTTACATAGACATCCTGGAATGATAGTAAACAGAACAGAACGCTATGTGTAATTTGTAAATTGCAGTGTAGGAATCGTGGCCCTAGAAGGGGTGATCATGATTCCCAACCTTAACCTATTTACTAAAATCACAAGCATTAATTATTCCCCACCCCAAATTCAACCTATTTACACAGGTGCTGGACACTCTCATATGATGTGCTTTACTCCCTACCTCAAGTTCAGCCTATTTACAAAGGTGCTGGACAAGCTAATATGATGTGCTATACTCCCAACCTCAAATTCCACCTATTTACAGGTTGGGCACAACAGCGCATATGGGTAATAATCCTGCATTCGGGTAACAGTTACCCATTTCAGTAATAATTTTATTACTGAAATGGGCAATGATGTGAAATAAAAGCACACAAATTTCTTTTACACATTATGAAAAAAATGGCATCATTCTTTCAACATAATCAAATAAAAAATACAATGAGGTACAATTGTGTACAAAAATATATAAAATCAGTTGTCTATTTTTTTTTGAAAATGACAAATTGATTTACACAGGTGCTGGGCACACAAATATGTACTCCAATAGTGTTAGAGGTTTACACGGCGAGACACTTTTGACAGGCGCCATGTAACATTCGGCAAAATCATATCCGATAGAAAAAAGGACGACCAGCGGCCTCTTATGTTAATATAAGATCTGTTGATCATGTGAAATATGCTCAAATGCTGTTGATGCGTCTTAATTACCTTTGCTCCTTGTTTAGATACATTTTTTCGCGTCTTAGTTATTAATTCGTAATCAGTTAATTCTTCCATACACATCAATCCAGAGAAATCGTGGCCTGTCCCTAATCCTTTGGTGATTTCGATTTTTTTCCATTTCGACTTGGGTTTCACGTGTATGGAAGTCGCCATTTTTAATATTTAGACATCGGTTAATCTAACGTTTAGCTGTTAAGTGCAAGTATGTGTATAGAAATTGAAGCGTCTGTATGACCGTGCATAGTCCAAGAGATATGTCGAAGGAACAACATATGAAAAGATCTAGAGTCACACAAGTTAAAAAGAAAAATAGACATATTCGGTGATAACAGCTGTTATTGAATAGTAATTGATAAATATGCTTATTAGATACGGTTATATTGTCGGTACATTTATACGTATATAAGACATTGATTTACATTGCTTGTTGCTGCATGACATCACATTTTCCTTTGCAGTGGTTAGTTTTACCATCCCTACTCAGTGGCAGCTGGCGCGAAACGGCAAAAACACAAACAGAAGAGCTGGGTTTGTATAGATACAGTACATTAACCGTTAATCATACGTAAACGTTTACTCATTTTAAACTTACAATGCCCTTTCGTCGAATCCAATAGGACCGATGCGAAAATGACAAATGTCAAGAGTGTATGAAAATGGAAATGAAAGTAAATATTCAGTGATCTATGTTGTGATTTTTATTAGTATAAGTTATTATATACCAGTACATATACCTACATCAATCTGATTAAAATCATATGTTACATGGCTTCGTTAACTTCGTACTACGCCTGAATATAGGCGTAGTACGAAGTTAACGAAGCCATGTAACATATGATTTTAATCAGATTGATACCTACATATAATCCATTTCGAATACACTATTTCTCGCTCTGTAAGGGAGAGAGTTGATATGACCAACACCTAATCAGAACTTTTTCAAAATACAGCTCAGTCGGAGTGTATGTTAATATATAGTAAACAATCTTCAAACTATTATTACAACCCCCACCCCCGTACGTTAATGTCTGAGAGTATGGTCGGTAGGGATTGGCCCAACCACCAGCCCTTTGGCAGGTAACATTAACAGTTAATACTTTATATCATTGATTGTTAAAATTCCAATATATTGTTACTCTCTTCATATTTTATATCATTCCATTACCAGCATTATTTTATTGATTATAGCCTATGGCACATGTAACTTTTTATATCTTTTTTTTATAAAAGAAGTGTCTTAAGAGTCTTATCAAATTATCAAAATATACTATATAATTATGTAACTATTTTATGAATTGAATTGATTTATTTAGATCTAAGGGACCCCATTGGAATAAAGCCACAAATAAATTATGTGGCTTTATGGGTCATCAGGTAAAGGCCTAAATTAATCCAGTGTTAACACCTGACTGACTTCTAGTCTTATGGCATAAATAACTTATAAAGAAGATCTCATTCTGTGATAATATATACATTTATGCCCAATCTGCAAAATGTGATAGAAGTGTATTATTTGCCTTTTACCTGAATAAATATTATTATTATTATTATCTGCCTCAAATGAAAGGGATCTACTATATTATCACTATGTATCCTAGGCAGACGTCTTTGTATGAATCATAGACGTTTCGGTTCCCAATCGTTTCGGTATCTAATAAAACAGTCCTTACGTGATGAGACCCTTTAGGTTGTGTTTAAATTTATTCCTGTCGGTTATAAATTACATGTACGTTACAGTACAATTATTTGATTATGAACTTATATAATTATTACAGATCTGACCACAGACACCTGTTTATGTTATATATATATATTTAAATGGTCGATCCAATCTTAAATAACACACAGTGTCACGTTTTCTTTTTGCAATATTTCAAGTATATATTAAAGGGGCAACACGGTGAAGTAACTTTAGTTTTTGTCTTTTTTTCAAATACTACATAAACATATCAAGTGAGACTCCTTATGGAAAATAATGATCGGATTTGGCTGAAATAGATTCATTAAAATGATTAGATCTAAGAAAATCATCGGTATTTCTACCTGTCTGACCGACGTTTTGTTCAGGGATTTCCCTCTACTAGCGCATGCGCATAGCACACCATCTCTTTGTAAACAGAATGACTGGCCGTGTGAAGTAAGCGAAAGAAAAGTGTTGTACCATGTCGGCTACGAAACGAAAAGTTGCCAAATGGTCAAAAAATAGCACAAGGAGTACGTTACAGAATCATTATTACAGGTGGGAAGTATTCAAAGGTGAAAATAACTGCCCTAGCAGTTAGTACGGTGCATGTATTCTTCCGGATTGTCGGTTAAGCTGAAATGGAATCGACATGAATGCTATCGCTGTTTATGTTATGAATAAATATCTAAAACTATTAAGTTTGATCACGGTTTGATTTTGCCATGAGGCCCTCCAAGGGATAACTGTTGTGATGGCCCACGGCGAATTAAACAATTACTTTTGTTTTTACATGCAAGATTTAAATTAGTACTAAAGTAGATTCCTCTTAATATCACATGAAAAACATGATATTAACCGAAACATGACATAAACAGAATACATATTTTCTGATGTTTTTCAACCCTCAAAACCGGAAGTGAACTTAGTCAAATGCCTAAGTGATGTGGCTCTATGAAGAAGATTGATATTTTGTAACTAACCTTGTTCTATACCCTAGTTGAAATATAGATATAAGTATAGAAATAAATTTATTATTTGTATTTCATTTCAGTACGCAGTTACATTTCATATTGTTAAGTAGCAAAATGACGATCAGTACGATTGTAATTATGATTGTTTACTGCAGTAGTGATGTAGGCATACAAGTGTTTGGCTGGTATTCTGCATCAAATTCAATTGTAAACATGAGACTTGGTAAATATTTACCTATATCTTGATATATATACTGTTCTTTCTCTAGTAACATCTTTTTATGGGTTAATTTCCTTAGATATTTGCTGCAAGTGTGTAATCGAAGATAGTACACATGTTATAATTAGTTGAAAGAATACATCACACTTGGCATTAGAAAAGTTTACAGATGTTAGACTGCCCTAGCTCCCCAACCACAGGTGAATATCATGTTAACAAGTATGTAAGTCAACCTATTGTTTAACAGTCAGCCAGGTGTAACCTATTGTTTGACAGTCAGCCAGGTGTAAAAAATACCCTGTTAGGTCAAGGCATTGTTTACATAATGCGTCCAGGGTGTGAAAGAAGGTCCCCAGGGCATTTATCATGAATCATTACCACCATTTATCTGTATTTTTTTTGTGGCAGTGGCCAAAATAAATTTATATTAAGAGAAATCAACATAAAATCAGGTGATAATAAAAGAATTGAATTGCATAGATTATATAGCAGGAAAAACGGTGCATCAAAAAAACATGATAATAACCGAAAAGTGACATTAACAGACGTGATATTAGGTGAAATGTACTGTAATATGAATACCCGGCCTCCTCTGCCCCGGCAATATATAAAAAAAAATCCGAAAGGTTTGTCCCTTGGTGTAGGGAAGGTGTTTAGCCCCGTACCATCTGTACCGGTCACATTCCGGTACTAAATTCAATATATATTTATAAATATCTACTTTATGTTTATGCCTATTATCATTGTTGACATTTAATTGTAAATGTATGACGGGAGAAGGCTGTGATAAATTGTAAAAACTTGTTCAATATTGGCAACAAATATGTTTAAAGCTAAATAAATTTAAATTCTGAATATTGGCAAGCTTGCAATTAACTTCTGATGATGAATGATTACTGTTCAATAAGCTTGAATACAGACTAAGAAATCATATTACTTGGTTTCATAGCGCGGTAAGAAGTTGCAGTTGCCCCTCTCTGGGGGCCCCTCTGGAAACTGTTTCATCTCGCTCAGACCACTTGTGTTTACTGCCTAGTCGGGTGACGTTATCGGCGCTATTTTTAGCAGGGCTTTCCCGAATAATTCAAGTGGTCAAACTGGACATTTGGAACGGACTATGAATATGGGAATAGCGAGGTAACATAAGTGGAAGTGCATACAATACATACATTCATTAAAAAAAATATGGCTCTTCACGTGATGTCCCTTTAAGAGTTTTGAAGGAGCTTGTGTAAATACAAGTGTTTGGTACATGATATCGAGCAGTTTCATGACTGAGTATGTATGCTGTTCTCATGATATATATAAATTGGATAATTTATATGATATTATAAATACTGAGTGTTTTTATGTCTTCAGTTTGCAGGATCTGTCAGAGAGAAAACAATTTTCACAGCGAGACGCACGCCCCCACAGAAGATTCTTCATAGACTACAGATATAGTACTTCAGGCCCTGACCTTCAAGCGAAAACTGAAGATGTCAATGCATATGCGAGATAGTCATCGTCTGTTTCTCCAGTCTTTCATGTCACGTGGACTACTGGATGCAAAGGAAGTCAGGCAGCTTTTCAAAACTGTGTGCCTTAAATTCAATGGTACTGACTTCTCCATTTTTGTCAAAAATAAAATTGATATTGGCATTTTCAAAGAATGACTATTCAAAAAGTCAGTTTTTCCTTCTCCGCGTTTAAACCTTTATAAAGACTCAAACATAAAATATTTCTTACCTACTTCTCCTTTTATTTAATTTTTTCCTTATATGTCTGTGGAAACAGCTATTTATATTATTATTTTCTTGTGTCAAGCATGAAATATTTGTGTTGAATACAGGGGTGCTAGATTTGATATATATGGAGACATTTACTAGCTAAAGTTATAATTTCCTGATAAATATATTGAAAACTTTCACTAGCTCTGAGCCTCTGACATAATGTTTTCCACTAGTCCTGGAAGTCTAGTCTTTCCACAAGTCTAAAAGTAGTGGAATTATTCTAAATTCATCATGGAAGAGATACAGAAATATCTTTTGATAAGAATACCTTAGATGTACTGTAAATTTCAAAAAATGTTAAATTCTTCAAAACCACTCAATGACATTAATGCTGTGATAATTTCAGAGCCTACATCTGACAAAGAGGAGGACAGAAAGCTACAACTTCTGGAGTTTGTCCGTACAATAAATGTTAATATTCGCCCATTTCACATGGAAATCAAGAAGGGGGTCAGTGAAGATGAAGGAGTCAGCTACTACTGCCTGGTCAGTATATGTAGGTGGTCCTGGTCATCATTATTTAGTGGGGAGGGGTCAGCTACTACTGCCTGGTCAGTTTATATAGGTGGTCCTGGTCATCATTATATAGTGGGGAGGGGTCAGTTACTACTGCCTGGTCAGTATATATAGGTGGTCCTGGTCATCATTATGTAGTGGGGAGAGGTCAGTTACTACTGCCTGGTCAGTATATATATATATATATATATATATATATAT
>NW_018408785.1:222787-279764 GCF_002113885.1 Mizuhopecten yessoensis | reverse complement strand
TACTACTGCCTGGTCAGTATATATAGGTGGTCCTGGTCATCATTATATAGTGGGGAGAGGTCAGTTACTACTGCCTGGTCAGTATATATAGGTGATCCTGGTCATCATTTTATAGTGGGGAGAGGTCAGTTACTACTGCCTGGTCAGTATATATAGGTGGTCCTGGTCATTGGGGAGGGGTCAGCTACTACTGCCTGGTCAGTATATATAGGTGGTCCTGGTCATCATTATATAGTGGGGAGGGGTCAGCTACTACTGCCTGGTCAGTGTATATAGGTGGTCCTGGTCATCATTATATAGTGGGGAGAGGTCAGCTACTACTGCCTGGTCAGTATATATAGGTGGTCCTGGTCATCATTATATAGTTGGGAGAGGTCAGCTACTACTGCCTGGTCATTAATATATAGGAGGACAGGTAAATTCATCAGTATTTATAATCAGGCGGGGTGGGGGGCTAGTCAGCTACTTCTGTCTGGTCAGTGTAAATGAGGATGGGAGAGCCACTTTCTGATTATATATCGGGGAAGATGTCGATCATTATGGCCTGGTCAATAATCGGTGAGGATTAAGCTACTATGATGTCCAGTTGATACTCCAATCTTGTCTTGTAGGTCTGTACCAATGAGAGTGCCATCACCAGGTTAGCCTCCGATTATACACAGAGTGAACTGGAATTCTTCAAAAAGCTTGTAAGTTCTGTCTTTCTGTGTTTTCTGTATATTGTTAATTGTGAAAGAGAGGTAATGCATACCACACTTTCTCCTTACAGCTGAACAGATCTAGCTGAATTTATAAGGAAGCATCCCTAGCTAGGTCAAAGATTTTTAGGTATATTACCATATGTTTTTATGAATCAGTTCATCGATTTGCTAAGTAACTAATCTATAATGAGTGTGTGATGTATTGGTATTTGATGATTTTTGCATGCTATGAACACAAATATTAGGAAATGTAATAACATAACATTTATAGGTTACTAAGGTTCTGTAGCAACTGGTATATTATAAAGATAAGGACAAATAACCTAGCTCACATGAGGATAATTGGCAATTTGGACAAAACTACAGTAGTTCAATGACATCATTTTGTAAACCAGATAGCACAGCTTTACTGTAACAGAACCAAGAGTTACTTCCCTTACCACATATATTTGCTGAGCCACCTTTCTGTTGAATATGTTGTGTAGGTTGACCAAATTGTTGATAATGAAGGAGAGATTGGATCTACCTCTGCTGTCAACATCGTTGACAAACTGGATAAAAACATGAAAAAGATGTCGAGGCAGGATGCACAGGTCCTACTACAGAAACTAGAGTCTGCCAAGTGGATCCTCATACATAAGGTATTGTGACCTTGTTAGATCCTTTTACACCCGGGAAGATATTCATCTAAGACAAATCTAGTGAAAACAAAAAAGTGTAAGCAGCTGTAAGCATAAAAGGCACACACTCAACAGACATCAACCAAGTTGACCTGGTTCTATGGGATTTTCTAGACAACATTGAATGTTTAGCAGATACGGGTAAACAGCTATGCGAGTCATTTGACTCTTGCTTTGTCGTTTTTGTTGTTTATAAAAATCGTTTATCTTCTATGCTGATTTCAGGGAACAGGACAAGTTTCGCTATCCACAAGATGTTTGCTGGAGCTAGAGCAGTATATTTTAGACGTATATGGAGCTGAGGATGAAAATCTCAAGTGTAACATGTGTAACAAACTCTGTATTAAGGTAGGAACACAGTATCCTACAGCCTCATCCATAATACTGTAACATTACTATACAGCAGTGTGAAACATTAGTGGGTAGATGTAGTGACAGCATCAACCTTAATAAACAGTTATTTTATTAGTTTCTTAGCCCATTTTTTTCAGAAAATGATGAGGGAGGGAGGATTTTTGTTTTGCTTTTTAAGCCCTCATAAAAGTGATGAGAGATGATTTTTTTTACCATTTTCAAAAATTTGACGAAGGAGGGTGCATATTTTTTTTAGTAATTAATACTCAAGTATGTATTAAATGCTGTTTTAGAGAGAGTATTAGACACTAATGTATTATTTAAAATAAAGTACATTTTAAACAATAATGTTGTAGAGTTTTTACAGCAGCCTGCAAGATATACTGGAGATATTGGGCCTATTGTGGTAGAGCATTCTACATGTAGTTGTCTTTTTGATATACATATCATGTCCTGACTATTGTATTACTGCTATGGATTCGTCCAATTCTAACGATGTACGCATGATCAAAATATTTGGCCTGAAAAGTCCAATCTGATGGTCCCAGACCACCATCCTCAGAGAGATTCTTGTATAGATCGGCAAAGTCACAGCCATGACTGTATTCGCTGATGACATTCCAGGTAAAAATAGATATCTGTACTGAAATTACCTGCGAGGCCATGCTATTATTGGCAGACGCTTGATGTCAATTGTGCCGTTTAATTAAAGTGCTAACGAGATGCCCTTTTTGAGACCAATAGTCGAATCGGATGCGGGTAATTAGATCTGGGGGTTTTCCCCGCGTTTTATAACTGCATTTTTTAAAATGTTGTTTTTCAATTTGGCGATAAAAACAGCGATGTGGGGGGTAAAAATTTGACACAAGTGGGTCTGAGAAACAAACAATTAAGTTTTTATGGCCTAAAAGACACAACAGCAGAATTTCAAAGTACCATTACTTGCCTTCTATATTCCTACTGCTGTATGGTAACTATTACTGTTATAAATATACTAATTAAATTAGCATTTTAGTACAAATTAATTTTCAAGTCTCCAATTTTCTTCTGTATTAACTGTGTTAGTTAAGTAAATCAAAAATGATATTATATAATTAAATCATGATCACTGGGTTTGCACAAGAGAAGTTTTAATATACATATGCATTATTGCATTGCCAACATTATTTTAATAGCTTTTTTGAACTTAAAAATAAAACCTGTTAGTGTTTTTATCAAAAAATCCCATTAATGAGAAAAAAAATGGTTACATCTGAATAAAATATGTTGGTCATCTCCACCAAACCAAGTTACAAAGAAATAGTATTGTTTCCTCACAGAAATAGCCTTACAAACAATGTTTGTATCTAGGGTAAACGATAGTAACAGTAATCTAACCAGAGTCATCTCCCTTCGTTTCCAGGGCCAGAGTTGTGACAGCTGTCAGACCAAACTCCACCTACACTGTGCCAGCAGGTTCTTCCACAACAAAGACAACCCCAAGTGTCCCAACAAAAACTGTGGGTCACCTTGGCCTCACCAAGTCCCAAAGAAAGGTAAGATCAACAAAAAATCTCATCCACCCACATAACCTGTTCCCTTTGGTAGGATGTAATCAATTTCTACTTCAGAATTAAACAAATCAATACCAAAGGATATTTTATGGAATGTAGGTGAAAACACATTAGTTGAGATATTTCATTTGAAGGTTTTGCACTCTGTGACCCTTAATTGCATTCCCCCTTAACCCCAGGGTGGGGGTTGTCAGTCCCTTCTTTAGTATAGCTGTTAATTATCATGATAGGATCTAATGATAATCTCATGAATTTTTGTCCTACTCAACCATTAACTAAGAGAGATGTCATAGGAAAATTTCACACTTAGATAACGGCCTATGAGCCCCCTTCTTGAGTGTATATTCTGAACCCTCATTTATGAAGCATTTAATGAAATGTTAGTAAAAATCAACTACATGTACTAAGTTTCCTGTATATCATGTGACATTATAGCTATTTTACTCTGTGACCCCTTATGGTCCAGTTCTTCAGCTTTAAAGGGTGTCAACCTCTTTTTGAGTATATAGATTCTGATTCCCACCACAGGCTGATGATCATAAAAAAAGTTTCATTAAAACCTGACAGATGGTTTCTGAAAAGTATCAATCATGATGTGTATGGATGAAAGGCAATCTCGATAGGTCAACTGAGTGATTGAAGTGACATCAAAACATGTTGGTAACCATGATTAATTAATCACTGTCAGTGTGCATACACCCCCCTCCCTGCTCACATGAGGATAATTGGCAATTTGGACAAAACTACAGTAGTTCAATGACATCATTTTGTAAACCAGATAACACACCTTGACTGTAACATAGGTCAACTAGGTGATTGAAGTAAACACCAAGAAACGGTAAACATCTTCTTACAAAATCTCTCGAGTCACGTTGGCCTCTCCTAGTCTTAAAGAAAGGTAAATATTGTATCACTGTCACCCTTGCCGTACCCAGTGTCCCAGAAAGTTAAGAATTGTATGCCAATAAAACTGTATGTTCACATAATGTTGATGGGGTAGTATACACATGACAATGTTATTGAGGTAATAAATACATTAATTCTGGGGCAAAAAACATCACCTGTAATATGAAGTTAAAAGACCCACACCTAAAAATACAAATGTTCTAAAGATGGTTATTTTCATTGATACAGGTCCATCGGGTGATACACAGAGCAGCCAGGTACCAGTTGCATCCTCCTCAACAGAAATTATTTACAACCGCAAAAGGAAAGCTCCTCGGTCTTGACCACCTAATTTTGAATTTTGTGGAAGGCCTTAATCATGTTGAGTGTGGAGCTTGACTGTACTAAACAGTGTTGAAATTTCCACTCTGCATCAGAAGACACGCACTTTTTGTTTGACATACAAAAGTCTGCTGTCTTTATGACCATCAGGGTTCAGGACATGATTTGGACTGTGCTTCTCAAAAACACCAACGTAATTATGAGAACATAAATCTGACTCGGAACATGTAGCATCCTAACGTAAAAGTTTGTGGTCAGTTGTTGTTACCCTGGACAACACTGCTGTTGCCTTAAATCTCCAGATAATTTTCTTGGAATTATTGTGCAAGTTCAGGTAGATACAAATACATTTATTAAAAGTTTGAGTTCAAAAGACAGGTAAGGGCCAACAAAATGCTTGAAAAGTCTCCTTGTCTGCATAGATGTGCATGGTAATCAGAATTATTTACAATTTGTCCAACAGATTGTAGATGTTTTATATCAACTATTACATACAGAGTTATCACAACTTGTATCACAAATACTCATACTTTACTGCCATGATTTTACTTGTGATAATCATAATTGATGGTGAATTGAACAGCGATGTATGCATTTTGAAATAAAATATAATTTCCTTTTAAATCATTATGTGTCTTAATATTTTAAATCAAGTGTCGCATGATTAAAGAAAGTTAAAGGAAAAAATACAGCAACAAATGTAGCATGGAATTTAGTTATGAATAATTACATATGTCACTCCGACACCTAGAGGCTTGTGTGATTGTATTCTTTATGAATTTTCTGTATATGGTAAATTCCTTCTCATGATGAATACATGTAAATACTATTGATCTTTGTCATAAATAGATCAATCATTCAACTCAGATGTCTATTGAAAGGAAATGTATTTTTATATATTTAATTTATACAGTTTTACAGATATGTCAAACACTTTATATGGGGAAAAAATCACCTTTTTGTCTGATAGGTGATGATGTGCATATGGATGGCTTTTGTTTAGGGTACAGAAAAACAGCATATGGACGGTATAAACTATATCTGATGGAGGAATGATTGGTATGATGTAGAAAAAGTAAAACAGATTGTTTGATGGAAGAGTAACATGTTGTAATAACATACCTAAATGTACATTTATAATGTGTTGTTAATCATAATGCTTATAAACTTTTTAATTATATTAAAATTAATTCCGAATAGCTATATGCACGTGTGACTATAATCGGTTACCGGTGATAATTGAACGGTATAATGTACATGGTTAGTACTAGTAGTTACATCTATCTATAAAGAGCAAGGCGCTAGGAAATAAAAATTTAGGAGTAGAAAGAAAGATAAAGATCCCAAATATTACAATTGGTGCAGCAGATTTATTTTGGTCGCTTTTGTGTCCCCAAATATAGGACACCAAAGCAAATCCCCAATTCTGCTGGAGGTTCAGCAGACTCCGTACATAAACTATTGCTCATTAATTAAACGCATGATGGTCAGAAGTTTATAATTGGATCAATCTGTATAGGTCGCACTTAGCCCGAGTTTCCTCTGGCCCTAACACCAGACTTTGACATTTTTGACATAAAGATGTCTGGTGTACAAGACATCTATATGTCAAAATGTCTAAGTCTGGTGTTAGGGCCAGAGGAAACTCGGGCAAAGGTCGCACTGTCCACTTGTAAAAAGGCAAGGGTATCGTCGGAAACAAGATTAATGCAATAGGTTGAAATAAAAAAAATCCAAAAGCAAGACTAGAATAACGATTTGCATTAAAGAAATAGGTTGGCAAAAAAAAAGAAGAGAAAATTCCCAAAGCAAAACTAAAATAATGATCTGTATTAACAAAACAAAAATGGGTTAATACAAGAAAAGAAAAAGTAAAAAGAAAAATAAATACTGAAACAATACAATTTTCAGCAGGATATTGTGGAGTGCATATCGAGCTGTAACTGCCTCCGAGTTATACATTTTTATTGCTATCATTTGTTATCACAAAGGTAAGCTCACACGATGTCCCTGGAAATTGAAAAGGTTAACTCTCTCTATATATACACCTACACCAGATTTTTCATTTAATGCACGAACAGCAAAATTCATGTAGCTTTTTGATGTTTGTGATTTTCATTCCGTGTTATTGACCCAGATGTTTTATATATTGATATTCCAAATAAAAATCAATTTATCAAGGACAAAAAATCGTCAATTTAATTCATTGCGCTCATTAATATTAATTTAATTTAAAAGGCACTAATGTGAGCCAGACTGTCTCGCTTTAGCCTTTCTCATTGAGAAATGTTTCGTAGCGGAGGTGATGGACATGTTATATAATTAAGTTCACTACTGAAGCAGTAGGCGAGATTTACACTAATACGGACGTAATAAAGTACGTATCTCTCTCTAAAGTGGACAATTAACCCTGCTGACCAAACCACATTCAGCACATACTTGTTTTCAATAATGAATGTTTTTGTTGCTATTTTATCTGACCAACAGTTGATATACAATTACTGTGTCTCCGTGAGTTAGTCACCAGTGATAAATAAAAGGTTCGGCAGCTGAAAGGGGCCATATTTAAACTCGACTTGCGTCTTCTCATTATCTTGATAAAGTGCAGAAAAAAGAACGAATAAGATGTGGGTTTTTTTTGTGTGTCTTAAAAACAAACTCAATATAACTATCGAATTAAACATGTGACGGGAACACAAGAACAGCCATTCTCAATAAATCTGACGGGAACACAAGAACAGACATTCTGAATAAATCTGACGGGAACACAAAAACAGCCATTCTGAATGAGTCTGAACCATCTGTTACATGGCTTCGTTAACTTCTTACTACGCCTGTTTATCAGATTGAAGATCACCTTGACCTCAGTATGCCAAACATGTAACACGGTTTAGGTGACCTGATAAAAGGTGAACATCGATCGTCCCATTCAAGCATGCAGTGGTATACAGCAGGCCGTTGAAACACCCTTGTAGGACTTCGTCTGAGAGAAGACCACATGATTTGATGTTAAGACTACGAGGAAAAAAAAGGATAAAAAGAACTGAAAATTGAATGCTCTGTATAGGTCAAGTATTCATCGTATAGTTAAAATACCTAGCATTTATTAAGGACTTTTGTTTCGGCGAGTATGTGGTTATATGAACTCGAGAAAGTGATATTGACCGAGACGAAGTCCAGAAAGTATCGTTTCGGTCAATATCACTTTCTCAGGGTTATTTTATCTAACCACCTATTCACCGAAACAAATGTCCTTAATTGTAAGATTAGATGCTAAATAATTGGTTAATAAATGTACGAAGGAAAGTATTGCATTTGGAAGGGGGCATTATGACGTTACTGACGCCATAAAAAGAATATCAACCTGCTCTTTCTAAAAATAGTATCACAGAGTTAATATCACATATAACGATCGCCACGTGATATATGATCCAACCAATGAGGCTGTTGAACAAAATGTGTGTCATCTAATATTGGTTTAGTTTGGTTTAGTATTGTTTAACGTCCTATCAACAGCTATGATCATTTAAGGACGGCCTCCCCAGTGTGCAAGATGCATGCTGCGATATGTTCGTGTTTGTCTCCTTGTGATAGCGCGGAACTGATGCCGACTTTATAGTGCTACCTCACTGAAACATACTGCCGAAGACACCTAGCAGGATACCCCACCCTGTTACATTACTGACAACGGGCCAAACCAGTCGTCCCACTCCTAAATTGCTGAGCGTTAAGCAGGAGTAGAAACTACCATTTTCACAGACTCTGGTATGTCTCGGCCAGGGGACAGAACCCAAAGCCTTTATCACAGGGGCGAACGCTCAACTAAAGGCCAAAAGTG
Source organism: Mizuhopecten yessoensis (assembly GCF_002113885.1). NCBI lineage: Eukaryota > Metazoa > Mollusca > Bivalvia > Pectinida > Pectinidae > Mizuhopecten > Mizuhopecten yessoensis. The sequence continues at coordinate 271,411 of NW_018408785.1, read as the reverse complement.
AGGCACTGTCGAGGGAGACATTAGGAAGAAGAAAGTTGTTTAGAAAGAAGAGAAAAGATAAGATCCCAAATTTATAGTCGCCTCTTACGATCATGCAATGGGGCCACCAGGTACAATTCCTACATCCTACCTGCAGTGACTTGTCATCTAATATAAAACCTTGTGTAATGGCTCAGCATAAGGATGTACTCCAGTATGATATGTCAGTTCTCAACTAATTCTCACTGTTAAACATTATAACGACAAGTGCCTATAGGCAGTATACTATATATCTTATCTTATTTCGTGGTATCAGTCAGTACTTTCTGGTGATATTAAATAGTATATACATTTTGTACCTGCTGATTGATTTGACGGATGGGCGGCAGCAGTATACTCAATACATCTTCATCGTCATTGATCAACTATTACTGACGATGAACCTATTGTCCTGCTGGCCCCTTCCTCTAGCTGTTCAGCCTAGTAATGTATGAGACCACATCAAATACCTGCGGTCTGTATTCCGGTAGCATAGAGTCCTTCTTCACCAGGAAATACTTGAGACAGATATTTGCTCTACATCTCAATTTCTCACCTGTGGAAGTACAGATATCGAGTCAGATTTTAAACAAGGACATGTTAATTTTAAGATTTTCTCTAAATTCTCCGTGCCATGCGTCCTTTCGTATAAGGAAGTACATGTAATATAGAGAACTTTGCTCCAAAAAGGCAACTCACTCCTGGATATGTATTTGAATAATTATATTCATTCAAACGTTTTTTTTTTTTGTTCTGATAACCAAAAGATTTTTTCGCGACACTTATCTGTTTCTGTACAGCTGCAACTGCTTCAGGCATACATTAGTTTTATATTACGTCATGGCAAAGGTCGTCTAACGCCAGCACACAAAGCTGTTAGATAGAGATAAATCAGTTTCTTTTTCAGTAAAGCCTGGTTTTACTGCAGGGTAAAACTTTCCGTAATTAGGTGTTGACAGCTCATAAAGGGCCTGACTGTGTTAATATGACATTGAGTGTGAACAGAATCATTTAAGAAAAGGCTTTTTGTCTCGAACTTTGCCATTTCGTGTGTGAATATCTGCCGCTTTTAACTTTGCTTCAAACAAGAAGCAGTAGCCGATAAAACGCGTTTCGTAACGACAAATTGTACGTTTATAGAAGACACGGACAAGGAAAGGTTAATGTTCGAGCATACATCTTAACGCTTCATCGTCACATACATTTAGACGTCTTTAAGCACGACATTCTCTTCGTCGATTCGGGTTAAAGGAGTCAAAAATCCTTTATTTTCTCCGGATTGCACGATTTTATCATTGTTATTTAGCAGGATCGACCATTAATTTTCTTCGCCAATCGTTCATCGTGTGTCGTCCATGTAAATTGTGCAGCATACTTTTAATTCGTTGTTAATTTCAGAGGTAATAAACTTCAAGCTAATTCTGGGTTCAGTTGTAACAAGTTTATTTTTCATTACCTTTAGGTACATTTCAGTATAATTATTTTCGCTCATGTATTTATCAAAACTGTAAACAAAGTATAAACTAAGCATAACAGGGTTTACAATGACAACCCAACTCCCCTATCCCCCACCTCGCATATAACAATCACAAAAATAGGCTTGTAAACACTTCTAAGAACATGGCCTTTTTAAAAGTGACTTGAAGCATATTCTTTGCGATTATGAAACTGCAGTGTGTATACTCGGAGTAAAACAACGGAATCCAGATAATATTGACTTAAACAAGATTATAAGAAGAAAGGAAGCGCACATTGGAAAATGTTGTTTGTAGATGCAAAAATCCAAACAAAGAAAATAATTTACTGCACAATATAACCGTGTCGTCCATTAAAGACCTGTCAGTGGTCACAATATAACCGTGTCGTCCATTAAAGACCTGTCAGTGGTCACAATATAACCGTATCGTGCATCAAAGATCGGTCAGTGGTCGAAATATAACCGTATAGTCCATCAAAGATCTGTCAGTGGTCACAATATAACCATGTCGTCCATTAAAGACTTGTCAGTAGTCACAATATAACCGTGTCGTCCATTATAGACTTGTCAGTGGTCACAATATAACCGTATCGTCCATCAAAGATCTGTCAGTGGTCGAAATATAACCGTATCGTCCATCAAAGATCTGTCAGTGGTCACAATATAACCGTGTCGTCCATTATAGACTTGTCAGTGGTCACAATATAACCGTATCGTCCATTAAAGATCTGTCAGTGGTCACAATATAACCGTATCTTCCATCAAAGATCTGTCAGTGGTCGGGATATAACCGTGTCGTCCATTAAAGACTTGCAAGTGGTCCCAATATAACTTTGTAGTCCATTAAATACCTGTCAGTGGTCACAATCTAACCGTGTCGTCCATTAAAGACTTGCAAGTGGTCCCAATATAACTTTGTAGTCCATTAAATACCTGTCAGTGGTCACAATCTAACCGTGTCGTCCATTAAAGACTTGCCAGTGGTCACAATATAACTTTGTCGTCCATTAAATGCCTATCAGTGGTCACAATATAACCGTGTCGTCCATTAAAGACTTGTCAGTGGTCACAATATAACCGTTTCGTTCCTTATAGACTTGTCAGTGGTCACAATATAACTTTGTCGTCCATTAAATACCTGTCAGTGGTCACAATATAACTTTGTCGTCCATTAAATGCCTATCAGTGGTCACAATCTAACCGTGTCGTCCATTAAAGACTTGTCAGTGGTCACAATATAACCATATCGTCCATCAAAGATCTATCAGAGGTCACAATATAACCGTCACAATATAACTTTGTCGTCCATTAAATACCTGTCAGTGGTCACAATATAACCGTGTCGTCCATTAAAGATCTGTCAGTGGTCATAATATAACCGTGTCGTCCATTAAATCCCTGTCAGTGGTCACAATATAACCGTGTCGTCCTTTAAAGACTTGTCAGTGGTCACAATATAACCGTTTCGTCCATCAAAGATCTGTCAGTGGTCATAATATAACCGTCTCGTCCATTAAATACCTGTCAGTGGTCACAATATAACCGTGTCGTTCATTATTGACTTGTCAGTGGTCACAATATAACTTTGTCGTCCATTAAATACCTGTCAGTGGTCACAATATAACCGTGTCGTCCATTAAAGACTTGTCAGTTGTCACAATATAGCCGTGTCGTCGATTAAATACCTGTCAGTGGTCACAATATAAACGTGTCGTCCATTAAAGACTTGTCAGTGGTCATACTATAACTTTGTCGTCCATTAAATACCTGTCAGTGGTCACAATATAACCGTGTCGTCCATTAAAGACTTTTCAGTGGTCACAATAAAACCGTGTCGTCCATTAAAGACCTGTCAGTGTTCACAATATGACCGTTTCGTCCATTAAAGACTTGTCAGTAGTCACAATCTAACCGTTTCGTCCATTAAAGACTTGTGAGTGGTCACAATATAACCGTGTCGTCCTTCAAAGACTTGTCAGTGGTCACAATATACCTTTGTCGTCCATCAAATACCTGTCAGTGGTCACAATATAACCGTGTCGTCTATTTAAGACTTGTCAGTGGTCACAATATAACTTTGTCGTCCATCAAGTACCTGTCAGTGGTCACAATATAACCGTTTCGTCCATTAAAGACTTGTCAGTGCTTGTCAGTGGTCACAATATACCCGTGTCGTCCATTAAAGACTTGCCAGTGGTCACAATATAACCGTATCGTCCATCAAATACCTGTCAGGGGTCACAATATAACCGTGTCGCCCATTAAAGACTTGTCAGTGGTCACCATCTAACCGTGTCGTCCATTAAAGACTTTTCAGTGGTCACAATATAACCATGTCGTCCATTATAGCCTTGTCAGTGGTCACAATATAACCGTCTCGTCCATTAAAGACTTGTCAGAGGTCACAATATAACCGTGTCGTCTATTAAAGACTTGTCAGTGGTCACAATATAACTTTGTCGTCCATTAAGTACCTGTCAGTGGTCACACTATAACCGTGAAGTCTATTAAAGACTTGTCAGTGGTCACAATATAACCGTATCGTCCATCAAATACCTGTCAGTGGTCACAATATAACCGTGTCGTCCATTAAAGACTTGTCAGAGGGCACAATATAACCGTGTCGTCCATTAAATGCCTGTCAGTGGTCACAATATAACCGATTCGTCCATTAAAGACTTGTCAGAGGTCACAATATAACCGTGTCGTCAATCAAAGATCTGTCAGTGGTCACAATATAACCTAGACTTGTCAGTGGTCACAATATAGCCGTTGCGTCCATTAAAGACTTGTCAGTGGTCACACTATAACTTTGTCGTCCATCAAAGATTTGTCAGTGGTCACAATATAACCGTGTCGTCCATTAAATACTTGTCAGTGGTCACAATATAACCGTGTCGTCTATTAAAGACTTGTCAGTGGTCACAATATAACCGTTTCGTCCATTAAAGACTTGTCAGTGGTCACAATATAACCGTGTCGTCCATTTAAGACTTGTCAGTGGTCACAATATAACTTTGTCGTCCATCAAATACCTGTCAGTGGTCACAATATAACCGTGTCGTCCATTTAAGACTTGTCAGTAGTCACAATATAACTTTGTCGTCCATCAAATACCTGTCAGTGGTCACAATATAACAACGTCGTCCATTAAAGACTTGTCAGTAGTGACAATATAACTTTGTCGTCCATCAAATACCTGTCAGTGGTCACAATATAACCGTGTCGTCCATCAAATACCTGTCAGTGATCACAATATAACCGTGTCGTCCATCAAAGATCTGTCAGTGGTCACAATATAACCGTTTCGTCCATTAAAGACTTGTCAGTAGTGACAATCGTCCATTAAAGACTTGTCAGTGGTCACAATATACCCGTGTCGTCCATCAAATACCTGTCAGTGATCACAATATAACCGTGTAGTCTATTAAAGACTTGTCAGTGGTCACAATATAGCCGTGTCGTCCATTAAATACCTGTCAGTCGTCACAATATAACCGTGTCGTCCATTTAAGACTTGTCAGTAGTCACAATATAACTTGGTCACAATATAACCGTGTCGTCCATTGAAGACTTGTCAGTGGTCACACTATAACTTTGTCGTCCATCAAAGATTTGTCAGTGGTCACAATATAACCGTGTCGTCGATTAAATACCTGTCGGTGGTCACAATATAACCGTGTCGTCGAAGACTTGTCAGTGGTCACAATATAGCCGTGTCGTCCATTAAATACCTGTCAGTTGTCACAATATAACCGTGTCGTCTATTAAAGACTTTTCAGTGGTCACAATATAACCGTGTCGTCCATTAAAGACTTGCCAGTAGTCACAATATAACTTTGTCGTCCATTAAATACCTGTCAGTTGTCACAATATAACCGTGTCGTCCATTAAAGACTTTTCAGTGGTCACAATAAAACCGTGTCGTCCATTAAAGACCTGTCAGTGTTCACAATATAACCGTTTCGTCCATTAAAGATTTATCAGTAGTCACAATATAACCGTTTCGTCCATTAAAGACTTGTCAGTGGTCACAATATAACCGTGTCGTCCATTAAAGACTTGTCAGTGGTCACAATATAACCGTGTCGTCCATTAAAGACTTGTCAGTGGTCACAATATAACCGTGTCGTCCATTAAAGACTTGTCAGTGGTCACAATATAACCGTGTCGTCCATTAAAGACTTGTCAGTGGTCACAATATAACCGTGTCGTCCATTAAAGACTTGTCAGTGGTCACAATATAACCGTGTCGTCCATTAAAGACTTGTCAGTGGTCACAATATAACCGTGTCGTCCATTAAAGACTTGTCAGTGGTCACAATATAACCGTGTCGTCCATTAAAGACTTGTCAGTGGTCACAATATAACCGTGTCGTCCATTAAAGACTTGTCAGTGGTCACAATATAACCGTGTCGTCCATTAAAGACTTGTCAGTGGTCACAATATAACCGTGTCGTCCATTAAAGACTTGTCAGTGGTCACAATATAACCGTGTCGTCCATTAAAGACTTGTCAGTGGTCACAATATAACCGTGTCGTCCATTAAAGACTTGTCAGTGGTCACAATATAACCGTGTCGTCCATTAAAGACTTGTCAGTGGTCACAATATAACCGTGTCGTCCATTAAAGACTTGTCAGTGGTCACAATATAACCGTGTCGTCCATTAAAGACTTGTCAGTGGTCACAATATAACCGTGTCGTCCATTAAAGACTTGTCAGTGGTCACAATATAACCGTGTCGTCCATTAAAGACTTGTCAGTGGTCACAATATAACCGTGTCGTCCATTAAAGACTTGTCAGTGGTCACAATATAACCGTGTCGTCCATTAAAGACTTGTCAGTGGTCACAATATAACCGTGTCGTCCATTAAAGACTTGTCAGTGGTCACAATATAACCGTGTCGTCCATTAAAGACTTGTCAGTGGTCACAATATAACCGTGTCGTCCATTAAAGACTTGTCAGTGGTCACAATATAACCGTGTCGTCCATTAAAGACTTGTCAGTGGTCACAATATAACCGTGTCGTCCATTAAAGACTTGTCAGTGGTCACAATATAACCGTGTCGTCCATTAAAGACTTGTCAGTGGTCACAATATAACCGTGTCGTCCATTAAAGACTTGTCAGTGGTCACAATATAACCGTGTCGTCCATTAAAGACTTGTCAGTGGTCACAATATAACCGTGTCGTCCATTAAAGACTTGTCAGTGGTCACAATATAACCGTGTCGTCCATTAAAGACTTGTCAGTGGTCACAATATAACCGTGTCGTCCATTAAAGACTTGTCAGTGGTCACAATATAACCGTGTCGTCCATTAAAGACTTGTCAGTGGTCACAATATAACCGTGTCGTCCATTAAAGACTTGTCAGTGGTCACAATATAACCGTGTCGTCCATTAAAGACTTGTCAGTGGTCACAATATAACCGTGTCGTCCATTAAAGACTTGTCAGTGGTCACAATATAACCGTGTCGTCCATTAAAGACTTGTCAGTGGTCACAATATAACCGTGTCGTCCATTAAAGACTTGTCAGTGGTCACAATATAACCGTGTCGTCCATTAAAGACTTGTCAGTGGTCACAATATAACCGTGTCGTCCATTTAAGACTTGTCAGTGGTCACAATATAACCGTGTCGTCCATTAAAGACTTGTCAGTGGTACTGAAGGAATGAAATTTAATGAACATTTCATTTCTAAGGTCTTCCGGATAATGTGTAGAATACATAGAAATGCGATGTCATGCGGACACGTGGTATATGTTTCCTAGAACTGTTAACTACTTTTGACGTTAACAGTGGTGCAGTTTGTCAGATTGATCCATGTCACCACCAGAACGCGATCAAACCACACCACTAGATCCAGTTTGGTTAAAATATAATTTTTATAAGTCTAGGCATATACGAATTACACAAATCATGTTCTGGTTTGTATGCCGCTCATCTTTGACATTAACCTCGCGCGCTGTGTTAAACAGCTAAGTATGTTAATGGTTAATTAGAGGAAATGCCAGCGGATATCGTGATCACCTGCATACTCTAAGGAAACCACACTATACAATGTGTATTCAACTCTCCATGTAGGCTTAAAACAGCTATATCATAATATCGGTGAAACAAACTTGAGCTGCTTCAAAAGACAACATGAATATGGAAATGAAATTTATCATTTATTTGATTTCCACGAAATACTAAAATTGAATCTTTCCAAACTTATCAATATTTGTTTTTTTAATTACGTTTTCAATATCTAGATGAACGAACCTGTTTGCTGGAATCAGGTGCATGGAAATTTGGATTCATCTCTTTTTCCTCCCCTTTATATTCATCTGGTTTGATTCCCATGAAATATTTATACTATATCGCCGAAAACATGTTATCATTTATTTACGTATATCAAGGGTCTAGATGAACTAGCCTTACGGTATGCTGGAACATTACACTTTTTAATTATAATGATAGTGTAACGAGTAGAATAATGTTAAATCAACAAAACTTTGTTAAGATGATTGCTGATGAAATACCTCTGATCAGAGCTTCTCGAAAGCAAACATCCTGTGACATTTATTTACACTAACATTTACCTGTCGTCTGCTTTTTGTAAAGCAAAACTGGTACCACATGAACGATAAAACACAAAATGCCATTGACTGAAATGTCTTTCTTTTCTAGAAATTGACCACACTGCCCCAGGCATCTTTTAAACATGTTTTCGATAGGGGTGGGTATTGCAAGCGATTTGATATTGCAATGCTTAAGGAATATTGGATTTTACTTTACATTGTACCTTTAAAAAAAGTGTTTTTATTATGATGTTATATAGAAAATTCGAAAAGTTAGGAACAATTTAACAAGCATGGGTGATAAATTAAAATTGTTTTGTATGGTTTTGGATGTTATCAAACCAAGCAGGTTAATTTTTGATTTTATTCGTTCAAACTTAACAATATATATGTAAAATGATTTAATAACTGCTTAGACTTCCGAATAATTGCAATTGCAATACATAACCATTTTAAAATCATATTACTAGATATATATGACAATTTATTGCAATATAACGACAAACCAATAAAACGATTAAAAATCAGTCTTTTGTTTCCTTTGTCTTAGTGCCGTCTTGTAATAATTCCTGGTCGATCAAGTAATAAGAGAATAACATGATCATTAACAGATTGGACTTAACGTAAGGCCAATAAACTAATAGACAAGTATACGGTAAACATGCACGTAGAGCGGGACGCCTGTGGGTCAAACCCACTGACGTAGTCACCTTGAAATTACGTAGGGTCAACCTGATCCAATACGTCATTATATGATCGACTTAAGCAAATAAAGAAACGAAACGAAACGAAGCCGACGTCGAACGGGTCTTAATGACCAGTTCTTATGTGAAATAAAGAAACAATTATTACCGTGTTTTTATAGCAATGACCTTAACTTACACCATGTATAGATCTAATTTAATGAGGTTGGGGGATATGTGATGTTTTGATATACTTTTATTACGACTGCCGAGTATCGATCGTTGGATAACAATAAGACAATTTATATTAATAGTACTGTCATATAACAAGTATCATTCGAATCAGAATAGCCCAAAGCTTTTCATTGGACAACGGGTAACGTACATTGAACAATAACTACAGGTCACAAATACTTGTTACCCCGACAGCTACCAACAAGAATCAAGAAGCGTCACCAAAATCGCAAGCTCCCAGTGGCATCGAATAAAAGTAAATTGGGCAGAATGTTCAATGAAAAGGAACCACGTGTCATATAAATTGAATAGAAAAACCAAGTCGAATACATTGAATAAAAGCCACAAGTCAAATACATCAAATAGGGACCACAGATCACATATTACACATACAGGCTTTACAATAAACCCTCATCGACCTTCATTCTTTCCGTTGTGTTTGTTTACTTCTTATAGAACATGCATTGCTATTGGCAGTAAACAATTGCAGCGGTAAAACGACCAGTAGTCAAACAATTAATAGAAACTTCTTAATTGTTGGTCAAGGTACAGGACGTCTAGTTTTGTTTAGACCGCAATTGGTTCCGTTATATATATTTACCATTGATAATATCCATGTTATTGTACGTCTTTTATGACTTCAGATTGTTGATGAAAATAATGCATTCACTACCATTGTTGAAGTCGATAAAACCAATGGATTCTGCACCGCTGCTGAAGTTGGTGTTACCGTACGTCCTATTGTCTTAACACGGTAATTGGAACCAATATTTTTTAACGATTGCATTTTTATTGTATGCCCCTTAAGTTTAAAGAATTCAAATGGAAATTGTGGTAACCGATGTGTTGTAAAACACACGGCATAAAGAATCTTAATTAGTTATGTCCTTAGACCGTAGATGAAATCAGTTAATGCATTCTTTACCGTGGATTACTTTCCCTACTGTACACCTTCCATCCTAACACCTTCTCACAGTAACTGTTTTCCTCTTTAAGAAGGCGACCGCAAAAGTTATAATTTGAGAAATCATGAACACTTTATTGTCCCTAATTTCTAATTGTCTAGTTCATGCCAATCCTTCATCCTTTTTCAATAAGACTATGTAACGATTTACCAAACACTATAAGAGAACACGTAAACTGCTTTAGATAGTTAATTTAACGTAAACAAAAGTATTTGTTACCGAACTATTTTAATGTTGGCAATCTTAATATGAACGTTTTGTGTACACTGTTGCGTCATTCGTATAGGAGTTTAAAGTGGGTGTGATTTGTACGCAGTTGATATCATAAGTGATCCGGCGGGTGAATGTGGAAATGAACATGAAAATGCAGTACAGTTTTTTTCATTGTATTAACGACAACGACAACGTTTTATTAATGATTTCTCCCATTATTGAAAAAGCACTGCAGCCCTGTCTGATGACAAACTTTCATTAAAAAAGATAAAAGATTTGAAAGTCAAAAGCTGTTATCGTCTCATTTCTCTTTCTCCTCAAATTTCTCCCCTCTCCTTCCTTTCTTTTCTTCTCCATTCATATAGAAATGTTTTGATGTTTATGTTTGTTATTGCTTGGAGAAGGCGTTTCGAATTTAAGATCACTTGTGTCTGATCCGCTTTTTGTTTATTGACATATAAAATATCTTTAAAATCAAGAACCAGTTTGTTGCAACTGTACTTTCTTTATGCTTTAAGACTGTAAAATTGTACAATTATATTGATTCTCAATATGGACTTTGTTTGTTCATGGCTGGAAGTTTGCTTTTGACACGAAGCCAAGAACAATTTGCCAACTCTTATAGCAAAACAAAATGTTGATCTCTTTCTAGCTGCATCAAATTCATGTTCATTACGGCGCCATTAACTTGAAACGTTGATGTTTTAGTTTTACTTGATTCTACAAGAAAATGACAATGCCTAAGTTCCGTCCTTGACCAATGTCCGGTCAGGATGTTGTTATAGGAAAACCAGGAAGCAACGTCTTCGACACCTCCGCAGTTATACGTTAATTACGAGACCCAATCATCAGATGGCATCATAGCCATTTTTACTCTGACCTTTGTTCCGCACAATCTACATTTGAACCCAGGATTGCTTGACATTTTACTCTAGAAGATCGTAATAGAGAAGACGTTTGCCTGTTTTTCGTCAACACAGCGTCATCTGTACATATTTCATTTACCTGGTATGGCCAGAGGGAGAATCAGTGGAGCGTGACTACGCACGGCCCAAGGCACACACGTCGTACCGGTAATCATGGAGAGGCGCTGGCGACCACGGTAGAAGAAGGTGGACAGCTTCTCAGATCGGGAGTATCGGAAGCGGCGAATACATCGGCTGCGCAGACTCGGCATTAGTCGCTGGAAGGGTAGATCGCGTGGTACGTCAGTAGTAAGGTACATTCTTTGAGTGAGTACGTACCTTTATGTAGGAGTCTGGAGATAGAAAGAATGCCTCTAGGCGCACACCTTAATGAGTGTAAACTGCACGAGCCAATGAAGGAAACAGGAAAAAACCGCATTCTCCTTGGTTGGATATAAGCAAAACGTCAATTTTTGGTTTTTCTTGTGTTTTGGATTATGGGAATCAAGTATGAACTTTTCTGCTTTGTGGCCATTACTGTGATATCGTGTTCCGGACAATGGAATAAATTCCAGGTAGGTATTTAAAAGGTGGCTGGGTACTTATTACTAACTTGTATCGGACAAGTAAACTACTATTACATTGAACATTTTAATAAGTTTTAAATGAGGACACATTAGGAAATGCGGTGAAGTTCTGCAATGGATTAGCAGGCATACATTCACCCAAAAAGCATGACGTGAACAAAATGAAACAGTGGTAAAAGGCTTGCATCAATTTTCATATTCAGCAGTTATGTTCAAAGTGTATTCCAGAAAATAGAAGCATGCGTTATTTAAAAATGAAAACTAGTATTAAATGTCAAGCTGTCATCAGATCAGACGTAAGGAAGTGTTCAAGACAACACTAATTGTCGTTGTTTTACCTTCAATGACACTTCAGTCTTTATGATATGTAGTGAAGTGTTACTATTTAGTTTTTTCGATATGTTATCTTACATTGTAAATATATTTTTGTGGCGTATTAATAACGATTTCGCAAAAAAAAAAATGGTATTTTATCACATTAGTTTGTTTCCACAGACGCATATACGATGCGTTTTTAAATATCATTTTTCGATGCATGCTATATTTTTTTCTTGAGATTCAATGTTAGAAAATCTTTCTCTTTTTTCCGAATACGTGTATATAGAATGAACACCCGCATCATTAGTTCGCGGAAGGAACGCGACGCAAAATCGACTTTAATATATAATAGTGATAGTCATATACAGATGTGTAAAGTAATGACATTACGTTCTGAATGTTAAGGAGTTATTTGTATCTTCGTGAGAATACTTTCCAGTGTGTCAACAGTCGGATGAACGGTCTGTACACATGTGTTTGACATCCCTAAGTGGCCGTGATGAATACCCTGTCTAAATCGGACTGTTTACCAACACATATGAGACGATCATTATTATACAACTGGTTCGTTTTTTATCGTTTTAGAGGTTATACACGACTTGCTATGGTTTCATAGGTTTTACCTTGTTTTACGCTTTCTTCGAAATATTTTTATCATATATCAGACGTATATGCCACATGGCTTTATATGTCTCTGTGTAGAGATATCTTACAATAATAATAAAAAGGATGCAATTCTACTCTAGTATATGAGGTGGTTTCTTTTATTTATTTATTGTACGAAGTTTTAAACAAACATTTATTTGCATGAGTTGAAACGTAAATAAATAAATATAAATACCAAGTTGGTTCTCTTCAGCGTTAATACTACACTTTTCGTTAGGAAGCTATTTTGGGAAACGATCTATTTTCAAGGTGACTACTTTTTGATGTGGTTGATTGCTAAAAAATAGATAATAAAGACATGTGTGGTTGAATTATGACTGAATGGATGTATTTCTGAAGTGGAGAGGGGTGAATTTGGTAAAGGAACGGCTAAAGTGTTATTAATAAGTTAGCGATGGAGGACTTCCTGAACTCCAGTAAACACACAGTGTTCGCTATATAATACCAAACGAACAATCGGAGGGTAAGAAGAGAAAGACGCATCTAATTTTGTTAGGAGGTTTTCTTATCTTTGTTTCTCAGAAATGTAGCTTCCTTTAATCACGTAAGTGCGTAATGCAATTTTAAACAAATTATATAGACAATAATGTAATGTATTAATGAAAACAGTAAAATCTATCTTAATGTTTAACTTCAGTAACTACATATATAGTCTTGTTGGATTTGTATTTTACCGCAAGGCGTTAAAGTGATAGTGTTCAAATTACCACTGATAATTTGATTGACACGAGAATCGAAAATTGACACATTTTTTCTTACAAATTATTCATATGGGTTTGTTCTATCGAATCCAATCATACAAAGCGGAAGTAGGGTATGGTGTACAGTGGGTGTATGATTGATTACGTCATAAAACGTCACGGCAGAAATGATGTTATCTCGTAGCTAGTTGTCACGATGTGATATATAGATTATTTACATAAATTTGCTTTTGGGTGATTTGTTTTGAAAATCGGGTGTTTAATTAGTGTTGTCAGCACTTAATGTAAACTATATTTCATTTTTTTTCTCATTTACCGTATGATATAAAGCAATACACAACTTTTGAGATTGGATTTTGGAAACAAGTTTTACAACTTATGTAGATCCATCTCCAGTTGAAGAAATACATAGGATATTTGAGGACCACATGTTTTATGACTTTAATATTTGAGAAAGAAATATGCAGAAAAGCGTCGAGTATATGAGTCAAAAACGGAATATAGGGGAAGGTAGGATAGGAAAGAGAAGGGCAAGAGAGTTGCTCAGATTAACCCTGTATTAATATAAAACAAATGGTATTACACGCCAGTCCAATGTTAGGGTGTATTACACGCCAGTCCGAGATAAGGGGTGTATTATACGCCAGTCCAATATAAGGGGTGTATTACACGCCAGTCCAATATAAGGGTGTATTACACGCCAGTCCGAGATAAGGGGTGTATTATACGCCAGTCCAATATAAGGGGTGTATTATACGCCAGTCCAATATAAGGGGTGTATTACACGCCAGTCCAATATAAGGGGTGTATTACACGCCAGTGCAATATAAGGGGTGTATTACACGCCAGTCCAATATAAGGGGTGTATTACACGCCAGTCCAAGATAAGGGGTGTATTACACGCCAGTTCAAGATAAGGGGCGTATTACACGCAATAAGCAATCACCCATATACTATTGACAAACCAGCCCTACCACTCATGTTCTTTTAACAAACTAACCCCATATCAACCGTATATTACTGGCAAACTAGCCCTACCATCAATATTTTATTGACAAACCCCGTCACGGACATATTATATAAACTAACCAACAATCCATATATTTTTGACAACCTACCACTACCATTCATGTTTTATTGACATTTCCATCGTGTTTGTTCTCTCTCTCTGTTTTCTATCAGTTACAGACTAAGACGTTTGATTTAAAGCCTGTTATGAAAATATCTAGGCGGCTTCGCTAATAAATTATTCTGAGCTCGACTGTTAATTTGACAGTGTCGGTGTTTAAATGTTTATATTATAGGTTTATAGTGATGAGGTACAAACATATACTAATTAGTTATGTGTCATCAGGCCCATATATCGTGACGTCATTTATGTATTAGGACAGGTGAGGGGGCGGAGCCCAGTGGTTTAATTATCGATGTTACAACCTGGTTGGTCCATAAATGGCCATCAAGACTATGTTTTGGTATTGGAAGGAAGTCAGCGCGAATATACGGTCGTAAAATTGTTCTAAATGAGGATCAGTGTTAGAACAAGGCAGTTAAGGTCACGAGAAGTAACGAAATGTTTACTTCATATTTCTCTAAAATAGCGGACGTGACAAGTATAATGGACCAAATAAATAGCCAATAGCGATGTTCCTCTGTTTGTGTTTGTCCGGGAAACTACAGAAATAGCCAGTAAAATATGTACAACTCCAATATCATTAAACTCTATGAGACCAAAAACTAAAAATAATACAAAACTTCCCGGAGCTTTTTACAACGAACTCCTAAAATATAAAGCAGGTTTCATTGTATTCAGTACAAAATATACTCTCCTTTTAGTTTTTTTGGAGGAGTGTGTTTTTACAAGGAATGTAAAGTTTGTAGCGAGCGAAGCAAGCGAGAAGTTTTGTTCATGCAGTTCTACAGTGTCATTATTTTTCCAAGCAATAAATATTGATGGAATTTTAATCGTGGACATAAACTATATTTTCAACTATATAAAAGCCAGAATGAATGACATGCTATTTATTTGCATGATGCTCAAGGCCAGACTATTTATTTCCAAATTATGCCCTTTCCCTTTTCATGATAAATGGTCGCCCCCTAAGATTGAGAGTGTCACGACACACTGGTGGTGATGTATAAATGCAATGTTTCGTGATCTGTCACTTTTGTACAGTTAAAACAAACTACTTTAAAAGCTAGAATCGTCATAACTCAAAACGCACATTAATTACAACACTTAGTCATAATATCGTGTCTTTAATTTGATGACCCCGAAAACCCTGACAAAAAGACAACGTTCATTTAAAAAAGATTTACGGCAGTTAGACTTTATACTCGATATAACTCTTTAGTTTTCTACATTGGATTTTTTCAGTTTGTTTAGTGCATGTAACTTGCAATAAGACAAACCAGCTTTGCCTTAAAGTACTGTTGCATTTGGTATGCGAATGAGTTTGTTTGCCACAGTTGACAAGTTCCGTTGGTTGCTATGGTAATAAGTTGGGGTATGTACCTATTGGTTGAGACTCATCAATCATACCTGGTCGACCCGGACCCCCGCGAGCGTTCTACACCCGAAAGTCTAACGGATATCACTTGGTATACGTCAATAATAAAACGTCAATATTTATAAGAGGTTATATACCAGTCTCTATTCCGAAAGTCCTACATAAAATAATGACTTGGGAATATTGGCTAAAAGTGGCATCAGGATGGAGTTTTTTGTCAGAAAGTTTCGAATAATAAAGCAACTTTCAAGAACTCAGTTTTTTCCTATTTCTCCATCCTCACGCGAAGCGTAAGGAACCATGTGAAATATTGGTTAAACTCTGAATTCCTTTAAGTTCTTTATCGTTTGTTTGCAAAATTTGCACCTTATTTGGACCTCATTTAAGCAAAAAAAAAAAGGAATGCAAAAATATACGGACAGAACATCTGGCATTTTCCTTGTTTAGTTAGAAATAGCAACAAGTATTCTTATGGTTGATGTTACTCCATATACTAGTTCAAGAACAATTGTAGACTAATGGACAGGTGGACAAATACTATTTAATATACAGATAGGACCACGCCGTCCTACCAGTTAGCGTAGATGTGCATACGGCCGAGGACTATTGACCATAGATGTTAAAAAACAATTCTGCAGGATTTGCATGAGTGATACATCTGTAGTGTTTGATTGACCCCGCCTTGTTGGCCCCGGATCAAGCCAGTATGATTCACGTACCTTAGCCATTAGTAGATCCAATCACTTGTGTACATTACACCATTCATTTTCCCAATCAAATTCGCTTTCCGAAAACGCATTTCAAAGATGAATAACTAAACATACACTTTGACCATCAAAATCGTCTGGGTGCAATGGTATTTTGAAGCTTAGTGGGATACTAGATCAAATGCACGCAGAATCGACAAGATTGCAACACATACCGTCTACGTTACATGACATTTTGTCGAAAAAAGTTACATGATATATTGTCTAGATTACATGACTTAGTGTCTGGGTTACATGACATATTGCATAGGTTATAGGACATATTATCTTAGTAACAACCTTTTGTCTAGATTACATGACTAAGTGTCTGGGTTACATGACATATTGTATGGGTTACATGACATATTGTCTAGATTACATGACTTAGTGTCTGGGTTACATGACATATTGCATATGTTATATGACATATTGTCTTGGTAACATGACGTA
The DNA here is from genome assembly GCF_002113885.1 of Mizuhopecten yessoensis. Lineage (NCBI taxonomy): Eukaryota > Metazoa > Mollusca > Bivalvia > Pectinida > Pectinidae > Mizuhopecten > Mizuhopecten yessoensis. Next base: position 254,369 of record NW_018408785.1, on the reverse strand, counting down.
TTGTCTAGATCACATGACTTAGTGTCTGGGTTACATGACATATTGATTAGGTTACATGACATATTGTTTAGATTACATGACTTAGTGTCTGGGTAACATGACATATTGCTTAGGTAACATGACATATTGTCTAGATTAAATGACTTAGAGTCTGGGTTACATGACATATTGCATAGGTTATAGGACATATTGTCTTGGTAACATGACATATTGTTTAGATTACATGACTTAGTGTCTGGGTAACATGACATATTGCTTAGGTAACATGACATATTGTCTAGATTAAATGACTTAGAGTCTGGGTTACATGACATATTGCATAGGTTATAGGACATATTGTCTTGGTAACATGACATATTGTCTAGATTACATGACTAAGTGTCTGGGTTACATGACATATTGCATAGGTTACAGGTCATATTGTCTTGGTAACATGGCAAATTGTCTGGGTTGCATGACATATTGCATAGGTTAATAATAATATACAACATTTATATAGCGCCCTATATAATTTGTAAAATAACTCTAAAGCGATTTTTCAACATATGGATAATAGTATTAGTTCTAATTGTGAAACAAAAACAAAGACATATCGTCCATTGAACAGTGTATATTATTGGAAAGCCTGTATATGTTTTGACCAGCTTCCTTGCGTCTCTACTACTGATCTTGTCGTTTTGTCGATGAAGCAAGAGTGATACGGTTTTTAGTTTCTATGAAATGAAAACAGCGGGTCAGGCTATCTATTTCAAGGTTGCTATTTATTGAATAAAAAATGTTAAAATTTGGAATAGTTAGACCGTAAATGAAAATGTAAGTTATTATTTAGAATACAAACACACGCTATGCGTAAAAGATTTGATAGTTATTTGTTTTCGTATTTTATTTGAAACTTGATGTGAGCGTAAGTAAATTCTTCAAATTAATGCTCGCTACTATTGTTTACGCAATAGTGAAATATATTGCTTTGTCCTTATTGTTTTGAAGATATTAAGTAAGTAAATCATGCAACAAAGCTTGCTATGATATAAGTGTACATTACTTGATAGAATGAAGAAAAAGTTTACTTAAAATATTTTAGAGTAATTTGTTTTCGTATTATTTTTGAAACCGGAAGTCAGCGTATGTATATTCTTAAGGATTAATTGGCCTTGCCATTGTTTACACTACAGTGAAAATATATTGCTTTTCTCTCAAAAATTGTCCAAGATATAAAGTAAATAAAAATGAAACGTCACTTGAATGTTTTAGGTTCCTTGATAAACGACGCTCATGTATCAGTTGGGGATTTTCTCTAAATTTATGAGTAAAAGTTTATTCATCCAGTGATGTACTAAAACTTAAATAAATCACTGCATACTGATACAATAAGCAAAGTTTCCCAACTTGTTTTTGCCAGTTAAGACGACACGTAAACCTATCAACAATGTGTCCTCTCTAAAAATATAAACATGGCGACATAGTCGATAAAGTTACAAACTAAATGTTACCGTTAAAATGACAGATTCATAGAACGGAAAGTGAGAAAACTAGTTATCAGTCTGAACTGCTGCCTAAGGACACGATATAGTGTAAACAAACGGCAGGTAAAGGTCGTTCGTGTCCACTAAATGTCCAGCTCTGTCCGGACAGTGACGTTTGTGTATGTTGTCCAGTAGATGTGATGGACTGTCCAATAGTATATTTATATCGTTATGTATATTGGTATTTAATGTTGGTCATCTCCATAAACATTCAATTGGCCGTACGCGGGGGCTGGACATGACCCTACTTACCTGGTATACTTACTCAGTATACCTTTGGAACGGTAATACCTGTCCTGTCACTCAATCTATAGATACTACTGTCGCTGTCCTGCACCGATTAGCTTCTGAATTATGTATTCCACTTCTATTCCATATATTAACTATGTTGCTTATTTTAGTTCTGATATACCAGAGGATCTACAATCAGTAAAATAAACAGAACAGAGCAACGCATACGTTAATTAACGTAAAACAATTGTATATAACAATACATTGTATTTCCTACATTGTAATACAATGATGTCACTATAATGGTGTAATAGTTTGTTCATTTACATTTTTTACACAGCATTTGATACAACTTGTAAAATTTGTGGACACTCCAGTTTTGTACACCCACCATACACTGTTAATCTAAGTACATAGTTTACACATGTTACAGGTATAACAGAGTTTGTAAGGTATATCTAATCAATGTCCGATATGGAATATCAACTCACTCTCCACTTAGTTGATTTGAATTTGTATGCATAATCTCTTGTACATGTGCGACATGATTTAATTGTTTGATATATAACTTATGTGTCGGATGGCTCTCGGAAATAATGAAACTGAAACTGTAAACCTATATGTTCTGAATGTAAAATATGGACGAACCGTACCGTAAAAAAAACACCTTATAATAAAAAAGACAACGGTGCCTATTGGATATGTTCAAGTCGTGCAAAGAATTATTATTTACATGGACGCTAGCTTATAATATATTGTATAAATGACAGTTACAAAATGGAAGGAATGAGAATGTTGTCAGCGTTCGAGGTTCTCCTCCTTCTTGGTGGTGGTGGTGGTAACACATACTGTCAATACTGGCCATTACATGCCATGCGCTGGATAAGGTACAAAAGGGAAAAGGGAAATATCTTTACTATTTTTTTTACTTTTAATATAAAATATAAAACTATGTTCAGACACGTTCTGCAGGACCGACTTGCTGCGTTCTGATCATATTATAATTACATGTAAGAAATGCAATAATTCAGAAATAAATCTGTCTTAGCAGACGAGCCAAAACTGCCCTGGGCTTAACATACATATTCAATAATCTTAAATACATCAAAGTCAAACTGGAGTCTAAATGTTTCTCCAATAGCTAGGGACGTCACGGATTCAAAATACCTCAAAATTATACATGAGATGAATGCATATATGGAATAATGATACCAGATATATCTTTGCGTCACAGACAGTGTGGGATGATTAGATAATACGACGATGTTAGGAATTATTAAACATAAATGACTACGAAATCAGCCTATATGATATTATTGCAACTTAGAGAGAGAGAGAGGGCGGGGGAGTCGGACATAACAGTTCATTTAATTAATGATAATTATCTTCTCGTGTTCTTAAATCTGATTTTAAAGTTTAAAAAATAACTTGATATGCCCGCCCAAATTATAAATTTGATTTTTTCCAAATCAAAGATTTTTAACTTAGGGACAAGTATTAACATTGTATCTGAAAGTAGTTCGTTAAACTTCGTTGATGGCTATTATCATTTCCTGTTAAGTGGCAATGTTTTTGTCTATACTTAATTAATGGTATTAAAATATTTAATTCAATCATGTGTTTGGTTATTTATGTTCAGTTTGGTCCAACAAGCTTGCCCTGTCTGAAGTCATGTATAAAACGCTTTAATTTTATCTACATTCTGTCACGGTGTTCGCATGGTTACAGAACGTAGTTATTGCAGAACTTCTCTGCACGTTTAATAATTATGAATAACATAACACAGCATTCAATACTGCCACTGTATCGTTAATCCGGATTCCCTGTCACTTTCCTCCACTTGAAAAGGCATTTGACCACTTGATTGATGGAGAGAGTCGAACGATGTTCAGCTGCGGATTTTTACTGTAAGAAAAGGGCGCAATCGTTTCGGTCTGAAGTTCACAGGGAGGACTTGGTTGGTGATCGATTGTCTCCTCGTCTATACGAACGGTCCAGTGTCACCCCGACATATCGTTGTACGTGAGATGGCTATCCTTCACGCCACAGACTTTAAAAGTCCGGGCACACTCGCTAGTTTATCACCCTTTTATCCCAGGAAACGCCTTAAACTGATGTTGACTTGTACATGAAATGTATCACAATAAATACTACAAGTGGAGGCTTTGATGTATGATAAAAACAAGACAGTAAATCAAGATAGCACGGATTGACAAGAACAACAGAGACGTTGTCAAAATTCGTGTAACCATTGTTTATTTACCGCTCAAAATCCTGTTACTTGTATTTAGCTTACCATATTGTTAAAGCAAACAATACACTCGGGCTACTTCTCGTTTTCCTTGTTTTGCTTATTTTGAAATTATATTCTCAAATTTTACAAATAATGATAAAATTGTAAAGAATATAATATATTCGCCTTCGTTCTTTTGTGCGTTTCGCGTTTTCGTGTTTTAAGATGAAATATTTAGGTCATTTGGAAGGACAGAACTTCAATTTTCAAGTCAGAATTAAAAAACATATTTATTGGTTGAATTGTGCAAGGTAAATGTTCCAATTTCGGACTCGGGGAAGTCCCATAACTTTTACGGCAATGTCAGCAATATTGAGGCAGATAAAGAGGAATGATGAAATTACAAGGGTTGCCACGGGGGAAGCTATTTTAGTGTCAGTTTCAAGTTAGAATGTGTTTCAGAGTTTCAGTTTTAAGACGGAATGATTTTAAGAGTGTCAGTTTAAGACAGAATAACGGTGTCTCATTTTCAGTTTAAAAAAAGGATGGTTGTCAGTTTTAAGAAATACATTCGAAATAAAGCAGGAAACGGCCACGAGGTTATTTTGTATATACATAGTATTGGAAACGAAACAAAACTTAATTATACGTATTGACGAATGTCTAATATGTATAACATCCATAGTACGGATCGAACTACCGATATATATTCATGTATATTCCTAAGTATATTCCTAAACATTTCCCCGTGGTGTGAAAGTAGAAAGTAATCCAAATATAATATGCCATTCAACATAAATTTTGCCGACTCTCTGTTCTTTAAATCCTGTTTATTTTCATTATTTATTTATTTCAATTTTGGCAGGACTACTTTATGATCCATATCCTATGTCGGACGCCATAAAAATAACTAACTTAGGAGTTAATGCCTGTTGTCTAGGAGTTGATGCCTGTTTGTCTAGGAGTTAATGCCTGTTTGTCTAGGACTTAATACCTGTTTGTCTAGAAGTTAATGCCTGTTTGTCTAGGAGTTAATGCCTGTTTGTCCAGGAGTTAATGCCTGTTTGTCTTGGACTTAATGCCTGTTTGTCTAGGAGTTAATGCCTGTTAGTCTATGAGTTAATGCCTGTTTGTCTATGAGTTAATGCCTCTTTGTCTTGGACTTAATGCCTGTTTGTCTTGGACTTAATGCGTGTTTGTCTAGGAGTTAATGCCTGTTTGTCTTGGACTTAATGCCTGTTTGTCTATGACTTAAAGCCTGTTTGTCCTGGAGTTAATGCCTGTTTGTCTATGAGTTAATGCCTGTTTGTCTAGGACTTAATGCCTGTTTGTCTTGGAGTTAATGCCTGTTTGTCTAGGACTTAATGCCTGTTTGTCTTGGACTTAATGCCTGTTTGTCTAGGACTTAATGCCTGTTCGTCTAGGACTTAATGCCTGTTTGTCTAGGACTTAATGCCTATTTGTCTAGAAGTTAATGCCTGTTTGTCTATGAGTTAATGCCTGTTTGTCTAGGACCTAATGCCTCTTTGTCTAGGACTTAATGCCTGTTTGACTAGGAGTTAATGCCTGTTTGTCTAGGACTTAATATCTGTTTGTCTAGAAGTTAATGCCTGTTTGTCTAGGACCTAATGACTGTTTGTCTAGGAGTTAATGCCTGTTTGTCTAGGACTTAATGCCTGTTTGTCTAGGACTTAATATCTAGTTGTCTAGAAGTTAAGGCCTGTTTGTCTAGGACCTAATGCCTGTTTGTCTAGGAGTTAATGCCTGTTAGTCTATGAGTTAGTGCCTGTTTGTCTAGGACTTAATGCCTGTTTGTCTAGGAGTTAATGCCTGTTTGTCTAGGAGTTAATGCCTGTTTGTCTAGGAGTTAATGCCTGTTTGTCTAGGACTTAATGCCTGTTTGTCTAGGACTTAATGCCTATTTCTCTATGAGTTGATGCCTATTTGTCTAGGACTTAATGCCTGTTTGTCTAGGAGTTAATGCCTGTTAGTCTAGGAGTTAATGCCTGTTTGTCTAGGAGTTAATGCCTGTTTGTCTTGGACTTAAAGCGTGTTTGTCTAGGACTTAATACCTGTTTGTCTAGGACTTAATGCCTGTTTGTCTAGGAGTTAATGCCTGTTTGTCTAGGAGTTAATGTCTGTTTGTCTAGGACTTAATGCCTGTTTGTCTAGGAGTTGATGCCTGTTTTTCTAGGACTTAATGCCTGTTTGTTTAGGACTTAATGCCTGTTTGTCTTGGACTTAATGCCTGTTTGTTTATGAGTTAATGCCTGTTAGTCTATGAGTTAATGCCTGTTTGTCTAGGACTTAATGCCTGTTTGACTAGGAGTTAATGCCTGTTTGTCTATGAGTTAATGCCTGTTTGTCTTAGACTAAATGCGTGTTTGTCTAGGAGTTAAAGCCTGTTTGTCTAGGACTTAATGCCTGTTTGTCTATGTGTTAATGCCTGTTTGTCTTGGACTAAATGCGTGTTTGTCTAGGAGTTAATGCCTGTTTGTCTTGGACTTAATGCGTGTTTGTCTAGGAGTTAATGCCTGTTTGTCTATGAGTTAATGCCTGTTTGTCTTGGACTAAATGCGTGTTTGTCTAGGAGTTAATGCCTGTTTGTCTAGGACTTAATGCCTGTTTGTCTAGGACTTATTGCCTGTTTGACTAGGAGTTAATGCCTGTTTGTCTAGGACTTAATGCCTGTTTGTCTATGACTTAATGCCTGTTTGTCTTGGAGTTAATGCCTGTTTGTCTATGAGTTAATGCCTGTTTGTCTTGGACTTAATGCCTGTTTGTCTTGGAGTTAATGCCTGTTTGTCTATGACTTAATGCCTGTTTGTCTATGACTTAATGCCTGTTTGTCTTGGACTTAATGCCTGTTTGTCTAGGACTTAAGCATTTGATGACTATTACAGCGGGGTTTTATGAACATTATGACAGATTTAACAACAACTTACATTTATTTCAATATTTCTAATTTTAATAAGCAAGTGCACATTACGGAAAACATTTATTTACACGGAAGACACAAGCTTTGTACGTTGCGGGGAGGGTGTATATGTTTCGTTGCGGGGAGGGTGTACATGTTTCGTTGCGGGGAGGGTGTACATGTTTTGTTGCAAGGAGGTTGTACATGTTTCGTTGCGGGGAGGGTGTATATGTTTCGTTGCGAGGAAGGTGTATATGTTTCGTTGCGGGGAGGGTGTATATGTTTCGTTGCGGTGAGGGTATATGGGTGAAAATGGGGAGCCTGAGTTGGGATTAGGGGTACAGGAGGTAGGGCATCTGGTTTACTTTACGACGGTGCAGGCAAGAAGTGTAATGTGCCGCCATTATATATTCTGGTCACGATAATGCGGTGTGAACAGAAAGTTGATGTGAAGATGTCACAGTGACAATTAATATTGATGGGTGTCTCTCGTAAACTTCTTTAATTACCACTAAATCACGGGAAAACGAGGTAAATCAAGGTACTGAACCTCACCAGGAACACAACAATTGTGGAATACAAATTACCCACTACAAACTCGTCCCATCTTGTTCTCAAGGACCGAATTTATTTGAAACGAACATAATGGATCGAACAGACTGACATCCTCGAAATTCCAGGAGCAGAACGTAATTAAGTGGGTGTAGCACATCGAATTCCGAGGATAATAGACGTGCGATACACATGTACATTAAAAAGATAGTTAACAAAAAATTATAAAACACAGTAACATCTTTCATTAGTGAGTGAATCAGAAAAAGTTTTATATATTTTATCACAGGAACCTGATAACTTGTTCGAATGTTTGGACCTCGCAGTCGTGGTGAAGAGAGTAATATTAGACGTTTTATAGTATAAACTAACACTAGGTAAAACTGTTACCCTCAGCTGTTATTTATGTATACATTAAAAGGTTGGAAATTCTCGGTGTTGAGAATCGACCCAACCTGACTTTTTCAAAAGTCACATTTCTGGTGCAGGTATCGTTTGAAAAATGGATATTTTCTCTTTCAATCACATTCTGTATCTAACTGAAATGTATTCCTCTAACGCAAACTTGATCTTATTTTCCTAAAAAAAAAACGTGGGCACCATTCCAATGTTTCTAGTGTTTTTCTTAATCATTGTGCCACCGTTTGCATATTCATGAGTTTGACGTCAGACTCAGATTCCACTGCGTATGTTACGTCATATATATATTGAAGGTTAAAATGCGATGACGAAGTGCCACTAATCGATATGTAGAAGGAATTGTTTCCGGTTTGATGTCTATATTTAATAAGTCGCCAATATCAGATAAACGTCCTAATTAGTAAAAACACATAATTAGTAGATGATTAATGATAGATGCCTTGTTTAAGTCCCTGTCCCATTTGACCCCATTAACCCTGCCTGATTTACCTTCCCGCTGTTGATGGATGGTCTATATATTGATCCACACATCAGGTATATTGATCAATGCGTATTGTGTCTGGATCAAAAGACAGGGGTAATTACAGGTAAAATAATTAGTGATTAATACAAAAGATCACTTAATGCTTTCTTACGTATAGACGAGTCAGCTGATTGAGGCCTGTGACATGATAGGGACAAGGTGACGTAATTGGCGACGATGCTTTATGAATTTATGGCATTGCTCATCAAACCCACCTTGAATATCCTCATTTGCTCATATATTGACCCTTGCTTTTAAGTTTAATTGACGCACTCGTTTTCAAGCTATAATGTATTGATACTATGAACCCTGATCCGACCGGTAGTAGTAGAAAATATATCTACATTTTTCTATGCTTTTCTTCTTATATATAACAAGACGGAACGTGATAAAATCGTCAAGATGAAGTAAGTTGCATTAGGCAGAGAGCATTGTGACGTTCTAATCGAAGTGTCATCATATTTTTAGAGAATTTTAACCCGCTGTTTCTGAAAATAGCAATTCCGAGCTGTGTATCATAAAAACACCGACCTCAACCTGATTATGATCCTACCAATGATGCTGTAGGAAAAAGCAGTGTTATCTAATTTAATCATTTATTAACAATGATATCATCTTTTTTGAATGCAATATTTGTATTCGTCATTAGCTGTTAATAGGACGTAAAACCCAAACAAACCAAACCAGTTTTCGTCATATTCGTCATAGTTTCTATTGAAAGTGGTATTATCTACATAACAAATTTCGTTTTGTTATTATAAATAAAATTACATCTAAGTGCAGTAAATTGATGCCAGTAAATGAATTTCATGGAACAGATCTACGAGATGACCGGTTCGTACCGGACGATACCTGTCCACAAACGAGCGCCCTATTTTTGTATGAACGATCCGTAACAGTCGATCCGTCATATTGTTATTAAACCGTGCGTTTCAGTTTTGTTTGAATAATTTTAACATCCATATTCTTGACTTGCTTTTATGTATCATTCGTTCTGCACCTAGACATGAACATCTGTACGGAGTAACACTGTAAGGTGCCCGCAGCATCACTCGAGGTAGTCGTGTGGTTGGGTTTATTATGTCTTATATAGCGATAAAAGTTTGGTGTATGAGTGAGCTTTATGAAGATCTTTCATGTCAAAAATGAGATAACTAGGATTTAACGCGGTAATTCTAGGTACTCCATTGTGTACTTCAAAATGACATGCTAACTACTGCTTGAAAGAGAGATTACTTATATTTAACGTGCCATATATATATAACTACTGAAAATGAGATAATTAGCATTTAACGTGCTAAATACAACTTAGTTGTCAGACAGCTAACATTTAACGCGCTAACTACAACTTAGTAGTAAGACAACTAACATTTAACGCGCTAACTACAACTTAGTAGTCAGACAACCAACATTTAACGCGCTATCTACAACTTAGTAGTCAGACAACTAACATTTAACGCGCTAACTACAACTTAGAAATCAGACAATGAACATTTAACGCGCTTACTACAACTTAGTAGTCAGACAATTAACATTTAACGCGCTAACTACAACTAAGTAGTCAGACAACTAACATTTAACGCGCTAACTACAACTTAGTAGCAGACAACTAACATTTAACGCGCTAGCTATTTCTTAAAAGTCATGTATCTAACACTTTTCACACTAACTTCTACTTAAAAGTTATATAACTAACACTTAACACGCTAACTACTTCTTAAAAGTCATGTATCTAACAATTTACACACTTACTACTACTTAAAAGTCATATAACTAGCAATTAACGCGCTATAACTACTACTTAAAAGTCATATATATAACACTTAACGCGCTGACTACTACTTATATGAGATAACTTGCTTTTTTAAATCTTTTTTTTTTTTACTTATTGATGGACAAAAGAAAATCACAGAGCAGCATGTACGTTTATAACCCAAATATAACATCAAACTGGAAGGTAATAAGATAACGGTTTCCTTATAGGTAGCATTCTCTGGTTTTGAAACTAATAGCTAATATGTAGTTATTAGTTATTAGTCTCACCCCAAAATGACTCGAAGGTGAAAATTGGCGCATTCGTGGTGCGGCATATAATGCAGTGTTGCATATCCTTATGAGGAGGTAAAAGCATCGCCCTGAAGATTGAATTGATACTGACAACCATTTATCATAAGTATAGTTACCGCATGGTTAGTTGTCCCAACTCTCAATCACGTGTACTTTTATAGGAAAAAACAACAGTATCCATCATGATACAACACTGATCACAGCGTGTTCCCGGCGACCTCCATCTTAAGGGTCACCGCATCGGTGCCAACAAGTGTGAATATGAATTGGAAATAGCTGCATTGAATTATTTCTGTGAAGAAACACATACCTTGTAAAACAACCATGAGTATAATAAAGATGAAATAAGAAAAAAAGAAAAAAACAATCATGCCTGCAGTGGGTCTGGGATTCTTAACTGCAGAAAACTTAAAATACGATACTTAATGGTTCATTTTACATGATGACAGCTTACGTAAGTTGGCTGTATATGTCGTTGGTTTATGTAATTTTGACATGAACGGTCGGTTACATATTTTCATTATTCTGACTCATTAATGCTGAAAAAGTTTAACTCTTGGAGTACATTCTAATTCCACTTTATATGTATATAGATAGTGAAACTATTCAAAATGTGCCTTGACGTGTGTATTCATTTCCAAGTAACATTAACAGCTGGTTGTGGTGGGTGTGACGTCACACGTTGGCGCCAGTCGACTGTTTTCAACGTTAAGCAACTTCATGAAACCTTACATTAACTATATCGCCTGCAGTACCCTAGATATCAACACAAGGCCAGTTACTACCTTGATCGATTGATGACTGTATCTACCTTCCAATCACAGCGTATTGTAAGCTTTTTGTCGGGATATTGTCAATAGCGGCGTTCATATTGATATTTTATCGTGTGCGTCAAAATATTTTTACAATAGCCATGCCTCTATCAATAGAAGCAGAAACATCTTTCTCGCTTTTCGTAGCTGAACTTACCATTTATATTATTAACTAATGATGGTCACTAATGTTAGCGGGCGTTAAAAGCATCTTACGGATTGGCGTGGTTGGTTTGCGGTTTTGAGGGGTTTGGTTTCCGGTCTGTGAAGTCACGACTGCTTTATATTTGGTCAGTATTGGTCATGCATAGGAAGGGTTTGACTGACCGGTACATTGCATTATTCATTCACACACCCGGGGTGCTCTGACGAGTTCACGAACTCTGTCGACGTCAAACCCGGAAGAGAGCTGCTCTGATCATCTTGTCACTTGTCACATCAGAATTCACCGCCAGTGGCGCTTTAGATCTATTAATATCGAGGACTGTCTACTCTACATGTGAACAGTCGCGCGTCGTTTACTTACCTCAAAGTCACAATGACGTTTAAATTAAAACCATTAAATATAAAAACAAAAAAAGAAATGACAAATTTGAGGAAATATCTTATTGAAATGCATTGGAATTACGCTTTGACATCTAAACTAAACAGGCTGTAAGGAACCAGCAACATGAGGTTTCGCTCATCTTCGCTAACTCGTGTTGTCTTCTCTGTTTGTTTGGTTTCTCATCAACACAATTAGGTCGTACATTGTCTGGTGATAAAAAGTAAGTGAAACACAAGACTGTCAAAACATACAGAATTTGTTGAAATTTGTTTACGTTGTTTACGCTCATGCAGTGGGGTTAACAAGGTTTTTACCTTTTTCCAGAGCTTTGCGTTTCCGGTTCTGCTCCTTGCAAGGATGGATGGGTCCAGTCAATAAGCTCTAAGGAGTTTGAACCGATCGGTTTCCGTTAAAGATCTGGGACTGCAGGATGGGTTCAACATTATACATTTAGAACGTCATCATCTATTTGCAGTTTCAAGACAACTTATTTTGGAAAGTGGGATACTACAGATATGCCGTAATGTGTATTCAAAACAATGGCAATTATTTCTGTATTATTTATCTTAATGAGCTTTACAATCGACCTACAGGGATATTACAAATGAAAATCGTCATTTTTTTTATATCACTTCGGAACATTCTGCAGTTCACCCTCCCCAATCACTGAGTAACTTAAGTACCTCAGCTCTATCATACTCCCAAGCTTCCACCGGCTTAGCTACATCGCTTAACTCTATCAAACACCCGACCTCCAGCTATGTAGATGCAAGGTGGACTTCACAATAGTGAACTGGGGTGTTTCGATCTTTGCTGTCTTATTGAGGAGTTGCAACCTTAATGAACCAGACACATTGATTTATTGGTGGTAGGGATAGTGTATATGTATACAAGATATACCGGGCCTCGGTGTTGTCACCAGGGCTGCACTGTTTATTGCAGAGTAAACCCCGCACACAGTACAGTCCCAATGTCGTGTTATTGTGACAGTTACATTGATAGGCTATAATGAGCTGGTCACCTAGACTGACCAGTCAGTGAACTTAAGGAGTTATCGCAGACGTGAATCACACATCACGGACACAATGGTCCGAATATTTCTGTATTAGTGGTCATGTTACAAATACAGACCACACACCGTAAAGGGCCGTGGCGTAATGGGCTGTGACGTATCAGACACTTGTGTTCTTATATTTTGTACAATGTATTTAATAGCCTAGGAGCCAGACATAACCGAGTCAATACATGATACTATTTACTACATCTGACCGTGAACGTTTTGTATGTTAGCCTACGACTGTAGGTGACATCAGTAATTGATTACCACACAGCTTATGTACAAGACGTTCGTAAAGTTAGAGATATTGGATGCCAACCAAACAGCACGAAAAGATTTCTAAATGGTATTCTTACAAATGTATGAATATAAAAGTAGTTAATGTCCTGAATACATTTCAAAATGACGCCATTGTACGAGTTGTGCGGCATGATTTGCAGCAACCACTGGACTTGCTCCAACCGACAGTAATTCCAGCCCAAAGCTTGAGTAACCCAGTTAGAACTAAACAACATATCAGAGTAAACCGTCAGAGAAGAAGAGAAACAATATGGAAAGGTATACCGTTTAGAAAGATAACCGTTTAGATAGGTACACTATGAAACGTTACACCATTACAGCGAAACACCATTTAACGGTATACCGTTTTTATAGCAAAACACCATTTAACGACAGTTAGAGCGAAACACCATTTACCTGTATACCGTTATAGCGAAACACCATTTACCTGTATACCGTTATAGCGAAACACCATTTAACGGTAAACCATTATAGCGAAACACTAAGACTGCAATATCAGCCCAAGGGCTGATATTGGTCGAGGGTTGATCCGGGGTGTGATATGGAAAAAAGGCATGTTTTATTCTCTATATAGCCAAATACCATGTGAAGGTATGCCGTTATAGAGAAACACCCTGTAACGGTATTCCGTCATAGCAAAACACCATGTACCGTTATAACGTTATAGCGAAACACCATATAACGGTATACTGTTATAACCATGTAGATCGTTACATAAAATAAAATGCTTGTAAAAGTATACTTTCCAAAACCATGTTACGGTATTCCGCTATACCGAAACACCATCTTGTTGTTTAGAGCAAAATACCATGAAACGGTTTATTGTTTAGATTGAAGTACCATGTAGCAGTATTTTTTGTAGATAAAAACATCGTTTGACGATAATCATATGTACCATTAGAAACCATGTAAAGATAGAATTATGTGGGGATATACCGTTAGAGAGAAACGCCAAACTGGCAAGTTTATTATGATTTCTGTATGGTCATAACTGTTAACTTCACTTAGTCCGACAAAGCCATCACCTGCTTCACGTTAAAAGGCATAAACCCCCCCAAATAATCTGTACATGACTTGTAGAGTTGACACGAATTTCATTAGCCGTCTGGCTGGTGAAGTGTGTCTCTGTTGTTTGTCCGTATACATGTGTTGTTTACTAATTTCTCTGTTATTTTGATTAGTTTATGGTTTCGTGTAATTTATTGTTCTTAATGTAGTAATCACGTTTATACATTCACATGAATGACCATTTATCAAACGTTAAATATTTTTTCACGTTTATCTCCGATTTATCGTGATGGAATTATTAAAATAACTTTGGAATGCGTAATATTTTCCGGCATAGTCATAGTTTCCTGTAATTTACCTGAGCTCGAGTTGCCTGATGTTTAATAACTAAAGACTATTTTAACGATTTATTGTTGTTTATTCAGGGAAACGCGCCACGCGTGTCAAATAATAATTGGTACAAGCAACAACAGAAGCAGCAACAGCAACAGCAGCAGCAACCGCAGCAACAGCAGCAACAACAGTCAAAACAAAAACCCAAGGGCTGGCGAGGTTAGTGTTCAAATGGGCATACTCCCTGACTGGTATGGTAAATTGGCATACTCCTTGGCTGGTATGGTAAATTGGCATACTCCCTGACTGGTAAGGCAAATTGGCATACTCCCTGACTGGTATGGTAAATGGGCATACTCCCTGGCTGGTATGGTAAATGGGCAAACTCCCTGGCTGATTTGTTAAATTGGCATACTCCCTGGCTGTGATGGTAAACGGACATACTCCCTGACTGGTATGGTAAATGGGCAAACTCCCTGACTGGTATGGCAAATGGGCATACTCCCTGGCTGGTATGGTAAATGGGCAAACTCCCTGGCTGATTTGTTAAATTGGCATACTCCCTGGCTGTTATGGTAAACGGGCATACTCCCTGACTGGTATGGTAAATGGGCAAACTCCCTGACTGGTATGGTAAATGGGCATACTCCCTGACTGGTATGGTAAATGGGCATCCTCCCTGGCTGGTTTGGTAAATGGGCATACTCCCTGGCTGGTATGGGAAATGGGCATACTCCCTGGCTGGTATGGTAAATGGGCATACTCCTTGGCTGGTATGGCAAATTGGCATACTCCCTGACTGGTATGGTAAATTGGCATACTCCCTGACTGGTATGGTAAATGGGCATACTCCCTGGCTGGTATGGTAAATGGGCATACTCCTTGGCTGGTATGGCAAATTGGCATACTCCCTGCCTGGTATGGTAAATTGGCATACTCCCTGGCTGGGATGGGAAATTGGCATACTCCCTGACTGGTATGGTAAATTGGCATACTCCCTGGATGGTATGGTAAATTGGCATACTCCTTGACTGGTATGGTAAATGGGCATACTCCCTGACTGGTATGGTAAATGGGCATACTCCCTGGCTGGTATGGTAAATTGGCATACTCCCTGGCTGGTATGGTAATTTGGCATACTCCCTGACTTGTATGGCAAATTGGCATACTCCCTGGCTGGTATGGTAAATGGGCATACTCCCTGGCTGGTATGACAAATGGGCAAAACCAAATAAAAAAATCCAAACCTAGCAAGGTTAGTGGCAAAACAAGCATCCCCAGTGGGCTGACAAAGCAAAGTGCCTCCATACTGCCAAGATTGGTTGTCAAAACAACACGCTGAACAGGAAAGAAATTTTATCATTGACATAGTGACTTTTATCATTGACATTGATACGGTAACCTTGCCTATTCTATTTCCATCTTTGTCGCTAAGACAGTTACCTCTATCATGGACAAGATAATATTCTTTTGCACTGACATCGGAGTGTAACCGTTACTTATTTATGTGAGAGTTATGGGTTTTAATTAATTTCATAAAAACGCAATCATTCGTCAATTAACCAGTTCGCGTAAGACTCTGTCAAACGTTCTTTATGTTTTCGTTGGGTACTTTTTGACACTCTCTATACCATACCAAGCACACGACTCTGTATGAATGTAGCTGACATCGTAATTTATTTCAGAACGACATTTTCAGATGACACTTTTGAATTTTAATTATAAGATTGTCATTTGGTTATATTTGCAGGTTACAATCCACAGCATAATGGTAACTCTGTCGACCAATCACAGCCCTTGGGTCAGCAGCCGCGCCCACAGGGTGAGCAGCCGCAACACTTGTTGGGCGCCGTTCGTCCCGGGGTCTTCCAAAACAGGCCATCATCTACACAGTTCAATAGGGGATCAGTGTCAAATCCACAACAGAGACCCGTAATGGGGATTCAGCGGGACCATGGAAATCCTAAGGATATCGGACACAACGTCCAGCAAGCTCCTTCCAATAGCGTCGGCCACGCACAACAAAATGTGTTTGACAAGCCCTCTAGACTGAGTTATCAGTTGGATCGTAATAGTGCCACATTAAACCAGGGTAGGTCCGTACACAGACTCTCAGGATTCGGGAGCAACCCTGTACGTCCGGTGCATGTACCCAATTCTATTCCACAAAGGGTGTCCGACAATACACAGCATAATAATATCGGTAGTTCAAACGTATTTCAAAACCCTCCTACCAAGGTAAATAATGATCTTGTGAATAGCCATATCCAAGGAAATGTTGGACGGACGCATTCAAATGTACAAGTCAATAATAACGCTTACACTAACAACCAGCTATCGCATCCGAGTAAAGCACCGTATGTAAATAACGTTCCAATAAACAATCAATTTATCAAATCAGGTGACAATAACGTCCCACCGGACAGCAGTGAATATCTTCATATAGATAATAACCAGAAGCAATATAAAGTGTATCAACATCCGAAAAATATACCCAGCATCCAACAGCGTTCTCAGGCGAATCAAAACAATATACAACATATAGTCGCTCCGCATCCTCAGAGAAGTCAGGGGAATCCGAAAAATTCATTTACCGGGTCCCATCCCGCACAAGTACACGTGAACGGTGACCCGGATAACGACCAGACCCTGGCGGTAAAGGTGACGACCCCAGAGCAAACCTATCACGTGGAAGTGAAGAGAATAAACAGTAATATCCTGCACGAGGATGTCCGATTTCTGACTGTTTCCGTCGACCAGAGCGGCAAGACAGTTTTCGAGGAGCAGTTCAAGCCGGTAAGGACACGCTTTTACATCGAATTCGAAGTCGACTCTAAAAAGAGGAAAAAAATCTTCTTTCAAAGTTGATTTTCGATATTCTTGCATCTATTTGAAAAAGAAATGCACTGCCAATGTGACATAACGTTAATGAAGAAATATATAAAAATAATAATGAAGCAGACCATTTTAAACCATCTTTGCTGGGCACTATAATTGTCCTAAGTGTTATCTACCATCACTCTTTTGAACCTGTTACAGGTAGACCTACAGAAGAAGGCGAGAAGTCTAAACTACTACCAGGACCTCCGCTCCGGGACGTTCCTCAGCATCTACGCACATCGGAAAGACTCTGGACAGAAACCGGAATCATACATTGTAAGTTTTCCTGGCCAGAGTGTCACAACAATTATTTATTTTAAAATAGTTGTTGAATTTGTAAATCTCAATATTCATCTCAACGGTTTCATATTTGCCTGTTAATTTCGTAATTGTTTCAATCAAACGGATGATTCTTAAGTCCACAGTAGTTCATTATTCCACATGTCATTCCAGGAAACGTAATAACCCGAATCTAATTCTGAGAATCGACAATGTTGCCAAAACAACCGTCTTATCGTCACTGAAGTTATATCAGCAATGTCCCAATTTTATACAAGAGATATGTAGATTGTCATGTTGTTGATTGGGTCCCATTTCCTTGACAGGAGGGAGTTTTGTTTGACGAGTTGATCGTGGCGGCACCTAAATCCAACAAGAGGCACAAGAGGGCTGTGTTCGCGGACTCTCATACAGTATATAGAGAGGAGGGTGGCTACCACGGTGTGTTCCACGCCGACACTATGCACGGTAGGTAACGCATAAGCGAGGGAAGACTTATACACATCGATCTCTTTTATAAGGCACATTAATGCCTGCCAGATGGAGGCCAAAATAATGGTACGATTATTGCAAATTTATAAAGATTTTAGAAAAAAACATCAATATGCAATTCCAAAACTTTCTCGACGATTTTATTTCTTTGCTCCATTTACCAAATTAATCATGGTTTCATTGTATTGCAATACCTCATCTACATAATAGCGTGTTTGAATGGTTTGTGTTGATTGCGCATCAATCTAATCATCTCTTTACTGGTGTGCTATTGTTTTATTTCGGTAAGTTAATTATTTATTGTCATTGTGGTTGGGAAACACGATTCTTTGTTTCCCTACAACAAGGTTAATGTTTTATGATCCCTTTAATTGTCAGTATCAATATCGAGATTCTATTGTTATATTCACTCTTCTTTAATCAGTGCCAGTCATACCGGGATTCGAGGATATGGTAAAGATGGAGTACAATGTCACGCGTGACAACACCGAATCGAAGAAACGGAATCCACACAGACGGAAGAAACGTCAGTTCCGACCATCAGCTCAGAAAGAATCGCGCACTACCCCGCGGATAGAACCGGAACTGCTACTGTTTGTAGACTTCGCCCTCTACCGGGAGTTTGATGGAGACTCAAACGAACTGTTGGAATATCTTATGCACTTCTGGCACGCGGTAGGGACATTTCCTTGCATCTGACAAAGTATATATTCAAATAGTATTAAGAGGTTGTTTTTTTGTTTCGTTGAAGAAAAACAGATGTATTCCTGTAGAAAATGTATCGAAGCATTTGTTCAATTTTTTTAAATGGACCATACGGGTCGTTTTATCGATAACTTTGGGCATTCACAAAAATGAATGGCTACCATGGTTCATTTGTCTAAGGTGTAGGAGAGTACCCGCGAAAGTAACAGTTGATAACTACGATTTTTCTTTCCATACAATATACCCTTATCTACTTCAGGTCAACTGGAAGTACCTGACCATCGCACTGTCTGGTTCCTGGCCAATCATAGACCTCCGTATACGAGAGATCGGAGTGTTCAAGGAGCCAAATGCACAGCCATTTATCGAGTCAAGCAGGATCAGGAGAGGCAGCAAGATGTTCTCGCTGTATGACGCCATGGACAGCCTACAGAAGTGGCTCATCCGGTACGAAAACGCCTTGCCGGTCCATGACATCGCCTTCCTGCAGACTGGGTACGTTTCCGTAAAATGTCGTCGATAATTTTCCGTTTCTTTTACATTTCGATTGCATTTCTGCATGATATTTTTAAATACAATTGGTTTAAAAGTGGCAGATTATTCAGTTATTTGTTTTAAGCATAATAGCGAGTATTGTAACCTGTTCCACGTGTGATTACAGAGAGAACGCGTGTCGTCGACTGAAACATGGAAAGGAGGGTAGCATTCCATTCAATCCCAAAATTCTCAAGTCTCTACGCAAGGGGATCTCCTCACAGCTCGATCCGAAAGATGAGAAGGAGTGTGTAACGGGCACGGCAGGTAACCACCGCACCAAAACCATCAAATATATTTCTTAAAGTAATCCGCAGTGCTTAAATGAAAGAACGCACTGAAGGGAAAGAAAGACATCAATATGTGATCATTGACAGAAACGATACGCTTTCGATTTATTTTAAGGAATATGCATGGATAAAATGGCTGAATTTTGGCTGAAGTTAACAAGACTTCAATTATTGTACTTGTTTATTTGAAGGAGTGGCGTACGTCCGCGGGGCCTGTCTGTCCGCGCCTATGCTGAGGGGAAACGCATTTAACTTTGGTATTGGGGAAGCGTCTAACAGTTTCAACGGTGTCATCATCGCTGCTCACGAGATTGGCCATCTGTAAGTATACCATGCTGTTGCTGGCGACGTACAGTGTGTATGTCGGATTTTAAGCATTATAAAATGATGTACCATATGCTCAGGTACCAAGAACAGTATCTATGAACAACATGTTAAATCCAACCAAGGTACACCAATTGGTGCCAATTTCCTTGTTGCACCTGCTCCATTAACTTCCAACCCAACCCGTGCCCTGTACATTCACCCAAACGTATGCTCTTTCAATTTCTATTTTTGAACTTTAATCGTATCTCATTGACCCTATGCACCCCTCTATACTCACAGACTAGGAGCGTACCATGACGGAGAGGCAGACGCTGGGACCTGCTCCAGCAAGTCGGGGTACATCATGAGCTACACACGGGACGACTCCTACAAGTTCAGCAGGTTCTCTGAGTGTTCCATCAGGAGTTTCCAGAACTTTCTCAGGTAGGTCATAATACTGCTGTCCAACTCAACATGCTTGCATTGGACACATTTTCATATCTGAGCATCATTAATCACCCTAGGATAATTCGATGAAAGTTCAGCTTTCATTTCTTAAAGTGAGCAGTTCCGTCACAAGCAACCTGAGCTATGTGCATATCGCATGAAAACAGTGGAAAAATACAATAATTATCTCTTTCCTCTTTTCAGAATGGACCGAGCCAAATGTTTACTCCAGAGGTCGAGCAAGGACACCCTTAAATTTCCTACCACGTTTCCGGGAAAGTTCATGACGCTGCGACAACAGTGTCTCCGGTTTACTGGAGGTCCACCATGTGAGGTACGGGATTAATAAGTTAACTAAATTCCAAGTTTGTCTCACTTGGTTCTAAGACATGAAGGCGGTGTTATTTTCTGTGCTTGAGATTACAGTGTATCTTCATGTTTTTCGAAGAGTTTTTGATTCGTCTTCCCTTTTTATTCAATGGTTTTGCCTTTCTTTTTTCTGGTTTGCTTCATCTTAAATGGCACATACTTATATACCCCACGTCACCTCATATGCTTGTTTCCGTTTGACAGGAAGGTCCGACCCAATGTGAACATCTGTGCTGTGATGACCGAAAGGGGGAGTGGCGGTATACTAGGTCCGAGCCAGCGGTGGACGGAACGGAGTGCAGCAAACAAAAGGTAGGCACAGTTTGTTCTGGTCGACATCGAACGAGATAAACATATACTGATTCCTCTTAAATCCAATTCAGTATTAATTGGACTTCCTTGGAGAAAGTTTCCGTGTTTATGGCATTGTTGTCTGTATAATACTGTTTATTTACCTGTTTAAATAGTAAGAAATTGCTCTGTCCACAGGTGTGTCTGAATGGTCAGTGTGTACCGCTGTCGTCCATAGGGAAGAAATAGTCCCCAATGCTAGAGCACCGTCCCCTCGTCAGTTGGTGGTAAGTTACTCGTCCTTCTCGTCGGCATAAAGATTTAATATTTTTTGTCTGCTCATAAGTAGTATCATATCATCAATGTTTGAATGTCCAGCACCAATGAATTTTACCATTGTTTGTCCGTTCGGCAGCATTATGCAATATATCGGATATTTGTTCGTTCGCATGTTTTCAACGATATTAACATCACTGTAACATATACGTTGTTTCTGTTTTACTTCACGTGACAGTTTTTTTCTTCAAATTATGCTTATTAGTTCCTTTAATAATTGTTGTGTGTCTATTTCCTTAGGTTTACGGTCTCGCTGGTGACCTATTGGTGCCGGACCTTGCAAGGGCACTGCCAACCAAGACTGACGTTCTGACCACCGCACGGGATCATTCGTGGAAGCGTACGCTGGTGTTCCGTACAGATTGCTGGTCCGTACAGAGAGGCACCTCTACCAAGATTTTAATTTCATTCAAAGCAAATAATTCTTCTGTTCCAAGGAGTATCTAGGTTCTGGTTTCTCAGCGCTGCCTTATCTAGGGATCTGTCGACATTTATGTCTCTTTTACTATTTTCTATTTTAAAATTGCTTGTAGGTGAATGTTTTGTTAAAAATTGCTACGCCACCAATAATAACAGGTGAAAATATCGAGATTGTACACCTTTTAAATATCACAAGAAAATTAAGCAAGGGAGACAACCCTTTTATCGTTTTGCCCCATTGTGTTTTTACCATTGCAGTTAGTTTTCTTTAAAAAAGAAATTAGACGTACAACAATAATTTTGTACTGGGGTATGGAATTAGATTGTGAAACATGCATTTGATGTTTGTACATAATGTTGAGACCTCGTTTCAAATATTAAATAAATATGATATTTTTGTAACCTGATTTATTATTCTTTTGATTATATACTATGGTTATAATGCATAGACACCATCATTTATTTCATGGTCAAACGGGTAATCTCCCTTCTGAAACAATCATTTGAATCTATGTTATGTTGAGAGGGTGCATACTGTTGAAAACCACCTCATCCAAAGCGAGAATTTATTTGCTATATCTTTAAATTAAATAGAGACATCGTTGAATGTGATAGAGAGATATTTAAATGAATGAAAGATGCATTAAAATAATATTTAATGGATTGGAATATCCTTAAATGAAAACAAATAACAATTTTGAATATAAATCACAATATTTTGAGGGTTAATAATATAATATATTTATTTGAAAACAAATCACCACCTTTGCATGGTAGATAACAATTAAAAATATCAATAACAATATTTAGAATATCAATAACAAGATGTATATACATGTACATTGAATCGTTTGACGCACCATACACAGAACTACATATAAAAAGGATAGGTAGCAACATATGCTGCATCTTTGAAATTTAAAACTCACTGTGAAATACGCTTTGCTAAGTACAATGCGCCGCTTCCTCAAAAAATTTAAATGTGAGTGAAAGATTCCAAAACAAGAAACTCAGAAAATAATTATGTAAGAGCATCACTCGTGCTACACAAAATGAGAGCAAGAGGGTTGTAAAGGAGGAGTAAACGGTCCAGACGATAGGTGCTGTGATTAGGGCGATTAATGTAAGGGTAAATGAATCCTTTCCTATAGGGTATATAATGCTATGGTGAATTTTGTAATGGTTGAACCATGGAAAGATTCTAACTACGTTGAGGTACCCAGCCTGACATCGGGGAAGTACCCAGCCTGATATCGGTGAAGTACCCAGCCTGATATTGGTGAGGTACCCAGGCCGACATACAACCAATAGAGCCCACGGAGTCTTCCATGGCCGGTAAGGTACCCAGGCCGACATACAACCAATGGGATCCTCGGAGTTTCCCTTGGCCGGTGAAAGTCCCCAGTCTGACATAGAAACAATGGAGCTCCACAGTTTTCCTTGGCCGGTGTGGTACCCAGCAGAAGTCTACAGTTAAGTGTTAGAGATAGGTCCAACATCTGGATTATGTTATTATAACAGAACTCCAGCAAGAATGAAATAGACGTTCTACTGCTTCTATCTCTTATCATAGGCATGGTGTGTTGATTGTATGACATGCTTTCGGGCGAATAAACAACCAAGGAAGTCTACGAGAGTTCCATTGGTTTTATGTCAGTCTGGGTATCTAACCGACAAAGGCAGACTCAGAGGGTTCCATCGGTTTTATGACAGGCTGTGTGCCTAGCCGACAAAGGAAGACTCCGAGGGTCCAATTGGTTCTATGTCAGGCTGGGTACCTAACAGACAAAGGAAGACTCCGAGGGCTCCATAGGTTTTATGTCAGGCTGGGTACCACACTTTTGTAAAATTACTCGAAAGCGCTTTACAACATATGGATAATAACATATAATTGTTAAACAAAAAGGCTTACAATCACCATTATACATTAAGCAAGAAGATAATCATC
This sequence comes from Mizuhopecten yessoensis, assembly GCF_002113885.1. Taxonomy (NCBI): domain Eukaryota; kingdom Metazoa; phylum Mollusca; class Bivalvia; order Pectinida; family Pectinidae; genus Mizuhopecten; species Mizuhopecten yessoensis. The sequence goes on along the minus strand of NW_018408785.1, from coordinate 230,549 downwards.
TCAATGTGCACATACATGAATAAATAGAGGATGGTATGTTCAACGAGCCTAAAATGCAGACGTGAAGAGGTGAGTGTCCTTCTTGAATTTGGCCAGGGTATATGACTTTCTTTTAGCAGATGGTAAGCTATTCCACAACGTGGCCGAAACCCTCCCAAAGCACCTGTTTCCATAGATCACATTACGAGATTTTGGGGCAGAATTTGATAACCTACATATAGCCATCAGGCTGGCTACTGATGTGCTTAAAGACTCCCTTAGATTGAAGGTTTGAGGTTTCAGTACACTCAAAGGAAGTGCAACTTTCATCTTAAACTTTGGACGGACATCTAATTTGCAGTGTGATAATCGTAATAAGAATATGCCTGAGTTCTGTGAATAGTACAATTTATGACATTTTTGCCAGTGAAATATCGGATTCTATCAACTTGATAAAAGTGATATCCTTCACACTGTGACAAATATCAAAAGTGTGAAAATATCACTTTTTGGTATTGACCAATCATAACGTTATCTTCTATTCGCTGCATTCAAAGGCAATGATGTTTTGTTCAGATTCAAATGAAGTGACAGCAGGATAAGTAGTTGTTATGGTAAATCTTTGGTACACACACTTAAGTATTCACATAAATATACAATTAATAACATTTGTATAAGCAATCATACCAGAAAATAGCAGAAAACGTCAGAATATTGTGTTGAGTATCCCAATCACTACCACGATTTCACATTAAATATCTTCAAGTTGTGCCTCCATCCTCTCTCTCTCTCTCTCTCTCTCTCTCTCTCTGTAACACTTAACTTAATTGAAAATATTAGTTGATTTAAAAATTGCCATCTTGTATATATATTTTTTATTATAATATTGGGAAAGGGCTTTAAATAAGTTGGGCAACTTGTGCCCTATCCCTTTTGTATATTAGACTGCAAATAAAAATACGTTTAAATCAAATTAATCCCATTCAAAATGACGCTAATTATTACGCTTCTGATTCCCGCCTTTTTTAATGCATTACATTTTTCATGACTTTAAAAATGTAATGTATGGAAAATGTAATGGTGTCTTTAATAATAACAAATATATTTCACGAGTGTGGCTAATATTTTGATATTTTCACGAGTGCGCAATATCAAAATATTAGCCACACTCATGAAATATATTTGTTATAACTGAAGACACCATTAAATATCCTCTTTACTTGCAAGATATCTCATGAACCCTAGCACACATTTATGTTTATTCATATTAGCACCATGGTATGGTTATGCCGAGTGTACACTTGTTTAAATGTTGGTGGTCACCGGTCAGATTCAAAATCACACTTTACAACTTTTAAAGTAAAAAACTTACGAGCCCCTCGACAAATTTAGTTTACAATCGTAGTATGGTAACATTCAATTCTACACCTCATTAGATTTTGGTGGTCATCGGTCTATGTTAAAGGGTCAATGGCCACGGGCAAAGAGAAATAGGGGGGGGGGGGGTATAATACATGTGGACCTCCTCTTATTACATTTTTATTTTACCATCTCTGATTCGGATGTAACGTTACTGACACGAAATACGATATACGGAGATGTTGAGAGCCGTTTTATAAATGTTTTCACTATATATCACCTTTAAGGATGTACACCTCTGAGAAGTCAAAAGATTCCTGTATTAATTTCGTTTTTTCTTATATGGATTTTTGGAAAAGGAGTTAATGGTGACTGTTTTAGGTGACTGTTTTGGTTTTGACCATTTCAGGAACAAATTCAAACAATTTCTTCCAAGCGTGTTATCAGATATGTATGAATGTTTGTAGAATTGATAAAAATATTATTTTCTTTTAAATTATGAAAGTAAAATCTCTTAATCTTATTCTTTTAACTCAGAAAGGTGATTTAAATTACCCGTACCCCTTATTTTTTAATAAAAAACTACTCATTTGTTCACCTTTTTTTTGCAGATTAAACGCTTGATGTAAAAAGTTCTGTTATTAAACTTTTTTTAATATTTAATGAATCAAAAGAAAATGTGTTCTCTTTCTAAAACAGCCACAAAAATGGGGAACCGTGTGCTTCTTTTTTTGTTCCATTATTATTTGTGTTATTTTCCACCTTTTTCGGGGTCTAAAATCAAAAGTGCTTCAGTTACACTAAATATGGAAAAAATAAATACCAATAATGTATAATTTTCCACTTTGTTGCATATTATTTTTATCATTTTGAACATTATAAAATTATACAGCAAAATTGAACCTGCTACAATAAAATCATGGCGACACAATGACAATTTAAGTTATCAAACTAGTGTAAAAAAAAAGGTGAAATTTTGGCCTTTTGTGAAGCACAAGAAATACACATTAATACACATCTTCAAAATGGCCGCCGAAGTGGTCATTTTTTTAAATTCTTGTAAAAAAAAGTTCTACAAACAACAGGCATCTAGTTTTTTGACATATTTTTCAGATGCGTGATTGCTATTAAACTTGATCATAAGTTGTTAAATATTACAAAAAAAAAACCCGTTACACAAGATCAAAACGAGACTTGAACGTGATTCAAACCTCGGAGAGGTCCGAGAGCCCCCAGATACCACTGCAGTACCTGTGTCAAGGCAGTCACATGGAAATCCAGTGTCATATGCTGTGATACGTGTGACACCTGGTTCCATCTCGACTGTCAGGGAATGAATAAATCATTCCTCAAATACTACGACCATAGCGGGGTATCTTGGAACTGTCTAAATTGCTAGCTTCCAAACTTCTCCACAACACTATTTGACAACACAAACATTGACACATCAAACAGATTCTCACGACTTCACAACTCTAGCATACACTCAAGCTTACATGAGGACCCCACCAGCCCAGGACCACCCACAGCATCCTCCTCACCAATAAAACAAAACAACAAAACTGCCACTAGCTACAACAAATTTACTTAACCAATACGCATAGCCACCATTAACTTCCAATCCATTTCCAACAAAAAGCTGACCTCGACCAAATATTACACTCACTCAAACCAGACATCATAATAGGAACGGAAACATGGCTGAATAACACAATCTCCTCATATGAATACTTCCCAGTCACTGAGTACACTGTCTACCGAAAAGACCGCAACCCAAATAAACATGGCCAAAGACACGGAGGTGTACTACTTGCAATCACAAACAAATACCACACAGAACAGATTAAAGAATTAGAAACAGACAACGAATTAATTTGGGTAAACATCTCCATGACAAATTCACACAACCTCACCATAGGAGCATATTATAGACCACCATCAGACAAAGGACACTCACTAGAACAACTAGAAATCTCTGTGAACAGACTAGGTCAAAACGACAACACAATAACATACATAAGTGGAGATTTCAACTTACCACACGTAGACTGGCAAAACAACACAACCATACCTGTCAAAAAGAACAAAAACTTCACCAGCACCTTCTGGACATCATAGGCAACAACTCCCTCACACAAATAACGACAAAGCCCACCAGAGGAAACCACATACTCGACCTGACACTTACAAACAGACCATCAATCATTAACAAGACTGAAACCACACCACCTATAGGCAAATCTGACCATGACATAGTCTACACTGAAATTGACGTTCGACTGAAAAGAATAAGAAGAGAACCCAGAAACATATACCTCTACAACAAAGCTGACTGGAACAACATAATAAACGACCTCACACTTCTAAACACAAAACTTAACGAACAACCTAACCAAACCGCAGACAATCTTTGGAACACGTTCAAAACCACACTTACTAATTCAGTCACCAAAAATATCCCGCAAAAACACATCACATACAAATCCAAACTCCCTTTCATAACACATTCTCTCCTTCGACTCATGAGAAAATATAAACAATTACACACGAAAAGCAAAACAAAACATGAACTTATACAGAAATACAAATCAGCAAAATCAGAACTACAAAAACAAACACGCAACGCATATCTTAACTACATAGAAAAAGAACTACTGATAAAAAGACCTACCAATAGACGAACCCAGCGCACCCTCGCCTAGCCAAAAAAATCTATTCCAAAAAACTGTTCTCTTATACAAAAACCACAAGAAAAGAAAACACTGACATAATCGCATTACGTAAAGACGGACAACTAAAAACTGACACTACATACAAGGCAAACATACTAAACGAACAATTTTAATCTGCCTTCACCACAGAACAGGACTGCCCCATACCAGACAAAGGACCTTCTCCACACCCTCTCATGCAGAAATACACATTACACAACAAGGCATCAATAAACTACTCAACAAAATCAACCCACATAAAGCAACAGGACTTGACAATATACACGTCAGAATACTTAAAGAATTAAGTGACTCTTCACCCGCTCACTCACTACAGGAACACTACCATCAGATTGGGAAAACGCAAACGTAAACCCAATATACAAAAAGGAGACAAGTACCACCCAGCAAATTACAGACCAATTTCACTAACCTGCATCACAAACTCATGGAACACATCATAACAAGCGCCACAATGACACATCTGGAGAACAACAACATATTGTATGACCTACAACACGGCTTTAGATCCTCCAGATCCTGTTTAACACAGCTCACCACATTCATACATGATCTCGCATCAAACAACAACATCAACAAACAGACAGACATCATCATTATGGACTTTGTCAAAGCTTTCGACAAAGTCCCACACAAACGACTACAATACAAACTCAAATATTACGGGATAACAGGGAACACACACGCATGGATTACAGACTTTCTCTCATTCCGTACCCAAATAGTATAACTCGAGGGCAAACAATCAGACAAAATATAAGTAACCTCTGGTGTCCCTCAAGGAACCTGTTTGGGCCCCATCCTCTTCTTCATCTCCTCAATGACTTCCACGAATACATGAAATACAGTACACTTAGATAGCATCATATACAAGACGATAAACAACAAAGAAGACACACTAAAACTACAACATGACCTTGACGCAGCAGGACAATGGGAGACAGACTGGCTAATGAAATTTCACCCTAACAAATGCAACATACTCAACATTACACCGAAGCGCTACAAAATACATCATGACTACACACCCCACAACCACACATTACACCAAGTAGAATCCAGCAATTACAAAATAACCTTCGATGACAAACATATTAACAACAGCACAGCCAATGCCAATAGGTCCCTAGGTTTTCTAAAACGCAACTTAAAAATAAACTCACCACACATAAAAGAACACGCATACATCCATTTGGGATCCACACAACACAAACCAAATTAAACAAATAGAAAAAATACAACGAAGAGCAGCACACTACGTAAACAACAGATACCACAACACTAGCTCCGTAACAGATATGATCCACAAACTACAATGGCCAACACTACAAACACGGCGCTGTCACACAAGAATGATCCTTTTTCACAAAATTGTACACCAAATCGTAGCTATAAACCCAACATATATATACTCACACTCGTAGATCCTCGAACCAGACATGCACACCCTCACGCATACAAACACATATCTGCAACAAAGGACACCTACAAATATTCATTCTTTCCACACACAATAGCACAATGGAATCTCCTTCCCATAACAGCAGTACAATTCACAACACTAGAGGACTGCAAGGCACACTTACCGTATGCAGTCCTTGAATCACTCATCACACGCTAAAACATACGCCAGCTTTTATCTTTTATCTATACCTTGCACAAAAAATCACAAAAACCCACCAACTAATCACTGGAAATAACCCCCTTTTTCACGCCTCTGTGATAGGACCCCCGAGGGCATAAACATCACCATTGATGGAGCCCGTGTACCATAAGAAGTAGAGTACATCCTTAAGTTACAGTAAGTGCTATACTTGGGGTAGTTGGGTATTGACGTTTCGCTTGTGATCCGTATCTCTTTTAGGGATTTCATATTTAGGCTGGAGTATTTGATCTTGTAAAAGGGGAATGTGTAACTCATAGGTCGACTCAACAGAAGTTCCATGAAGAGATCGGAAGTGCACGTGGACATGAAAGCCATGTACAGGTAGCCTACTGTAGGGGTTAATTGTAGATGGGACCCCGAAGCGAGTAACGTGCAAGGACCTCACCAACTGAAAGGATGGTAATTCGTGGTATGCAATAGTTCGTATAAGTATAGCATGTCTAGTCTAACAATTATAGTACGTTTATTTTCTATTAGTACATGTCACATTGTGAATATAGTATTACTTTTAGCGGGACTGACTGGGAGCATTATGTATTGTCAATAATTTCGCAACACGTGCTAAGGGAGATAACCCCGATTAAGTAAGTGTCTCCTACACAAGCGATTCCAAAGCTGTTGGGTTTAATATAGAAAAAATGGACAAAAATTTTACAGCTGATGTCCAAAATTTAAAAAAAAAATGTGATAGGGTGATAACGAAGTTTCTGATGGAAAGATAGATTTTTCTTTTTATCAAATACTTGTTTTGTAATATTTCAACTCCATAATAGGTTTTGAATGGACTATTCATATAACTAACTATATAAAGAATCCAGCTTTCTACCGACTAATCTAGCTGTCCGACCCGGTCTCCCATCATAGCCAGCCACCACAATTTGGTTTTCCATTATTTTAATCCAGACTGATCATTTCATTTTCTAAAAACTGTTATTCTCCTTTACTGTTTATTATTCGCTACATCCGCATTTTTGGTTATATACGCCAAATTCTAAGACATAACAGTTGTTCAATATTTTAAAAGCTATAAAACCATGACACGCATAGTAGCAGATCTGTTTTGACCTTCTATAGAAATACAAGTGCTTCCATGACAAATGCAGAAACGTATGAAAACATATTATTTTAGTAGACATATATGTCTATACCATCAATTTGGTTGGGTGGGTTAGTATTTACCGAACGTGGAAACCCTTAAAACGTCTGAAAAAAATATTTCTACTCGTCACGATATAGGTCCAAATATACCAACTAAATGTGTATAACGAAGTATCGTGTCTCTGTGACCTTCTCGTGTCCCTGTGGCCTGAAGAAACACACTATCGTTGAAATATCACTTAATTTAAATATGTGAGGACTTTCCACTCTACGTCTCTTTAATAGGTCAAAGGTGCCTGTCAGAGCTTTGATCAAGTTATCATGACCGATTCATATCACTTTCCGTCTGTAGTCGTGCGACATCCGTAAATTCTTTATTAATTCTTAAGAACCTGTTAATGAATTACTTTCAAACTTCGTAGAAATCGTTCTTAGTGGAAGCGGGTAACTATAGTTAACATTGTAAAATAACAATTTTGATTACATTTCTTCGTTTTCATGGGGAAATAATTCAAACTTGGTTGGAATAGATAGATAGATAGATAGATAGATAGATATTCTTTATTTCCTCTTACATAAGAGATTATTACAGAATATCGGGAAACATCTACAGAACAGAGTTCATATATTTCAAGAGGTGTTTAATATTGGTGGCTACTGCTAGCATAAGTTGCTCCCATTCGTCATCTGGTAGTGATACTTTAGTTCGATCTCCAAGAAGGAAGTTTGTTTGGTCGCTTTCTTCCAAAAATGAAAAGTCAGCGTATGAATTCACATTTAAACAGTCTACAACTTTCTCTAAAAACATATCTCTACTATGAAATAGGGCTGGACATTCGATGACAAAGTGTGTCACAATATCACTACTTTCCTTCGAGCACAGTTTACAAACAACGTCAGTGTTCTCCCAAGTAAATGATAATTTGAG
>NW_018408785.1:202157-222605 GCF_002113885.1 Mizuhopecten yessoensis | reverse complement strand
CGGGTAACGTTCTATTTCCAGAATTTTATTAAATAGGGCAACGATAGCGCTCAAACTTTTATCTCCCAGTAACTTTATATGCTCAATAACGATACCATCATGTCCTCCCGCTTTTCCATTGCTCATTTTCGATAGTGCGCTTTTCAGTTCTTTTGTATGTATTAAGTTTTCACATACACCGTCCAAATTATTGTGACTTTCTTTAAACATTTCCTTTACACTCGCGTGTACTTGCTGTCGATGATCTTCATCAAAATGCGGTTGCGTTAACGGTTTTGAGAGATTACTAAAGTGATCTCTCCACGCATTCCTAATAGTATCGCTATCGCGTAAAACATGACCGTCGATACGTAGCTCGTTTGAAGTTGATGTATCCCTTCGCTTTGCTCGCACAGCTTTATAAAATGTTCCCGAATCAATTTCAGCATACGTTTCTAGTTTGCGAAATTGTTCCTGTTCGTATTCATTTCTGGCCCGATCTAGTTCATTTCGAAATTTCCTTTTTGCATTTTTGTAATGTCTGTACGATTCGAATGCGTTACCGCGTGGACGTCCTGTTTCTATCCATTTACATCTTAAGTGCCTCATTTCCGCGTCTAGTAATTTGACAGTTCCATAGTTCCAATATGGCTTTAAATAATGTCTGTACTTTTTATAAGGAAGTGTTGACTCTGCAGCTTTTTCCAATGCTTGCACTATATCACAGGCACGCACATCAATTTCGGGTGAGTCGGACACATATATAGAGCCAAGTAACGATTCTGTAACTTGTTGATAGTTTCGGATATGTTCATCGTCTATTGCTTTCCAGTTAACAGAGCGAAGAGGCATATGGTCAGTACATCTTGCTAGTTCAGCGCGAATCACGATTTTAATTGGTAAGTGATCTGACACGTTCAAAAAATGGTCATCACATATCGTACATGAGTCGACTAGATCTATTTTTGAGTCACACAAAAAGTATATGGTCAATCATACTCGCGGCGTTGCCATCTCCTGAGAGGTAAGTATAGTTCCCGCCAGAGGACCAAGTCTGAGAATTGACAGAGGTGAGTTGTCTCTCTTGCATGAACTTCTCTAATATTTTTCCTTTACTGTTTGATTCGGTATGATTTTTATCACCAAACTGCTGGGAAATTTGAGCATTAAAATCACCCATAACAATTACAGTTCCCTCTTCAACGTATCGATCATACATATCGGATAAAATGTCGAGCGATTCAATATATTTAGCTGTAGACAAGTTTGATGAAGGCATAAGTACACCAAAGACGAAAACGTAGGAGTTAGCTGTTTTAATACGAACACCAATAATCCTGTCACTTCCATCATGCAGTAACGGTGAAACACGTAGTCGTTTATTCCACAGTATAGCTACTCCGCCGAAACCCCGACCATTTCTATTCTCTGGTTCCAGGGGTATCCTGTTATCATGTCTACCGAATACTTTAAAATTGGTATCGATTGTGTTCAGGAACCCGATTTGTTCAGGCATTAACCAATGTTCCACTATAACACAAATATCCAAGTGTTCTAATGTGTCACACAGATAAGGTGTACCGTACATGACACCACGCATGTTCCACGATTGAATTTTCATACTGACGGTCACCAGTAGAATAAGTATAGTTATTCTAATCGCAGCCATTACCGAAATCGTTCAAGCTAGCTGTGTAATCGCGTTCATATTGGTCATGCCTGTTTCTACTGCTGTAGCCATCGTATGCATTGTAAGTTTCGTTGTATCCTTTTGAATTGTCACTGTATTGGTTTCGCGAATCACGCCTTTCAGTGCGCTCGTACCAATCTCTAACAAGAACGCCTTCCGGCCAGAAGTGATTTTGTATTGCTGTTTCATAATCGCTTTCAAGAACGTGCAGACGTGCTGTATAGTTAGGATCGTCGGTATTCCAGAACTTCAAGATTTTAACATGTGTCACGTTTACACCGTATTGTTCTGCGTATGAGATAATCGAGTCTATCACTTCGTCATTTGAACCATTTCCCTTTATTCTTGACATCAGCAGTCTTTTTGTTCTTTGTTTCCGCGAAACGCCTTTAAAAATGTAGTTCGATCGTGTGGCGGTATCGTTCTGTGTTTGACGGGGTTTAGGTTTGCCATGTTTTATAGCTGCTGCATAAGAATCATATTCGAGGTGACCATGCGATTTGTCGGTGTATATTTCAGCGATAGTTGCCGGACGATCCCGAGTTTCTGAATTAGATTGAACTTTCCTATTGCCCCTCTGTGCTTGTTTCTGGTCCCTGTACTTGCGTTTGTCGGTTCCCGGTGTGTTTTGCTTAGTATTGACAGAGGTATCGGCATCTATCACAATAGCGTCAGTGTTCTCAGTATCGATCGACGACGTACGCTCAGTTGTTTCACGTAGAACAGTTGCACGAGCGTTGAGTTCATGTTCCAAGGTGGCTATACGCATATCTCTTTCTGCCATGCCCATTCGGAGTCCATTTATTTCCGTTTTAAGGTTACTAATCTCAACTCTAGAGTCTTGCAAGAGAAATTCAAGTCGATCTAACACTTCATTACGAAAGCCGATAATTAACTCAAACAGATCAGCTGTTACGTCATCTCTTAAGAATCTTTGCGCGAATTCCGCAGTATTGGCGGTACGAGCGGGCGTTCCCGTATTCATAGGGGCGGGCGTTCCCGTATTCATAGGGGCAATGTTAATGTCGTGCTGATGTGTACTATTTATACTCGTGTCGCGAGTTACCTTCGGTTCTACTTTATTATGTCTGTCTCTGTAGCACAGCACTCCTCGTATATCGCTGCTCTGACTATCTCCTTCGATATAGTGAAACAGAATAATCAACCAGTGTCACGCTTCCACCTTTCCTACGATTCACAAGCGTTCCTTTTGGAGTAGTAGGATATTTGCTCGCAGCCGTATCATACAATGCCTGACGTGCATTCAGTAAGTCGTCGATGTATCCATTATATATATTTCTTATTTTGTCTTTAAATGCCGATTTGTCTAGCGGTCCGGCAATTGTGCTGATATGTTCGTAAATGCCTCTGTCTATTTGGGTAGATGTCAAACTTACATCACTCGAATTAAGTACCGTTTTTAAATGGGTGATGCTGTCATCCAAGTTCTCATTCATACTGGCGTTTTCTGTCCGATTGTATAAATTGCCCTTTCTTCACTATGCGCCGCACTAATAGCGTATTAGCGGTCAGCCTATATTCACTATTGACGCGACAGAGCGTGACGAGCCGGCGACCGTGAGTTCTACTATATAGGTAAGTATACCTATACAGGTAAATGGAAATATATGCGTGTATATATATAATATAGGCATAACAGCCAATTACAATTGTCAAAATATAACGTCAAATATCACACATTCAGATGACCAACTTCACCTTTCACAGAACCTCTGTAATCCTTCACTACACCTTTCTCCACGGTATCATTCCAAACATTGTCCAAACTATGCAAACCGCAGTAATACGTCATTTTTTACGGCAACCGAACGCACAGATTTCTAAAACATCCGCCATTTCAAAAAAATTTGATAAGAAACACAGTATCGTTGAAATATCACTTAATTTAAATATGTGAGGACTTTCCACTCTACGCCTCTTTAATAGGTCAAAGGTGTCTGTCAGCGCTTTGATCAAGTTATCATGACCGATTCATATCACTTCCCGTCTGTAGTCGTGCGACATCCGTAAATTCTTTATTAATTCTTAAGAACCGGTTAATGAATTACTTTCAAACTTCGTAGAAATCGTTCTTAGTGGAAGCGGGTAACTATAGTTAACATTTAAAATAACAATTTTGATTACATTTCTCCGTTTTCATGGGGAAATAATTCAAACTTGGTTGGAATGATTATGTTGAGATAGCAATCTGATGGTATTAGTAATTAAGTAATGCTGCTGAAAGGCCCCAAAGGGAAAGTTGACTAAATTTCTTCTTCAACAGACTCAGTTTTACTATAATCAATTATTCTCCATGGGTAGATATTTTTAATTTTATTAGTTTATGTAGGGAAATGACACCTTCGACTATATTTGTTCATTCAACAAGACATAGTTCAATTGACAAACTTGGTTGAAATAAATATGATGAGGTAGCAATTAGATGATACCAGAAAGTAAGAAACTGACCCGGACTGGGGAGGGGTCCAAAAGGTTAATGACAAAAATATTTGATGTTTTTTCCGTTATTATTATATTATGATTATTTCCATTTCACGTCTCGACATTTAAAAAACAATATAATATGCTACGTTAAATGACTACCACATGCTATTAGGCAACGGTTGCTATTCATGTACCGATAGTACAGTACTCAGTCTCGCAGGGACCTGAACATATCTGACTAGGCCTATCAGCTTCGTTTGCCCACAGAGTGATTATGAGCGTTTTAGAGGTTTGCTCAACAGTCTCGGTTATTCAGGGCTATTATTGCAAGATATACGACAAAAGAAGCTTAAATCAAAGTCGCATACAGGGAAACAAGAGGTTTTTATGAGCTATCATTGCGACATTGAGAGTTTATCTAAACCCCTAAATCGTTTGACATTATCCTGTACGCACCAATTCAATATGACTATATTTCTCATGTCCCTGTGCTCGTACGGTATCACGTGACAATCCATAGTTATCGTAAATAAACCGGCACGTGATCATACTTAGACAAAATGGCGGAGGAGGATGTTGTAGTTCGAAGTTATGTACAAAACATATTATATCCGGGCCTCGGACTTTTTGTTGCGTATTTTATCTTTAAACGGCAGATTAGACATTGGCGATTACGTTTAGCAGCATGGATCATGACAAGAGTTGGTTGTAAGAGTAACAAAATATTTGGTGAACACAAAAAGGATTTGTTCCATTCCATGAAGAAACTAAAGGCCACAGTTGGGACATTAAAAGTTCTGGAGATCGGAGCAGGAGGAGGTGTTAACTTTAAGTTTTACCCTGCTGGGACCAAAGTCACCTGTCTTGATCCTAACCCGTGTTTTGAACCTTACGTGGAGAACAATGCCGTGGTCAGTGGTCTTGTCGACATGACAGGTTTCATCAAAGCTTTCGGGGAGAACATGTCTGATGTGGCCGACTGTAGCTATGACGTAGTGGTCAGCACACTGGTGTTGTGTACAGTTAGAGATCCAGACCGAGTCCTGAAGGAGGTCAAGCGAGTCCTCAAACACGTACGTTACCTGTGTCTGCCATCTGGCCGTGTAATATCCCATAAAATTAACTACGATATAATTCAGAGTATCTAATTGAACCATATACTTTCTCGATCGATTTTCTATGCTTTTATTTAAGCATAAATGCAATAAGTCTTATTACATGAATCACAGTTGTCTTGGTGTCATAGGAAAATATATAGAAAATGACCAGATTCCAGTCCCTGATGTCCATCACGTGCACAGAACCATTATGCAATGTACCAAAGGGTTCTAGATATTAATATATATATTTGTTTGCCTAGATGAAACCCTGACAACTGTGCATAAATTAAATAATACCTGTGATTGGTGTTAGAATTATCCAGCTAACATTATCAAAATGTCCAAAATTTCATTAAACAACATTCTTCAGTACCTTTCAAATGTATATATATTACCACCAAATATATGTATATATTGCCACCAATGTATCAATTCACCAAATACAAACACACCAGTATAAACGATTAAATAATATTTTATGTGTCACTTGAGTGATTGTACCCGTGTACGTGTAACAACTGATATATGTGTGCTGTTGAAATGAAACATTGCAAACACACTCAATGAACTGTTATAATTATTAAAACAATAACATTTTAACATCAAGCTGTTGCAGAGACGTATAATACAGAGATTGGCAACTTGCTCTTGGCCTTACCATTGGTCACTGGTATCGCAGGTTACGCTTCACCTGCGCCATATTGGATATATGGTTCGCTGCATTTAATAAACATGTCCTGTTCAAAACATAATTATGCCATGAGAAAACATTGTAAATCGACGTAATATTAAAACCGTAGCTAGCTGAGATTTCCATGCGGTTTTGGAGTGCTACACTGAATGAAAACTTGAATGATTAAGTTTAGAAAACACCAAACATCGAAAGATTGCACATCGTGGCTGTGTTTACATATCGGTAATTATTCTGGCTTCAGGAGAACACGAACTCCGTTTTTGTTTTTTAGACAATTTCAAAAAGGTTTTCAGAAATTAATTATTTGATAATATTTCTAACCAGGAAATTAAAATGAGGTTGTTACAATACCTGCAAAGATTGATAATTGAGCTCTGAAAATACACTTTAAAATACACTTACAAGTTAAAATGGCGGCTGTGATGTGCGAGGGTTAATTCCTTTCATGACACTGGCACTCCTTTCTCGTTCATCTTTTATTTCAAAAACGTATTCAGATATAACATTATATTTCTAACCAGCTTCTTTATATGATCCATATATCTAGGATATGTGACATGTTGACACAAACTAATGAATACACGATCAAATTCTCACACAGGTAACTCACTGACCAGACTATCGTCACCAGGATCGATAAGCTGTCAAAACAAACACTCATAGATCATGCATGGTTTTGTGAGATCAGCGTGAGTTGCCAATCTCTGTATTATACGTCTCTGGCTGTTGCAATACGATATTGATGTTTTACTTCAAGATTTTGACTGATGATGTTGCTTTTACTTTTTATTTTTATACACAGAATGGTAAATATTATTTCATGGACCATGTGTGTGCAGAGAAAAGAAGCATCATCTATTTCTTTCAACGTCTGATAAATCCAGCGTGGCGTGTGTTTGCTGATGGATGTGAAGTGACCAGGGACACTGGAGGTACCATAAAGGCAGCAGGCTTTAAGACCCTAGACATGAGATACTTCACAGCACCAACAAAGTTGTTCCTCATCAGACCCTGTTGTATGGGCATCGCAACCAAGGAGTAGTAAGAAAGGTGTATGGGACACAGGTATCTGTCAATATAGAATATATAGCTGCCAATACAACATAGAACTGTGGAACACAAGATCTTTAAGACACAGGCTTCTGTGTCTATAAGAATATAGTGCCCTGCCTATAGAACACAGGGCTTTGGGCACTCTGTAACAAATAGGGACCTCGTTTGTAAGAATACATTGCCCTGCCTATAGAACACACAGAGCTTTAAAATACTGGTAATTGTTTATATGACACAGGGGCCTGTGTCTATATAGAATACATTACCCTGCTTAAATAACACAGGTCTATAATACATATATGGTTCTATAATTGTAACACAGGGTCTTCTGCTGACTTTCTATTTAGATATTGTGATATTTGTAGGCATTTACAAAAAAAAACTGTTATTAAGACTTTCGTTTGATATTTACCCTAGGTATATATTAGTTTATGTTATCTGTCTTCAGGGACAGGTCAGGCATGTATTATATTGAGTTATTTTTAATATTGTATAAAACATAATGCATAATATATTAAACACTTTTCATTCTATAAAAAAAAACAAAGTTTTATGCATCCTGCACAATCAGGTCTATTTTAATATGGAAAAGTTTGGGATAAATGACATTGTGTTTGCTATTCTCTATTAAGTGGGGTTTTTCAACTCAGGAATTTATTAAGTAGAAATTTTAATGTTTATTGTACAATAGCACAGGATTTTTTTTTTTAAATATATGGGTTTTAAATATTATATCTGCCCATACATTCAGATTTTTTTATTTTTTTATTTGCTCAAAATAACTTTTTTAATGAAAAACAAAATCAAATGTTTAAGGGAGATAACTCCAACAGTCTTAGAGATCATAACTACCTGGTAGTAGTGTTACACTCTGGCTGAATTGATGTGAAACATTTATAATTATTATAAATAGCTTTTTTGTAACTGCATGCACAGTATCAATATTGTATTGCAGTCTTTTTGCTTATAATATAATACTTGTAGGCAAAGTTTAAATCATTGTTTTCTGAACCTTTTTAAAAATGAAAACGAAAACACACATCAAAAAATTCAACATGGATTGAACATGTATTTACAAAAGTCATCATGTTTTATTTTTAAATCAATATCTTTTATCCCCAATTAATTAAATTTTTACCATGATCATGAGTACACAATATTTTATGTGATTGTTACAATGTGTGTTAAAGTGATATATTATAGGTGCGTAATATACCATTTATATGGGAGTGTGATATTTTAGGGGAGCACAATATGTGAGCAGGTAATATTTTACCAGAAATTTATACATTTTTATGTCTGATTTAATTTGGGTGAGTATGATATATATTTTGTGTTATATATTTTATGAATGTGTTATATATTTTATGAATGTGTTATATATTTTATGAGAGTGTTATAAGTGTAATATATTTTATGAGAGTGTTAAATATCTTATGAGAGTGTTATATATTTTATGAGAGTGTTATATATTTTATGAGAGTGTTATACATTTTATGAGAGTTATACATTTTATGAGAGTGTTATATATTTTATGAGAGTGTTATACATTTTATGAGAGTGTTATATATTTTATGAGAGTGTTATACATTTTATGAGAGTGTTATATATTTTATGAGAGTGTTATACATTTTATGAGAGTGTTATATATTTTATGAGAGTGTTATACATTTTATGAGAGTGTTATATATTTTATGAGAGTGTTATACATTTTATGAGAGTGTTATATATTTTATGAGAGTGTTATACATTTTATGAGAGTGTTATATATTTTATGAGAGTGTTATACATTTTATGAGAGTGTTATATATTTTATGAGAGTGTTATACATTTTATGAGAGTGTTATATATTTTATGAGAGTGTTATACATTTTATGAGAGTGTTATATATTTTATGAGAGTGTTATACATTTTATGAGAGTGTTATATATTTTATGAGAGTGTTATACATTTTATGAGAGTGTTATATATTTTATGAGAGTGTTATACATTTTATGAGAGTGTTATATATTTTATGAGAGTGTTATACATTTTATGAGAGTGTTATATATTTTATGAGAGTGTTATACATTTTATGAGAGTGTTATATATTTTATGAGAGTGTTATACATTTTATGAGAGTGTTATATATTTTATGAGAGTGTTATACATTTTATGAGAGTGTTATATATTTTATGAGAGTGTTATACATTTTATGAGAGTGTTATATATTTTATGAGAGTGTTATACATTTTATGAGAGTGTTATATATTTTATGAGAGTGTTATATATTTTATGAGAGTGTTATATATTTTATGAGAGTGTTATATATTTTATGAGAGTGTTATACATTTTATGAGAGTGTTATACATTTTATGAGAGTGTTATACATTTTATGAGAGTGTTATACATTTTATGAGAGTGTTATACATTTTATGAGAGTGTTATACATTTTATGAGAGTGTTATACATTTTATGAGAGTGTTATACATTTTATGAGAGTGTTATACATTTTATGAGAGTGTTATACATTTTATGAGAGTGTTATACATTTTATGAGAGTGTTATACATTTTATGAGAGTGTTATACATTTTATGAGAGTGTTATACATTTTATGAGAGTGTTATACATTTTATGAGAGTGTTATACATTTTATGAGAGTGTTATACATTTTATGAGAGTGTTATACATTTTATGAGAGTGTTATACATTTTATGAGAGTGTTATACATTTTATGAGAGTGTTATACATTTTATGAGAGTGTTATACATTTTATGAGAGTGTTATACATTTTATGAGAGTGTTATAAGTGTTATATATTTTATGAGAGTGTTATACATTTTATGAGAGTGTTATACATTTTATGAGAGTGTTATATATTTTATGAGAGTGTTATATATTTTATGAGAGTGTTATATATTTTATGAGAGTGTTATAAGTGTTATATATTTTATGAGAGTGTTATATGTTTTATGAGAGTGTTATATTTTTTGTGAGAGAGTTATATATTTTACGAGAGTGTTATTTATTTTATGAGAGTGTTATATTTTATAAGAGAGTGTTAAATATTTTATGAGAGTGTTATATATTTTACGAGAGTGTTATATATTTTATGAGAGTGTTATATATTTTATGAGAGTGTTATACATTTTATGAGAATGTACTGTATACCAGGAAACTAGACTTGCAGTTTAAATCTCACCTTTTTCGTCGACGAGGACAAATTTACCATTACAGCAAACTTCTGTAAACAACCTAATATACATGTACATAGTAATTGAATGTAAAGGGCAAAATTACCAACAGGCAAATATGGATTATTCTGGCGAAGCGGGAAAGTTTGGCTGGGTGAAATTTCTGGTATACAGTGGTGTTGTTAAAAGAGTGTGCTATATTTGTTATATCCGTAAGACATATTATGGGAGTGTGATATTTTTTAAGGTAATTTTTAAAGTCCTACTTAATATTAAGGGAAAAAAAGGATCCTACTCGGGTACATCTTCCCACACGACTCTAGTTAGTACCTCTGTGTGTGTTTTTATGTGCTGTCTTTTTGTTCTACTTGTTATGGTTCTTTGTTTCTAACTGCTCATTTATAGCCATATCACGTATATAGTACAACTCAGAAACTCAGGATACCCACCAAAACCTTGTTATGGTTCTTTGTTTCTAACTGCTCATTTATAGCCATATCACTTATATAGTACAACTCAGAAACTCAGGATACCCACCAAAACCTTGTTATGGTTCTTTGTTTCTAACTGCTCATTTATAGCCATATCACTTATATAGTACAACTCAGAAACTCAGGATACCCACCAAAACCTTGTTATGGTTCTTTGTTTCTAACTGCTCATTTATAGTGCCATATCACTTATATAGTACAACTCAGAAACTCAGGATACCCACCAAAGCCTTGTTATAATCCTCACACGTCAGGAGTGAAAAAATCATTTGTCTAGCTGAAGGACACCAACACATATTACCATCCGAGAGAATCTAACCTACAATTTAACTATACCATCTTTGTCATGTTATGCATGACATTGAGTGGTACCTATACTTGCGTGTTTTCTATAAACACGTAAGATTTGTTTGTAATAGAGCTTAATGTTTGTAATAAGATATGTAAAAAAGTTTACATAAGACCTGTTTTTTGTAATGATAGTAAATCATTCCTTACTCTAAATCAATATTGACAGCATTGTTTTTATGAAAGGAAATACATTTACCCAGAAACTCATATGTGTGTGTATACATTTGTAATTTAAATTTGACATATTTTAAAATATAATTGTATAGTATTATTTCGTTTATACTTGCGAGAGGCAATTGTGAGAAAAGACAGTAAAACCGTAGAAAAGATGATATCTATAAAATATGAAATTTGACAAGAAAGATAACTTACTTTTCACTGATTAGTAGTTTACTAGTTTTCTCCATGTATCTGTTTGCTTGCAATTGGTAATCTCCCTGTATGTGTATTCTGGGTTATCTCTCCAAGTCTGTTTTGTAGGTTATTTCTCAAAGTCTGTATTCTGGGTTATCTCCCTGTATGCGTATTCTGGGTTATCTCTGCAAGTCTGTTTTCTGGGTTATCTCCCTGTATCTGTTTTCTGGGTTATCGCCCTGTATCTTTATTCTGGGTTATCTCCCTGTTTCTGTATTTTGGGTTATTTCTCTAAGTCTGTATTCTGCATTATCTCTCTAAGTCTGTATTGTGGGTTATTTCTCCAAGTCTGTATTCTGGGTAATCTTCCTGTATCTGTATTCTGGGTTATCTCTGCAAGTCTGTATTATGGGTTATCTCTCGAAATCTGTATTCTTGGTTATCTCGCCAAGTCTGTATTCTAGGTTATCTCTCCAAGTCTGTATTCTGGGTTATCTCTCCAAGTCTGTATTCTGAATTATCTCTCCAAGTCTGTATTCTGAGTTATCTCTCCAAGTCTGTATTCTAGGTTATCTCTGCAAGTCTGTATTCTGGGTTATCTCCCTGTATCTGAATTCCGGGTTATCTCTGCAAGTCTGTATTCTGGGTAATCACCCTGTATCTGTATTTTGGGTTATTTCTCCAAGTCTGTGTTCTGGATTATCTTTCCAGGTCTGTATTCTGGATTATCTCTCCAGGTCTGTATTCTGAGTTATCTCTCCAAGTCTGTATACTGAGTTATCTTTCCAAGTCTGTATTCTGGGTTCTCTAACCAAGTCTGTATTCTGAGTTATCTCTCCAAGTCTGTATTCTGAGTTATCTCTCCAAGTCTGTATTCTGGATTATCTCTCCAGGTCTGTATTCTGGGTTCTCTAACCAAGTCTGTATTCTGGGTTCTCTCACCAAGTTTGTATTCTGGGTTCTCTCACCAAGACTGTATTCTGGGTTATCTCTGTAAGCTAGGTTATTTCCTGTATCTGTAAGTTAGGTTATCTCCTGTATCTGTAAGCTAGGTTGTCTCCAGTATATGTAAGCTAGGTTATCTTCCTGTATCTGTAAGCTATGTTATCTTCCTGTATCTGTAAGCTAGGTAATCTCCTGTATCTGTAAGCTATGTTATCTTCCTGTATCTGTAAGCTAGGTTATCTCCTTGTATCTGTAAGCTAGGTTATCTTCCTGTATCTGTTTACTGTCTTTGAGCTGAGTTATCTCCCTGTATCGGTTTACTGTCTTTGAGTTGGGTTGTCTCCCTGTATCTGTAAGCTAGGTTATCTCCCTGTATCTGTATGTTTGGTTATCTATGTCCTCTTAAGCATGGCTATTTTCCTGTATATGTATACTGGGTTGTCTCCCTGTATCTGTAAGCTAGGTTATCTCCCTGTATCTGTATGTTTGGTTATCTATGTCCTCTTAAGCATGGCTATTTTCCTGTATATGTATACTGGGTTGTCTCCCTGTATCTGTAAGCTAGGTTATTTCCCTGTATCTGTATGTTTGGTTATCTCTGTCCTCGTAAGCGTGGCTATTTTCCTGTATATGTATTCTGGGTTGTCTCCCTGTATCTTTCAGCTAGGTTATCTTCCTGTATCTGTATGGTGGGTGTATATTTCTGCTGATGGTATTTTTACAAGTTGCATATCCATGTTTTAATGAAAGTAATGAAAGACAATCATAATTCATTCTACATACATGTACATGTATATTCTGTTTAAATCGTTCATGGTTCAAACAATGAATTTTTAATGCAATGCATTTAATAAAATAAAATAAATTAAATTGAGGAATTCATTTTTTCCATTTTTTAATTGCTGTATGGGAACCATAATATTGAATAACTCCCAGTCATGTGTCATTACTGAAATGGATAGGACACTACCTGTCTATCACTGACTTGTTTTCCACAAAATTGGAGATTATATACCTGTCATGTGATTCAGTTTTGTCAGGTGTGACACAATGTACAGCTTCATGACTTTGTGATAAAAACTTGTGATCTTGACCTTTGGAATGAGGGATATGTTATTCACAAACCAACGTCTATATACAATGTATCTAATGGTTTCACATATTATCATGGCCAAACCTGGTCCACAACTTAAAGTACTTACAGATGTTTGATGGATACTGACACGATCAGTCCTGAATTCAGACGAAGTTTAATTGGAAAACAGTAATGAAATAGAAATAGTACATTTGATTTATTGCAAAATATAAATATATATATGGTGAATTAAGTCATTTTCAATGAAAGGTACATATACTTGAGAATACAAATATTGATCACAACATCGATATGCTGAATGGAAGTATCAAGAAAGATAACTCATGAGTACTTTTCGCCTACAGGCCTATTTTATATATACTGCATACCGAGAAACATTCGTCCTTCCAAAGTAAAATTTACAATGCCCAGCGCTAATTTTTCCCTTCACTATACATGGTGTGCTGTTTACTCATTTTTGCTGTCATTATAAATTTAAACTCATTCTGGCGGGCAACTATTGTGGCTAACATTTCCCAGTATACAGTAACTTACTTGCAAACCACAGAAGAACAAAATGACATACCCCTATTAACTCAACTAAACTATACTCAAAAGACCATGCTGAACTTTATATTACTCCTCATACAACCTTATCCAAGATGTATACCACTCTTAAATTTCATCAACAGACTTTAACTAGGTTTGATTCTCCTCTGAATGTTATAGACCTCGACTAAGTTAATATTCCTCCTAACTCGACCATTATTGGCAAACTGTTACCACCCCAAGCTCTCATTTGACCACAACTAAGCCTCAAAAGTCCTATAAATTGTTGCCTAGATATACAACAAGGTTTAAGTGTGGTTTACAGTGTTAAGTGGGCATTAAGATTGGTATTTGACTTCTATTGTTCAATGATAACTTCTGGTAACACAAAACCAAACAGCAGGAAAAGTATTTTTTATTTCAAACAAATTTAGAGCAGGGCTGACATCTTTTCATTGAATTAATGTCCCGCATAAACACAACTGTAAAAATATAACAATTTTTGTGAACATGTAACAACAACATTAGAAGAACATATTGATTAGTTTAATTAATTTAAAGGAATGGAAACACTTCAATATAATATTGCTCATCAACGAGAGTACATTTTGAGTCATACACAACGATCAATTAAGCTTTGAAGCATGGATCCACACGTCATTTTTAATCATGTTGGAAATAATCTTGATAAAAGGCAGGAGATGCATAGAAAAATGTTACAAAAATTTATAAACCTACGAGTAATGTAAAAATACCGTCAGTAATTCATGTTGAAATGGTCTCTTTAACAAGCTTATATGGAAGTGATCAGACATGTTCCATATAAACCATATTTGCAGTGAATTGTGCCCCTTCCTGTATAAGTGCCCCTCCCTTTTTTTCCAGAAGAATTGAAATCATATAAACCCCCTCACCCTCCCAGTGCTGACAAGTCAATGATTTATAATAATTACACTTTAAAGCAATCATCTATGTCTGGTGATCATGGCTGAACTTCCTAGGACGCAGATGAAACATTTGATTTCAAAACCTCCAGACACACTGGAAAGTTGATTGAATGTGCACAACCTTTTCTATGGTACCTCACATTTATTATCTAAATAAGAGCCCCTCTTTAAGCCAATTCTTTAAGCAACCTGGGTACTAAAAATGGCAAACACGGTACATGTAACATGTAGTTTAAACATGATATAATTGTAACAATAATCACAGATCCATAATTGATCAAACTTTCCAAAAAGGAAACATTTAAAGTATATTGCATATAAAAAATTCTACAAAAGAAAATCTTCATTTTATAAAAAAAAGATAAAATATGTAAAAAAAAATATAACATTAAAAGGATTTTAAACACGATCGAAGAAGGATAACTCTGTCTTCCCTGCACACTGTCATCATCACTAAGAAGAGTTCCAATTCATAGTTGCTTTGAGGTTTTTCAATTTTGAGTATTTTTCACTCTATTATAAAGAGGAAGTAACAAAATGGAGATTTTCTGGCTTAGATATACTTAATTCCCTTTTAGTATCTTGTTTTGATGCTTTGGATGAAATATTTGTGGTGGTTGACACAATTGTTTTTCTGGTTTTCGAACCTTTATAATTCTGTAAAATGCATAGCATGAGTTGATTTATTTGGAATACCTCTGTTGAAACAACACACTAATAGAATGAAATTTCATAAATAGTGATAAAGGCTATATTATATTTCTTGTAATGGCTAAAGAAGATATGCCTCACAAGGGAAAAAGGATATATATTGCCCAGAACCTGAATCTTTTTCAGAACACTGTACATGTATCTCATAATTTTACATTAATTTGTTACAAGTGACTTGAGAAGTTGATATGACGAGATCTAGGTGCGAGTTACTGACTCTTACCCACTGAAAGTCTACAACATGGTAGGCAGTGACAGAAGGAAGTCCTTTAATCGCGGAGGAAGAGGTAGTCTTGACACTCGATCGAGGCTAACACAGGACAAAATTTTGAATTTACATATAACCTGAAGTTCCATTTTACGGGGCAGCTGCCAGAAGGAAACGTATCCGTCTGCTGTACTTGTGACAGCCTGCTCCCCAGTGGAGGAGAAAGTGAGATTGAGGACGGAGGCATGTGGTCCCATGGAGTTGTGGAGTGAGGGAAGACTGTCCTTCATACTAAAGCTATAAAGGAGAGAACAGTCGACTGGAGAAAACAGCTGTACTGAGAAGTTATGTAGGGCCACCCCTACAAATAGGCCATCGCAGGAAAACTTTACAACGTCAATGGCATGGTCCCCACATGCATGCTCTGTTTGACACAAAACATTTCCCCCTTGTATGTCAATAATGTACAGGAAGCGATCCTTTGTTCCCACGGAAACCGTCCGGTGACATGACATGGGATTAAAATCAAAGGTTGTCTCTCTGCTTAGGGCTCTGTCTGGAATGACATCGGTGAAAACATCGCACACACATGCCTGTGACCTTCGTGACACAATACAAAGATGGCCATGTGATATCGCGGCAGCCACATACTCACTGTCAGGTGACCATTTACATACCGTGTGCTCAAGGTTCATTCTGGAACCTCTGAAATCATTAATCTTACAGCAGTCGATGACACTTTCTGCGCGAGTAACAAAATGTGAGTCGTATATAAGTAACTCGTACTGATACTGCCGGCTGGTACGCGCCATGATGGCGAAATAACAGCCACTTGGGGATACAGCCACATATTTGTACGCCCGAAAGTGTATATCTTGGGCCCGACTGTGAAATGTAGACCTTTCAAGGGACATCACCTTGATATCTCCACTTGTAGAGCCGAGGTACACAATGTGGTCTCCGTCTGGGAATGTTTGTAACTTGGGGAAAGATGCCACGGACGCTTGGCGGTAATAGCCACACTCTGTAGACACAGAAAGATGTTACAATAAAATTAGGCACTAGATAGGGACATCGCTGAACCAGACTCATGGACATTCGATACAGACTCTCGGATATTCGATAACAAACCGTATGTAAAACACAAAGATATTAATATCAAACTTCCTTTACCCTACTGTATCCTGGGATGATAATGTAATAAAAGTGTAAGAAATATTTCTCTAATGAAACAAGTGATCAATAGTATGATAGCTGAACCCTCTTATTGTTCTAAACCATGAAATTACATTGTTCCTAGATAGATGTACTGTTAAGAACATGCTTTGTATTTTAAAAGCAATCCAAAGCAAGCAATTTGGAGTTTGTCAATGTGCATATAGTGATTTGCTATTGATAGTAAAGTTGACCTTGACCTTTTGACTATTTTCCCCGGAGAGTTATCCTATGCATGAACTTCCGGCAAGGAAACCCCATACAATGATTAATCGTTATTAATTTGATTGACGATATATGTGTTTAATAAAACGATTGGAATTTTTACAAAGTAATGAACTGACCAGCAATATTGACATATGATACCGCCAGTACGTTATTTTCTTTCTCTTATATCAAGCGGCCTCGTCACTGACTGCTAAGCGGCCCCATGCTGGGCACTTCCTTTTCCGGCTGGATACCATTTTTGTTGTAACATGTGTTTATTGTGCGTTGTGTTACATAAAGTCTTTACCATCAGAACACGGTGTCATTCCTTATTGGCGTGGTGGCAGCGCATTACCCATGCCTAGGAGACTCTAATGAACATGTAGTCAACCAACATCGTGACATCTGTACTTTAACGCGAAGGCTGTAACGTCAACAACAACCGCGTTTACACAGGGGCTCGTAACGTCAGGGCCTACAGGATTCACATAAGCAAATAAGACTTTTCATTCATTCCACGTCATACCAGCTGTTTTTTCTTGTGAACTGTGATCCAATTCGTCCATTATTTTATGTATTCAACACGATCGTGAATTGTGTCTGTTTTTTGTGTGTTCATTTCATCATCCTGAGCATCTCAATACCATTCAGTGTGATATAGCGACATGGCTGCCCCGAGAGCCCCCAAACAATGGCAATTAACAAAGCATGAGACAATAACATCGTATGAAGGTTGGCGACAGAACCTTGTGTATATACTTTCACTGGACAAGAATTTTGTTCCTTTCCTAGAGGCAACATGGCAAAAGAAAACCGCTACAAACCCCCATAGGGGTTTCACTAATGATAACGACCCCATCCCGGCAGACCAGCGATTGACCGCCGCTCAGAAAAATGCCCACCTAGACCTAATGTTAGGGCAGATTGCCAATTTTTGCCCCGTCATCTCAAGAAACTCCATAGTAAAATGCTCACTTTCCCTAAATGATATCTGGCAAAAAATCAGACAACACTACGGCTTCCAGTCCACGGGTGCTCACTTTCTAGATTTGTCGAGCATATCTTTACAGCCAGACGAAAGACCTGAGGATCTGTTCCAACGGCTTACAGCATTTTTTGAGGACAATTTACTTACTGCCAACTGCGGCGTTACACATCACGGTGAAGCTGTTGAGGTAGACGAGGATCTTACTCCCACTCTGGAGAACACCATTGTTGTCATATGGCTCCAACTCGTTCATCCAGGCCTACCCATTCTTGTGAAGCAGAAATATGGTTCTGAGCTTCGTAATAAGTCACTCGCCTCCTTAAAGCCTGAAATTTCTCAGGCCCTCAGTTCTCTCCTCGATGAGCTCCGCTGTATAGAGGATACCAAGGCTATGCGTGTCAGCAACACATTCTCAAAGGGGTACGGTTTCAAGAGTAAGGACAGATCACGGCAGAGACCCGCACTGTCATGCATCTTATGCAAAACAGCCAACCGACCCTATACCACACATGATCTCATGAATTGTCGCTTCCTTCCTGAACGTGACAGGAGGTCCATAAGTTGCTCGCGTCTTGTGACCGAAGGTGATGCCGAATCCTGTCACGAGGAAGAAAATGAAGTCATAGACTCTGATTTCGACAGCATCGCTCAGTCAATGAGCGTTGAAGGGCCTGTCGCCCACCGTGTGAGCATCGTTCAATCCCCGGTTCTCCTTACATTTTTCAATGAACACCCTGTAAAGCTGACATTGGACACCGGCGCTACATCTAACATGGTCCGGGCATCTGCTGCCCGTATGTTTGGTTTTCCAATTACCCCAGCGTCCCAGGTCGCTCGTCAGGCAGACGGTGTTACTCCCATGGATGTTGTAGGAGAAGTGCACTGCTCCATCACTCGAGGAAAACTTAACTTTGAGCTCGATGCTCTAGTTGTGCGACAGTTGGATGTCGATATTCTGGCAGGAAACCCGTTTATGTCCCGAAATGACATTGGCGTTCGCCCAGCGAAACGGCAGATCGTGATAAATGGTACTGAGGTTATCAATTACGGCGGTTCACCTAGTCGATCTTCACATTCCAGCGTGCGACGTACCCAGGCTTTCCTACTACGCAATCCCAAACGCACTGTGGTTCTACCTGGTGAATACCTTCAGCTATCTACACCATGCGATTTAGAGCCCGACGCAGTTTGGGCCCTTGAGCCTAGATTGGACAGTCCTTCTAATGTGCAGTCCTCGTGCGAGGAGGCCTGGCCTCCACCACAAG
Source organism: Mizuhopecten yessoensis (assembly GCF_002113885.1). Classification (NCBI taxonomy): domain Eukaryota; kingdom Metazoa; phylum Mollusca; class Bivalvia; order Pectinida; family Pectinidae; genus Mizuhopecten; species Mizuhopecten yessoensis. The sequence continues at coordinate 203,164 of NW_018408785.1, read as the reverse complement.
ACATTCTCTCCGTGGATCATACAGTGCGTATCATCAATTCTACTGACTCGCCTATTGTGCTGAAAAGGGGTGAACAGCTTTGCCAAATTAGACACGTTACCAGTCCTCCTATAAAGTCCGTACCATATGACCCCCTACCTTCCACCAGTGTACGTGATACGCCTTCTACCAATGCAAAGCCCTTTTCACGTGATGTCGTCGTTGACCCCCACTCCTGTTTAGACTCAACCACCCGCGATAAATTCAAGTCACTCCACACCGAGTTTGATGATGTTTTCAACCCCTCCATTTCCAAGTATAACGGCGCGAGTGGACCTATCGAAGCTGTTGTGAATATGGGTCCAACTCTCCCTCCTCAGCGTAAAGGACGACTTCCCCAATACAACAGGGGCACCATGGAGGAGTTACAGGCAAAGTTTGATGATTTGGAGTCAATGGGTGTCTTCGCTAGACCTGAGCAGGTCAATGTCCAGGTTGAATATCTCAACACCTCCTTTCTGGTACGGAAGCCCAATGGTGGAACCAGACTTGTTACTTCATTTGGTGAGGTTGCTCAGTACAGCAAGCCGCAACCTTCGCTAATGCCCAACGTTGATGGTGTTTTGCGTGAAATTGGTAAATGGAGCCTTTTGATTATTACTGACTTAGCTAAGGCCTTTTACCAAATTCCCTTGGCAACGTCATCGATGAAGTACTGCGGCGTCGCTACTCCATTCAAGGGCATACGTGTGTACACTCGTTCCGCCATGGGCATGCCCGGATCTGAAACCTGTCTCGAAGAGCTCATGTCCAGGATCCTTGGTGATCTGATCCAGGAAGGCTGCGTTGCCAAAATTGCTGACGACTTGTACATCGGTGGCCAGACCCATGAGGAGATTCTTCTCAATTGGCGACGTGTCCTTCTCTTACTACAAAAGAACAACCTTCGTTTGTCAGCGTCCAAGACTGTAGTTTGCCCGAAAAGGGCGGTTGTCCTAGGCTGGATTTGGTCCAATGGTACTCTACAG
>NW_018408785.1:153868-201639 GCF_002113885.1 Mizuhopecten yessoensis | reverse complement strand
TACGGTACCTGTATTCGTTACAATATTTTTTCCATTGATATGAAGATTTTAGATTACTTCATGTATTAAAACATATTAGGAACAGCTCTTAAAAAGTCATCATTACCTATTGACTTTGTTGTGGCTATACTTACTTATGTTTTTTTCTGATGACAGGTCAAACAGGCAGACTTTACCCGGCTGTATGGCCCGACTAACGGTCAGTGCCTGGTTTGGCTGTATAGTGAAGGAGGAACATGTAGTGACCGCTGTGCTGTCATTGTTCGGTAGAAACTCGCAGTCCGTCCACCAGTAAAGGTCGTTCTCTTCTTCTGCAGAAAAAAATGTACTTTTTAGTTTTTAGCCATTCCAGTGACTTTATTTAATTTTGTAGATGTAATGTTATGTAAAACTACCAAGGAGATAACATAGCTATGAAGATATGATTGAACAAATTTAAGATTTTGTGACTTAGATTGATTACATATTAGTCAGCAGCTGGAATTAATCCAATTAGCTAATTGTCCTCATTGCCATTAAGTGTTTTCACAGGAACAGGCTTGATTTAACCTGAGAAATTTGAGACAATTTTTTTTGTGGAATGACCTTCACCCTTGAGATGTGAAATGGCCTTCACATTGGTCAGCATGTATGCTACATTTCTCACTCTTTCATTATCGATAAACTTCAGTCAAAGAAAAGATGTGTATGTTCTCTCAAGATAAAGTACTACGTGTAAATGTGTATGACACATAAAACTTACCTTTGACATTCGGTACAGCCTTGACCCTGGTTATAAGAGAGCCTGTGGGTCTGTTCCAGCGTTCCGGGAACGGCGTGTAGGTATAAAGGGGGACAGCCCTCTCACTCTCCTTGTAGTAGCTCCCTCTCACTGTGACGATCCTCGGCTTGTTAAAGTTTACCCCCATCCTGCCCTCTCAGATGTCTGTCACTGACTTTGTCCACAGATCTGTGAACATAATGGAAGTTTAAGATAATATGAGTTGTTCTTTACTAGATTAACTTAAGATTTACAGTAAAAACATATAGATCTATCATCTTGTCTCTGATGATATTCTGTTTTTAAAAAAGTCCCATTTTGAAAGTATTAGTACAGAGCATTGAAAATGTTCAAAAATGGCTACGAAATCTTTAAAGAATATAAAATGACTTGTGACAATTCATAGCTATTAGATAGATTGTATCTTCTTTCAGTGAGACGCAGAAGTCTGAAAAAATATCATGAATATCTGGTGATCTGAATGATGAAGTTTGGTACTCTAGCATGGAATTAGATGAATAGATGCTATTTAAGTCTGCGACTCAAGTGATAATTTAAATGGTCACACAATTGAAAGACGGCATACCTAAAGCTTTTGGAGGATCAATATGATGTCTATGAGAAAGATATTTGTTTACCTTCAGAATTGTTGAACAGTACAGTATATAACACAGATCTAATAGATGTCAAATCGCTTTATGACCAAAACAGTAAGAGGGTCAAGATTTCTAGCAATGTCCACTCTTTATTTATTACACTCTATAAAGGTTTTATATATGAACTGTTTTAATTGATATTATCTTATTGAAATGTATTGATATAGATATCAAGGGTAAATGAGTCCATTATATCAGAAACCTACAAACATCATTACTATCTTGAGGTGGGTATCAATATTACAATATATTACAATAGGCCCTATTTTTCCAGCAATACATACACTGCAATATATATTTTTAATTGCAATATATTGTCATATCTTATGTTGGGCTCTATGTAGAGTTTAATCACAAATGTTAAATAATCTCACAGAAATATTTTTTTGATTTAATTAATATTATCCAAATTTAGCTTCCTTGGTGTGATAACTTCAATATCTAAGCTCTAACTAACTCGAACTATACTGAATCATTTAGGAATACAATATATTTTGATATATTGCAATATTTCCTTAATATTTCAATATAAAAATTGCTTGCAATACCAACCCAGCATACATCAAACCCGCCCACATTTGTTTACAATTCAGAATTGCTAACGATATCGACGATATAGGCCTAATTATAAGATCAACATTGTGTACTTACGCAAATTAACACAAGATATAATATCTTTATATATGTGTCAGATTAAACGCTTTCATAACTCAAGTATTATACCGGTATATCTATAGAAACATCATGATCAGTTATGGCGTATAGGTTAACGTTAGCTGGTTTCACAGGCCTTATGTTTACATGTTTACATATTAGAGTAATCTCCCTTGACCTACCGGGTGCCTTTTAGAGATTCATTGTACTCAACGCAAGTCATCTCCGCGGAAAACTACCACACAGTTTATTCAGCTCGCTGTTTAGTCATGACAACAAATGTTCGTTCCAGTACAAATAGCCCATTTGTTATTCCGCTTAACTTACTGTAACTACTTGTTTTTCACTCTGTTTGGTTCTTTTCGCAATTAAAATTCACTCAAAGTTCCCCTCCCTTTTCACAAAAGGTTCACAGGGATCTGAGAATATGAAACAACAAGATCTGGACATAACCTGAGGTCTTTAGAGTAATTTCACACGTTTTAGGGGTTAATATCAATTTTTGTTCGTATATACCATCATTAGGTGTGACATTTTACCGAAAATTGATTTAAAAACCCTCAAAAATGTAACCTTACTTTGAACACCTCAATTTAGGTCCAAATATAGGCCTAGCTAAATTCTCAGGTTCCTGTGATGAAGTTTATGAAATTCGTCGGGAATATTTCATTTTCATGAGCCAAAAATCTTGTGAAATAACGAGACTTTTGAGTTTTTCATGGAGACAAACCTTAATTTCTACTGGGCAAAGATTTTTTTAATCAAAATGTATAAAAGACCGAGTTTGCAAAAATAACAAATACAAACTGAAAATGCCTTGAATATGCTACCACATAATTATAACTACATTTATTTCTTTTTATTCCGAAATATCTCAAATTCTATAGTGGAGACCTGAATGATTAAAAAATAACTCGCTCGTTAAATCGGACGATGATCCATTACGAGAACCAGCTGGCTCTGTAGAGTACCGCTGTCAACTCGTTAAAAAACAATAGGTTTTCATTAATACCTCAAAAAAGCGATTTATGGGAAGATTTACAAAGATAATTTTGCGCCATTTAAACACTCATAAATCACAGGGACCTGAGGATTTGTTACAGCTTTATTTGGACATAAACTAAGGTGTTCAGAGTAAATTTACATGTTTTAGGGGTTTAGATCGAACTTCGGTAAAAATGCCCGGTAAAAATTAAAAAGTCGATCTTAACCCTAAAACATGTAAAATTACTCTGAACACCTTAGTTCATGTCCAAATATAGCTGTAACAAATTCTCATGTCCCTGTGTCATAAATCATCGGTTCGCGTTCAAGTCCCTTTTATACGGTATTAAGTCAATGTCATGCGTATCTAGGGACCGTACCAGTTCCCTCTCCATAGAATAGGGAGTCCAGATCGAGTATCGATCTACCAATGTCGTGATGGTTAATGCTTTGCTGGACAAGTCGTATTTAAACGTTGTCATTTAAAATAGATTTTCAAAGATATGTTTATTTGTGACACTTTGCCTCCATTTCGTTGTGTGTGTTTGTGAGTGTACATGTGCGTCCCGTTCTATTTTTAACCCTTTTAATATGAAAACACAACTCCTTCAGACCACAGGGTCACGTTACAATCACACATATGCTATCCTGATATGGGTCACAACACACATGAACATACACAAGTATTGTGGGTTGTGACCCATATCAGTATAGCATATGTGTGATTGTAACGTGACCCTGTGTTCAGACCGATAATATCAATCGCTAAAATTAAGCGTCGATACCATACGATACACAAACGCTCATGTAGTTGTTGGATAAGCCGGTTAGTAGATTTTATATTTGCTGTATGTCCCGAAACATAAAGCTGCCACACATCACATCAGAGCCATAACAAAACAGGTTCATATCCATAGCAACGCATGTTCATCTCCATGACAATAGTTTCTTCTCCATATGCTTGGGAAAAGATAAACCTACCTTTACCTACCCAGGGAAAGACAACTCACGCGCTTTATTTTTGTTCTGTAAATGACCAGGGTAGCGCCATACATTTTGTCTGTGGTGTGCATTGAGTTAACCCGAACGTGTTAGTTTAACAGTAGAAAGGTGTGAAAGAAAAAATTCTAAATCGCTCTTCTGTGTGATGCAGACAGAGATAGACTGACCTTCGGGTTAAGATTTTTGAAGTTTAGCACACTACAAACCCTAAACTTTAATACCATCGGAATGAGATTCTCCGTCCTCGTCACACATGAGTGGTATATTCTATTACCTTTCATTGACGGTGGTGACGTGCTAAGTTTTAATACATTAGTTGTATGTGTTAACACATATTAAAATCTTAGCATGCCCACGTCAAAAACCTTCGTAAATTCACCACATCCCGCTCTCGGGCAATGCTATAGATATAAACCCTACAAGTTCATTCACTTTATAACTGAACGGTAAATCATATTGAACTTGACTATTTGATATGAAATCGCCGTGTTTAGAGACTAAGGAAATATTGAACACAGCAATCAGCCAAAATGGAATTCTCTGCCTCAGTGACATTGTCTTGTGTGTCGCAGACCACACAGGATCGATACACGTTCAAGCACGTACCATGCTCGTGCGTTAGGACGCACGTGTCTACCGAGATACGGCATCCAGTACGAGGCATGCGCAACAATCAATAATTGCGATTCCATTAAAAACGGAAAGGAAATTGTGAGATTACACCAAAGCTTTACTAGGAGATCCGAGACGTCGGCGGTGGTAATCAAACGACCAGTCTCAATCACTTCTCGATTTTGATAAAATAATCCTGTCTGACAAGTATGTTTCTCCACGGATTTGCACGGTAATGAGTACTCGATATGAGGAAGATTATTCTAATTATTTTGTATGATTTGCTGTTCTTTCTGTATTTACTAAACTAATTCAAGTTTCATTAACTTCTCTCTTCATCTCTGTAGTTAACTGATGTATTTATGTGCATGTAAGAATCAATTAATAATATTTGATTTGTATTTTGACTACACTGTATATTTTTGTAACTCTTCAATTTGGAGGAAATAAAGAAATAATAATGCTTAAACCTAATACATGCGACTAGAAAATACATATATATTTCATATCTTACATTTATAAATAAATTATATCCTTAACCCATTACACGGCAAAAGTGAAGTATCATCACTCCACAAAATAGCAAACTGATTGTAATAATTGCACATCACCAGTAGGTACCATTTAGATAAAGATTCGGGGCAAAGCTGAGAAGAGAATAGTTTAGACTTACTAAACATTATGTCCGGACACTTCGTACGTTAATGTCCGGACACTTCGTACGTTAATGGCCGGACACTTCGTACGTTAATGTCCCGACAATTCGTACGTTAATGTCCGGACACTTCGTACGTTAATGTCCGGACACTTCGTACGTATGTCCCGACACTTCGTACGTTAATGTCCAGACACTTCGTACGTTAATGTCCCGACACTTTGTACGTTAATGTCCCGACACTTCGTACGTGAATGTCCCGACACTTCGTACATTCATGTCCCAACACTTCGTACGTTAATGTCCGGACCTTTCGTACGTTAATGTCCGGACACTTCGTAGGTTAATGTCCGGACACTTCGTACGTTAATGCCCCGACACTTCGTACGTTAATGTCCCGACAATGCGTACGTTAATGTCCGGACACTTCGTACGTTAATGTCCCGACACTTCTTACGTTAATGTCCCCCGACACTTCGTACGTTAATGTCCCGACACTTCGTACGTTAATGTCCCGACACCTCGTACGTTAATGTCCGGACACTTCGTACGTTAATGTCCGGCCACTTCGTACGTTAATGTCCGGACACTTCGTACGTTAATGTCCGGACACTTCGTACATTACACTGCCGCAGTGCGTGTGATGCTTTACATCTCTGTTCAAAATAAGAAATTTGTGAAACAGCATCATTTTTGAATAAAAGTTGTACACGGGAGGAAAATTATCCTGAGACTCCTCTTGGATCTTTCATCACTTTCCCGGGAGTAATTTTTAAAAATCAAAAAAGAAGATCAGGTTAAGTGTTTCACAAATACAGAAATGATACGCCGAGTTTAACACCGACATCCAAAGCTTGTCTTTATCAGATATACTGTACATTATTAGCTTCCTCTCAGTCATAGTCCTCACCGCTCTAATGAGAAAGAAATTGTGATCAGTAAATTAGGTTCATTATATATATTAGCTGGGCGATATAACTTAATCTGAAGATGTGCTCCTAATTGCTTTACTTAAATTTGTCTAACAAGGATATGGGTCGTATAAAAATATGACCCCGGGTCTGATCTTATCGCTGACCACATCACAAGAAAAACACCCTAGAATCTTTGATATTTTCAATAAGTCGACGAAAGGTAAATAAATAACATAGAGGTAACCTGTCAGGATATCAGTCTTAATAGGCACACCTGTCAACGACCAATGACGTAAAATGGGGCCTCCCGGGGGCAGGGTACGTATTAATACTGGGTCCGGATATATAACACCGACTTTGTTTTTCTATTAGGTATTATATCCGCCGCTTAACAACAGCCTCTGGTCACATTACAGCATTTGTTACACTTCTAACAGAGACGTATAAAACAAGAGACCTTTATACCCAATATATAAAACCGTGTGCGATCTTTATAACTTTCTCGACAATATTTGTGTTTCCTATTTATAAGAACCCCGACATGATTGATTATCGATCAATTAAGAGTTAATTTTGTAAATGATCGACATATATTTTGCGTGAATAACTTCCTTTGGTGATGGATGCGTCATGTTTGCGATCATTAAGTGACAAGTGCCATTGATTAGGGCTGTACTTAGCTGTACAATATATGCACTATACAGTATACACAGGTAATGGTATATGTATATAAGTAAAGCCATATATATACATCATATGAATAAAGATATAATATATATAAACGTCCATGTTTTGACATTCCCCGTTTAAACTGGCCAGTTTATACGAACGTGATTAACTACATCGTAAACATTGACCACGCGCTTTTTACATCAAAACTATTAATAGAACTGTTGGAACTTAGACAGTTCCGGTAAGGCTATCGCGTGATATCATGTGACCAAACTGAAAGTCTGCTGCGCACATACAATATGATGAAATATTTACCGAAAATTAAACTATTCCTAGACAATGTAAGAAGAGAGAACGCAATTTATCCACACTTCAATACATTCTAGTTGAAGATTCAGAAATGGGTAACACGGTCGTATTTTGCAGTTTATTGGTACACATTTTATAATTGTACGTACAGTTTTTTGAAGTTTCATGTGACATTTAGCCACTTATCATAACTTACGGTACTAGGTACAGCCAGTTGTGTACTACAGATCAGCATTGTCACAAACATAGATGGTTGTTGGGCTGTATTAAACAGTATTTATCACATGTTATCTCATAAAGTTTGTTTCATAAACTAAAATGGAATGCAAACGAGTCAGAAGTTCTTTGATTAAAATCGTAGCCTAAATAGATGGCCTTTATATTTCCTATAAACTTTACTTAACAAGGTAAAAATATGTATCAAAAATACATGTAAGTCGATTAAAATGTAAAAAAAATCGCATAAATTTTGTCATTCGTCGTAAATTCGTAGCGTCGTCCGTCGTTAACTTATAGGTATAGAAAAAGAAGGTGTTTAGTATTCATTTAGAATATTAAGTATTAGTTTATATGTATAGATAAATGTTCAGGTGGCACACGGAAATATATCTAAGCGATTGAAAGTAAAGGCATGCACAAATAATTTATAATTCGTATATATATTGAACGGCCGGTATGGCTGTTATAATAAATTCATATAGATAAATCTGTAGATCACTATCACCTCACATGTTTCAGTTTCACAAATTTGAGCAAACACTTTTAATAAATAAATGAACAGTAAATGCAAACAACTAGTCTAGCATACTACAAACAAGCAGTTAGACTTCAGATTGAAATCAAAATATTGTAAGTTGTCATCATCCTTAATTGAAATATGAAATCGGTTTTTGGTGTTTTTTAAACCACGTTATTATAATTGCATCCATGTGTAACTTGTCTTCTGAAGAAAGAGAAGCGGCGGAATCAAAACAACCGGCTAACTGTGGAAATATTTGACCAGGAAGTCAATAGAAGGTGTCCCCTCCGGACACGCTGTGACGTACATCTGACCAGATACAGGTGTGACGTAGGTAACGTCAGCAAATACACGTCTGATGTACATATATATATATATGGTAATGATACATCCAAGAATATCCTCGGTCTCTGTCAACCTCCCACTATACACTCCCCACTAATTCCTGTAGAAACTTTATCTAAATCAGAGATTTATAACGATAGAGTTTCTATCGTCATAAATCTCTGATTTAGATAGAGTTCCTACAGGAATTAACTCCCCACATGCCATAAACCGACATATGTAAACAATCTTTTGCACTCGATGTCCGAACTCCATATAGCATAGAAACTCGTCATGTCAAGCAAGTTGTCTGTCAGCGATTGATCAACTTACCAAACGACATGCATCGTTAAATCAATCAGCACTATGTATGTCATTAGTCAACACGATTGCGGTCTGGAGGCTTTTCTTGTGTAAATAATTTAAATTATATATGTAAGGCAAGCAAGTGCATGTCACTTATACAATAACTGTTTAGGCACGATACAATATTTACTTTTTTTTTATAATATTAAGTTGTCAAATTCAGGTACTCAATCGTGAAAGTTGATAATCAATTCAGGTGAATAAAATGCAAATTCATGAATGCAATTACCATTATAATTTACATAACTGAAAGAATCGACTGTTTTCGGAGACTTATAAGATCTATGTCTCCATGTAAATGACAATTTTACACTGCTACCGATTCAATTTTCTAAGGTGTGCAATTAAGTTATCTTTATTCAGAAACGTTTAAATTTTAATTTAGTAAAACTGTTAGGCCAATACACAATTTACGTTATTTTTCGTGTTATTTTACAGAAGGGGGTTCATGGACATTTGATTACTTTCCAAGACGTGACTGAATCCAATGGAAGAATAATCGTAGCCTCTTGTCTAGAAGCATCTTCATAGACTGTCAACATTTGTCTTTGTAAATTACATGTGAACTCTGTCTGAACCTAGAGATACACAGAATCTTCACCTCGGGCTGTAGACGACCCTATATCCTCTGCAGTGTGTACATGTGTTTCAAGGAAATCGCAAACATGTGGCTTAAGTACCACAAAGTTGACAAACAAAAGTGAAAGTAGCTAAATGTGCGTCAGTGTCGGTGTTTAAACACTTCCAGGAACGGTGCTGCACATAGGGGAATCCAAAACTATTTATAGAACCACGTCATCATGGAATAGCTGGAAACCACCTAAATCGTACAGACAGCTGTTATACCTGGACTACAGAATTATGATAAATCGTAATATTTGCATAAAAAATATGTCAATTAAAATGTTTAACCGTAATTTTGACAGCTGACCATGGCCAGTAGTAATGGTAATAATCACTTGATCCTATAAACAGCTGAACATGTTTTGGAGTAGATATTTACACTGCTTCTGCTCAACAGACTTTTATATACAATCCAGTACAGGTACTTGGCATTATATATGTATATATTATAAATATATCAAGAAGTTGATGAAATCCAATGCCAAACAAAGATAATTATAGAATTTTATAGTAATTCAGGTACATTCTAAAACACTGATCATTGAGGAGTGTGAAAATAGCATGGCATTACTTTGTCGACTTCCATCAATTGTAGATATATCTCTACTTAAATACAGGGTCATGGAAAATTAGTTTCCAGCTCTTCAGAATGGAGTCTGTCTGTACCATAAAGAAAGATGGTTTGCCTCCGTCTTTAAGTCAATTTATCAGAAAGTCACAGGTCTGATCTTCAGTATTGTATGTCAATCAGCCGAAGTCACTGTAATTTCTCTATGTAGCAGTTACAAGTTAGTACCACAATATGCGGCAATTATGTCTCAAGAGTCTTGGTTATTATCCATACTGAGTGTTGTAATCTCATAAATCACAGATTGGAAAATCTTGAAACCAAACTATAAAAAAATAGTTTGAACGACTTTTTGATCTGATATTTCACAGATTCCAAGTACACAGTTCACTGTGATATATGATTATTGAGGTTACACTATACACCATAGTTTTAGAAAACACAAACAATTTAATTTCTGCAAAAATATCAACATTTAATTTCATATAAAAGTTTCAAATTATGCAACATAACATACAAAGCATTGAAATTTGATTTAGGTGAATCTTTGTAATAATATGATAATGATTTAATAATACAATGATACGGATATCGTGGTGTAAATCTATTGTGATCCACACAATACCAATGAACAAAATAATAAATGTGTTATTTACAAGACTGGTATGTGTAATGAGGCGTAAAACTGATAATGGAACAATATCACAATTTGCAGTAAAAACTTGGAAACAGTTATCTGTAATATTAACCTGTCACTTCTCCAAACGTAATATCCCAACCCATCCCCAGTAACATTATTGAGCACTTAATTGCATTTTGACAAAAATGTGTAGGAACTATCATGATTTAAAATCATGTTATCTTGACTTGTAAATAAATCAAATGTTTATATCTTTTTTTTTTATACAAGAGAAAGAAAGATTCTACCTTCTTCGAAGAAGTTTAGGTTAAATTGAAACAGTGACTTTTTCGAGACCATGCAAACGATATTGACCTGCATCACATTTATGTTTTACACACTTGGCACTGGCAAAATTCGGTCCTAGATCAATATGTTCAGATCAAAGGTTTTTTTCTGAATAAAATATAAAATTTAAATAATTCTCCTGTATTGCTACAGAAATGAATTCCATGTGTTATCAGAATAAAAACTTTTAAATGTACATATCATCTTTCAAGTGAATTTTTCGAACACATTCAAATTGTCAGTTCACACACTGGAAAGGCACATGTTTAGAAGTTGAGAGAGTTTGTCATCATAATTTGACAACCACTGCTGACATGTTCAATAATTTGCTGCTTCAGTTTACACACTTGGTCCCTGAGAGATGTGACTGTTGTAGCCAAATCTGTATTTTGTCCTTTCAAGTCTGATACCCTATCTTCCAACCGAGAAATTCTCTCAAGTTTCCGCATACGACACTTACTAGCTGCCAACTTGTTTCTAGCACGTTTTCGCTCCAATTTAATTCTCTCCTGGCTCTCCATGTTAATTGGGGAGAGAGGTGGTGAAGATCCAAAACTTGGGACTATCTGCGATTCATCCTTGGTTCTGAACCTGTTGTTGATCCCTCCAGATGCCTGGGAGCCAGGTTTGTGATTGATTTGCACGATACCCCCGGGGAGGGTGGTGGTAGTACTCAGGGAGGTCAGTGTGGACGTTGTGGGTAGTGCATATGTACCCTTACTGACCAATGACAATGACGAAGTATCAGATTCGGACCCAGACATATCGTCGTCGTGATCAAAATCGTTTTCATCCTCGGGGTTCGTACCATGGAGTTGGGCCAAAGCCTCCACGAATCCCCGGGCGTATGCCTCCTGCTCATCTGTCACGTACTTGGGGAAAAGAAACTGAGTTGGTGTGGGTGTGGTTGTCACCATGCCATTAGCTTGAATTATCATTTTCTCCAATTCTGGAGACGCCAATTTCAACATGTTCAAGTCAGGCGATTGTAATAAATTCCCCATTTTCAATTGTTTCGATTTCGGTGAACTGCTATCAAAATTTAGAGTCATTTTTCGTTTAAGTTGACTTACTACTTGGTTCTCCATCTTCACGCCGCTTATTCCGTGATCGTGATAGAAGGTTGTATCATGCGTTTCCATTGTTCGCTAGTCCGTTGTTTTGAAAGTTTGTTTCACAAAAAATCAAAGTTGTTTAAAAACCTTGATTCACAGCAGTATCTATATTTCAAAAACTGTCAATCGATGACTAATACTTCACAACGGCCATGTGCAGAAAAATGCCTCTCGTCTCGTGTTTATATACAGAATGACTCACCAGCCTAAAAATAAAATGACATCACTGGAAATGATTTTGATTGGCTGCATATGAGATCATCGCTAAATTTATCAATTCTCACTCGGACTCCTCGGATTCATTCCTTGCTGGCATGACAAAATCCGGTAAACACGGAGGAATATTTGCGCTCAACGATTGGCTATTATTTGTTGATAATGGTTACGACAAATATTCTGGGATGCAAGCACCTGCTAAAATTGGACGTTTTGGTGACGTAGTAAATATTGCGTAGTAGTATATCCATATATAAAACAAAGCTGTTCTGACTGGGTCAGCGGTCCACAAAGAAAAAGCGAACTACCGGTCTAAATTGAAACGTATGATTTAGGTAATTGTTTTGAAAAGAAAGAGTTTTACAACTGGGATACTCACTGTTAACCTAACTTTGTCAGCGATACAGTATCGGAAATGATGCGCATTATACACACGTGCTTGAAACGATTCCAAGTTTTGGCGCAAACGCCACGTTGTCAGAAAGGGGAATTCCGATTTACCGATGAGCTGTCACTTAGGTTGAAAGGATAGGCTATTTCTGTTCGATGTTACAAGATCATGACAGTATTTGTTGTTTATATTTCTTTACCAAAATAATTAACCTTGTTTAAAACCGGATAATATAATATCACTTCATTCAGTAGACCCATAGGTGGTGGGCACGTCTATCAAAAAAAAATATTTGAATATATAAAACTAGAAAGTTGAAGAACTCAGCCCCTACCAGCGGCTGGCAAAATTGAGGTAATTTTGTTTGAAGTGTCACAGAAATTTTATCCGCTAAAATCCTTCCCACAGCGTAGTCTCGATCGAAAGTAGGGACATCAATCTTTAAATAACACCCATTATATATCTTCAAAACAGTGTAGTTATTTCGTAAGCAGTTTCGAAGCTTGCAAAAATCACCGATTTGTGTTACCTCGGACACGATCCGGAACATTTTTTCGAAACAAATTCTTTATTCGGTACACAGAATAGCGGACGACGTAACATTAATAAACCAGGGTATCCTCAAAGATAAGGTCAAAACAAACTTGCTTACTTGTTTTACGCACCACTAAATTTCTCCTCTCGTGTCCCTCAAGTATTTTCTCCGCAAGATTTCACATTCAGTCCTCCTTCGTCCACCATCTTTGAGAATTTTATAATAAGCAAGCTGATTGGTCGAGCTATTTTCGTCTATTTTTAACCGGCCGTTAGACCAATCTGCTTGCGTGTTACATATTATAAAATCACCGATTTTCATACTCCTTGGCTGGTATGGTAAATGGGCATACTCCCTGGCTGGTATGGCAAATGGATGTACTCCCTGGATGTACGGCAAATGGGCAAACTCCCTGGCTGGTATGGTAAATGGGCGTACTCCTTGGCTGGGACGACAAATGGGAAAACCCATGGCTTGTATGGTAAATGGGCATACTCCCTGGCTGGTATGGTGAATGGGCATACTCCCTGGCTGGTGTGGTAAAAGGGCATACTCCCTGGCTGGTATGGCAAATGGGCAAAACCAAATAAAAAAATCCAAACCTAGCAAGGTTAGTGGCAAAACAAGCATCCCCAGTGGGCTGACAAAGCAAAGTACCTCCATACTGCCAAGATTGGTTGTCAAAACAACACGCTGAACAGGAAAGAAATTTTATCATTGACATGGTGACTTTTATCATTGACATTGATACGGTAACCTTGCCTATTCTAGACGGTAACCGTTTCCATCTTTGTCGCTAAGACAGTTACCTCTATCATGGACAAGATAATATTCTTTTGCACTGACATCGGAGTGTAACCGTTACTTATTTATGTGAGAGTTATGGGTTTTAATTAATTTCATAAAAACGCAATCATTCGTCAATTAACCAGTTCGCGTAAGACTCTGTCAAACGTTCTTTATGTTTTCGTTGGGTACTTTTTGACACTCTCTATACCATACCAAGCACACGACTCTGTATGAATGTAGCTGACATCGTAATTTATTTCAGAACGACATTTTCAGATGACACTTTTGAATTTTAATTTTAAGATTGTCATTTGGTTATATTTGCAGGTTACAATCCACAGCATAATGGTAACTCTGTCGACCAATCACAGCCCTTGGGTCAGCAGCCGCGCCCACAGGGTCAGCAGCCGCAACACTTGTTGGGCGCCGTTCGTCCCGGGGTCTTCCAAAACAGGCCATCATCTACACAGTTCAATGGGGGATCAGTGTCAAATCCACAAAAGAGACCCGTAATAGGGATTCAGCGGGACCATGGAAATCCTAAGGATATCGGACACAACGTCCAGCAAGCTCCTTCCAATAGCGTCGGCCACGCCCAACAAAATGTGTTTGACAAGCCCTCTAGACTGAGTTATCAGTTGGATCATAATAGTGCCATATTAAACCAGGGTAGGTCCATACACAGACTCTCAGGATTCGGGAGCAACCCTGTACGTCCGGTGCATGTACCCAATTCTATTCCACAAAGGGTGTCCGACAATACACAGCATAATAATATCGGTAGTTCAAACTTATTTCAAAACCCTCCTACAAGGGTAAATAATGATCTTGTGAACAGCCATATTCAAGGAAATGTTGGACGGACGCATTCAAATGTACAAGTCAATAATAACGTTTACACTAACAACCAGCTATCGCATCCGAGTAAAGCACTGTATGTAAATAACGTTCCAATAAACAATCAATTTATCAAATCAGGTGACAACAACGTCCCACCGGACAGCAGTGAATATGTACATAGAGATAATAACCAGAAGCAATATAAAGTGTATCAACATCCGAAAAATATACCCAGCATCCAACAGCGTTCTCAGGCGAATCAAAACAATATACAACATATAGTCGCTCCGCATCCTCAGAGAAGTCAGGGGAATCCGAAAAATCCATTTACCGGGTCCCATCCCGCACAAGTACACGTGAACGGTGACCCGGATAACGACCAGACCCTGGCGGCAAAGGTGACGACCCCAGAGCAAACCTATCACGTGGAAGTGAAGAGAATAAACAGCAATATCCTGCACGAAGATGTCCGATTTCTGACTGTTTCCGTCGACCAGAACGGCAAGACAGTTTTCGAGGAGCAGTTCAAGCCGGTAAGGACACGCCTTTACATCGAATTCGAAGTCGACTCTAAAAAGAGGAAAAAAATCTTCTTTCAAAGTTGATTTTCGATATTTTTGCATCTATTTGAAAAAGAAATGTACTGCCAATGTGACATAACGTTAATGAAGAAATATATAAAAAATAATAATGAAGCAGACCATTTTAAACCATCTTTGCTGGGCACTATAATTGTCCTAAGTGTTATCTACCATCACTCTTTTGAACCTGTTACAGGTAGACCTACAGAAGAAGGCGAGAAGTCTAAACTACTACCACGACCTCCGCTCCGGGACGTTCCTCAGCATCTACGCACATCGGAAAGACTCTGGACAGAAACCGGAATCATACATTGTAAGTTTTCCTGACCAGAGAGTCACAACAATTATTTATTTTAAAATAGTTGTTGAACTTGTAAATCTCAATATTCATCTCAACGGTTTCATGTTTGCCTGTTAATTTCGTAATTGTTTCAATCAAACGGATGATTCTTAAGATAATCCACAGTAGTTCATTATTCCACATGTCATTCCAGGAAACGTAATAACCCGAATCTAATTCTGAGAATCGACAATGTTGCCAAAACAATCGTCTTATCGTCACTGAAGTTATATCAGCAATGTCCCAATTTTATACAAGAGATATGTAGATTGTCATGTTGTTGATTGGGTCCCATTTCCTTGACAGGAGGGAGTTTTGTTTGACGAGTTGATCGTGGCGGCACCTAAATCCAACAAGAGGCACAAGAGGGCTGTGTTCGCGGACTCTCATACAGTATATAGAGAGGAGGGTGGCTACCACGGTGTGTTCCACGCCGACGCTATGCACGGTAGGTTACGCATAAGCGAAGGAAGACTTACACACATCCATCTCTTTTATAAGGCACATTAATGCCTGCCAGATGGAGGCCAAAATAATGGTACGATTATTGCAAATTTATAAAGATTTTAGAAAAAAACATCAATATGCAATTCCAAATCTTTCTCGACGATTTTATTTCTTTGCTCCATTTACCAAATTAATCATGGTTTCATTGTATTGCAATACCTCATCTACATAATAGCGTGTTTGAATGGTTTGTGTTGATTGCGCATCAATCTTATCATCTCTTTACTGGTGTGCTATTGTTTTATTTCGGTAAGTTAATTATTTATTGTCATTGTGGTTGGGAAACACGATTCTTTGTTTCCCTACAACAAGGTTATTGTTTTATGATCCCTTTAATTGTCAGTATCAATATCGAGATTCTATTGTAATATTCACTCTTCTTCAATAAAACAAAACAACAAGACTGCCACTAGCTACAACAAATTTACCAAACCAATACGCATAGCCACCGTTAACTTCCAATCCATTTCCAACAAAAAACCTGACCTCGACCAAATATTACACTCACTCAAACCAGACATCATAATAGGAACGGAAACATGGCTGAATAACACAACCTCCTCGTATGAATACTTCCCAGTCACTGAGTACACTGTCTACCGAAAAGACCGCAACCCAAATAAAAATGGCCAAAGCCACGGAGTTGTACTACTTGCAATCACAAACAAATACCACACAGAACAGATTAAAGAATTAGAAACAGACAACGAATTAATTTGGGTAAACATCTCCATGACAAATTCACACAACCTCACCATAGGAGCATATTATAGACCACCATCAGACAAAGGACGCTCACTAGAACAACTAGAAATAACTGTGAACAGACTAGGTCAAAACAACAACGCAATGATATACGTAAGTGGATATTTCAACTTACCACACATAGACTGGCAAAACAACACAACCATACCTGGCAAAAAGAACAAAAACTTCACCAGCACCTTCTGGACATCATAGGCAACAACTCCCTCACACAAATAACGACAAAGCCCACCAGAGGAAACCACATACTCGACCTGACACTTACAAACAGACCATCAATCATTAACAAGACTGAAACCACACCACCTATAGGCAAATCTGACCATGACATAGTCTACACTGAAATTGACGTTCGACTGAAAAGAATAAGAAGAGAACCCAGAAACATATACCTCTACAACAAAGCTGACTGGAACAACATAATAAACGACCTCACACTTCTAAACACAAAACTTAACGAACAACCTAACCAAACCGCAGACAATCTTTGGAACACGTTCAAAACAACACTTACTAATTCAGTCACCAAAAATATCCCACAAAAACACATCACATACAAATCCAAACTCCCTTTGATAACACATTCTCTCCTTCGACTCATGAGAAAATATAAACAATTGCCAAAGCTTTCGACAAAGTCCCACACAAACGACTACAATACAAACTCAAATATTACGGGATAACAGGGAACACACACGCATAGATTACAGACTTTCTCTCATTCCGCACCCAAACAGTAGTACTCGAGGGCAAACAATCAGACAAAATACAAGTAACCTCTGGGGTCCCTCAAGGAACCTGTTTTGGCCCCATCCTCTTCCTCATCTACACCAATGACTTCCACGAATACATGAAATACAGTACACTTAGATAGCATCATATACAAGACGATAAACAACAAAAAAGACACTAAAACTACAATATGGCCTTGACGCAGCAGGACAATGGGAGACGAATTGGCTAATGAAATTTCACCCTGACAAATGCAACATACTCAACATTACACCGAAACGCAACAAAATACATCATGACAAGAAACTCCACAACCACACATTACACCAAGTAGAATCCAGAAAATACTTAGGCTTGACATTACAAAATAACCTACGATGACAAACATATTAACAACATCACAGCCAATGCCAATAGGTCCCTAGGTTTTCTAAAACGCAACTTAAAAAAAACCTCACTACATATAAGAGAACATGCATACAAAGCACTAGTCAGGCCAAAACTTGAATACTGCTCTTCCATTTGGGATCCACACAACACAAACCAAATTAGATACCACAACACTAGCTCCGTAACAGATATGATCGGCCAACACTACAAACATGGCGCTGTCACACAAGAATGATCCTTCTTCACAAAATTGTGCACCAAATCGTAGCTATAAACCCAACATATATATACTCACACCCGTAGATCCTCGAACCAGACATGCACACCCTCAGCATACAAACACATCTGCAAAAAAGGACACCTACAAATAGTCATTCTTTCCACACACAATAACACAATGGAATCTCCTTCCCATAGCAGCAGTACAATTCACAACACTAGAGGACTTCAAGGCACACTTACCCTATGCAGTCCTTGAAGCCCTCATCACACGCTAAAACATACGCCAGCTTTTATCTTTTATCTATACCTTGCACAAAAAATCACAAAAACCCACCAACTAATCACTGTAAATAACCCCCTTTTTCACGCCTCTGTGATAGGACCCCCGAGGGCATAAACATCACCATTGATGGAGCCCGTGTACCATAAGAAGAAGAGTACATCCTTAAGTTAGGTGCTATACTTGGGGCTAGTTTGGTATTGACGTTTCTCTTGTGATCCGTATCTCTTTAAGGGAATTCATATTTAGGATGGGGTATTTGATCTTGTAAAAGGGAAATGTGTTACTCATAGGTAGAATCAACAGAAGTTCCAGAAAGAGATCGGAAGTGCACGTGGACATGAAAGACGTATAGGTAGCTGTAGGGGTTAATTGTAGCTGCGACCCCGAAGCGAGTAACGTGCAAGGACCTCACCAACTGAAAGGACGGTAATTAGTGGCATGCAATAGTACGTATAAGTATAGCATGTCTAGTCTAACAATTACAGTACGTTTATTTTCTATTAGTACATGTCATATTGTGAATATAGTGTGGCTTTTAGCGGGACTGACTGGGAGCATTATGTATTGTCACTAATTTCGCAACACGTGCTAAGGGAGATAACCCCGACTAAGTAAGTGTCTCCTACACAAGCGATTCCAAAATTGTTGGGTTTAATATTGTTATCTTTCAGATATTACGTAAGAGGCCTGGTTACACCAGAGACCTGTATATACTAATATATAGGTAACTGGTTACAAGCTATAACTTAAACTATATACTTTATTAAATAACAATACACCAGAAATGAGAAACAGGAAGGAAATGACAAATACTTGTAACCGATATAATTTCGTATTGTTTGCAAAAATATATAAGTACACCTTCCACATAATCTCTACATACTCTGTCTACCTCATTCGGTCTGTCGTTCTCTAAGCACAATTAAAGTGTCGGGTATAGAAAAATGGACATAACTTTTACAGCTGATGTCCAAAATTTAAAAAAAAAATGTGATTGTGTGATAACGAAGCTTTGATGGAAAGATAGATTTTTTTTATATTTTTTTTTATCAAATACTTGTTTTGTAAAATTTCAACTCCATAATAGGTTTTGAAAGGTACCATTCATATAACTAACTATATAAAGAAGCTATACAGATGATCCAGCCTTCTACCGACTAATCTAGCTGTCCGAACCGGTCTCCCATCATAGCCAGCCACCACAATTTGGTTTTCCATTATTTTAATCCAGACTGATCATTTCATTTTCTAAAAATTGTAATTCTCCTTTACTGTATATTATGCGCTACATCCGCATTTTTGGTTATATACGCCGGAATCTAAGACATAACAGTTGTTCAATATTTTAAAAGCTATAAAACCATGGCACGCATAGTAGCAGATCTGTTTGACCTTCATTTATAATCATCTATAGAAATACAAGTGCATCCATGACAAATGCAGAAACGTATGAAAACATATTATTTTAGTAGACATTTATGTCTATACCATCAATTTGGTTGGGTGGGTTGGTATTTACCGAACGTGGAAACCCTTAAAACGTCTGAAAAAAGTATTTCTACTCGTCACGATATAGGTCCAAATATACCAACTAAATGTGTATAACGAAGTATCGTGTCTCTGTGACCTTCTCGTGTCCCTGTGACTGACCTTCTCGTGTCCCTGTGGCCTGAAGAAACACAGTATCGTTGAAATATCACTTAATTTAAATATGTGAGGACTTTCCACTCTACGCCTCTTTAATAGATCAAAGGTGCCTGTCAGAGCTTTGATCAAGTTATCATGACCGATTCATATCCCTTTCCGTCTGTAGTCGTGCGACATCCGTAAATTCTTTATTAATTCTTAAGAACCGGTTAATGGATTACTTTCAAACTTCGTAGAAATCGTTCTTAGTGGAAGCGGGTAACTATTGTTAACATTGTAAAATAACAATTTTGATTACATTTCTCCGTTTTCATCGGGAAATAATTCAAACTTGGTTGGAATGATTATGTTGAGATAGCAATCTGATGGTATTAATAATTAAGTAATGCTGCTGAAAGGGCCCCAAAGGGAAAGTTGACTAAATTTCTTCTTCCACAGACTCAGATTTACTATGATCAATTACTCTCAATGGGTAGATATTGTTAATTTTATTAGTTTATGTAGGGAAATGACACCTTCGACTATATTTGTTCATTCAACAAGACATAGTTCAATTGACAAACTTGGTTGGAATTAATATGATGAGGTTGCAATTAGATGATAATATTATCAGAAAGTAAAAACTGACCCGACTCTGTGGAGGGGTCTAAAAGGTTAATGTCCTAATAATGACAAAAATATTTGATTTTTTTCCCGTTATTATTATATTTACAAATCGGGTAGCTTTTTTCGTTTGATTGATTATTTCCATTTCACGTTTCGACATTGAAAAACAATCAAATATGCTACGTTAAATGGTTAGGCAACGGTTGCTATTCATGTACCGATAGTACCACAGGGGCATGGATCGCTTTATTTGTAATATAAAAAAAATAGGGGTCTCCCTGTGGATCAGACATTGGCGCTTACGTTTAGCAGCATGGATCGTGACAAGAGTTGGTTTTAAGAGCAACAAAATATTTGGTGAACACAAAAAGGATTTGTTCCATTCCATGAAGAAACTAAAGGCCACAGTTGGGACATTAAAAGTTCTGGAGATCGGAGCAGGAGGAGGTGTTAACTTTAAGTTTTACCCTGCTGGGACCAAAGTCACCTGTCTTGACCCTAACCCGTGTTTTGAACCTTACGTGGAGAACAATGCCGTGGTCAGTGGTCTTCATCAAAGCTTTCGGGGAGAACATGTCTGATGTGGCCGACTGTAGCTATGACGTAGTGGTCAGCACACTGGTGTTGTGTACGGTTATAATTAGAGATCCAGACCGAGTCCTGAAGGAGGTCAAGCGAGTCCTCAAACACGTACGTTACCTGTGTCTGCCTACTGGCCGTGTAATATCCCATATAATTAACTACGATATAATTCAGAATATCCAATTGAACCATATACTTTCTCGATCGATTTTCTATGCTTTTATTTAAGGATAAATGCAATGAGTCTTATTACATGAATCACAGTTGTCTTGGTGTCATAGTAAAATATATAGAAAATGACAAGATCCCAATCCCATGATGCCCATCACGTGCACAGAACCATTATGCAATGGACCAAAGGGTTCTAGGTATTATATATACATATATATATTTGTTTGCCTATGAAACCCTGACAACTGTGCATAAATTAAATGATACCTGTGATTGGTGTTAGAATTATCCACCTAGTCTACCTGCAAGTTGATGCTGTTCGACGGCCCTTTGCAGTATCGCCGTAAATGTAAATGTAAACCTATGATTCTGTGAAATTAACATTATCAAAATGTCCAAAATTTCATTAAACAACATTCAGTACCTTTCAAATGTATATATTACCACCAAATGTATGTATATATTGCCACCAGTGGATTAATTCACCAAATACAACAAACCAGTATAAACGATTAAATAATATTTTATGTGTCACTTGAGTGATTGTACCCTTGTACGTGTAACAACCGATGTATGTGTGCTGTTGAAATGAAACATTGCAAACACACTCAATGGACTGTTATAATTGTTAAAACAGTAAAATGTTAACATCAAGCTGTTGCACTACAATATTGATGTTTTACATCAAAATTTTAGCTGATGATGTTGCTTTTATTTTTTATTTTTAAACACAGAATGGTAAATATTATTTCATGGACCATGTGGGTGCAGAGAAAAGAAGCATCATCTATTTCTTTCAACGTCTGATAAATCCAGCGTGGCGTATGTTTGCTGATGGATGAGAAGTGACCAGGGACACTGGAGGTACCATAAAGGCAGCAGGCTTTAAGACCCTAGACATGAAATACTTCACAGCACCAACAAAGTTGTTCCTCATCAGACCCTGTTGTATGGGCATCGCAACCAAGGAGTAGTAAGAAAGGTGTATGGGACACAGGTATCTGTCAATATAGAATATATAGCTGCCAATACAACATAGAACTGTGGAACACAATGTCTTAAGACACAGGCTTCTGTGTTTATAAGAATAAAGTGCCCTGCCTATAGAACACAGGGCTATTGGGCACTCTGTCTGTAACAAATAGGGACCTCATTTGTAAGAAACGTTGCCCTGCCTATAGAGCACACAGAGCTTTAAAATACCGGTAATTGTTTATATGACACAGGGGCCTGTGTCTATATAGAATACATTACCCTGCTTAAAGAACACAGGTCTATAATACATATATGGTTCTATAATTGTAACACAGGGTCTTCTGCTGACTTTCTATTTAGATATTGTGATATTTGTAGGCATTTACAAAAAAACAACTGTAATTAAGACGTTCGTTTGATATTTACCCTAGGTATATATTAGTATATTAATATGAGGATGTTATCTGTCTTCAGGGACAGGTCAGGCAGGTATTATATTGAGTTATTTTTAATACTGTATAAAACATAATGCATAATGTATTAAACACTTTTTATTCTATAAAAAAAAGACAAAGTTTTATGCATCCTGCACAATCAGGTCTATTTTAATATGGAAAAGTTTGGGATAAATGACATTGTGTTTGCTATTCTGTATTAAGTGGGGTTTTTCAACTCAGGAATTTATGAAGTAGAAATTTTAATGTTTATTGTACAATAACACAGGATTTTTTTTTTTAAATATATGGGTTTTAAATACTATGTCTGCCAATACATTCAGATGTTTTTTATTTGCTCAAAATAACTTTTTTTAATGAAAAACAAAATCAAATGTATAAGGGAGATAACTCCAACAGTCTTAGAGATCATAACTAGTAGTGTTATACTCTAGCTGAATTGATGTGAAACATTTATAATTATTATAAATAACTTGATGTTTTTGTAACTGCACAGTATCCATATTTTATTGCAGTCTTTTTGCTTATAATATAATACTTGGAGGCATAGTTTAAATCATTGTTTTCTGAACCTTTTTAAAAATGAAAACGAAAACACACATCAAACAATTCAGCATGGATTGAATATGTATTTACAAAAGTCATCATGTTTTATTTTTAAATCAATATCTTTTATCCCCAATTAATTAAATTTTTACCATGATCATGAGTACACAATATTTTATGTGATTGTTACAATGTGTGTGTTAAAGTGATATATTATAGATGGGTAATATACCATTTATATGGGAGTGTGATATTTTAGGGGAGCACAATATGTGAGCAGGTAATATTTTACCAGAAATTTATACATTTTTATGTCTGATTTATTTTTGGTGAGTATGATATATATTTTGTGTTACATATTTTATGAGAGTGTTATATATTTTATGAGAGTGTTATATATTTTATGAGAGTGTACTGTATACCAGGAAACTATTGTTGCAGTTTAAATCTCACCTTTTTCGTCGACTGCAATGAGGACAAATTTACCATTACAGCAAACTTCTGTAAACAACCTAATATACATGTACTTAGTAATTGAATGTAAACGGCAAAATTATCAACAGGCAAATATGGATTATTTTGGCGAAGCGGGAAAGTTTGGCTGGGTGAAATTTCTGGTATACAGTGGTGTTGTTAAAAGAGTGTGCTATATTTGTTATATCCGTAAGACATATTATGGGTGTGTGATATTTTTAAGGTAATTTTTAAAGTCCTACTTAATTTTCAAGGGAAATAAAGGATCCTTCTCGGGTACATCTTCCCACACGACTCTAGTTAGTACCTCTGTGTGTGTTTTTATGTGCTGTCTTTTTGTTCTACTTGTTATGGTCCTTTGTTTCTAACTGCTCATTTATAGTGTCATATCACTTATATAGTACAACTCAGAAACTCAGGATACCCACCAAAACCTTGGAATGTGGGATATGTTATTCACAAACTAACGTCTATATACAATGTATCTAATGGTTTCACATATATTATCATGGCCAAACCTGGTCCACAACTTAAAGTACTTACAGATGTTTGATGGATACTGACACGATCAGTCCTGAATTCACACGAAGTTTAATTGGAAAACAGTAATGAAATAGAAATAGTACATTTGATTTATTGCAAAATATAAATATATATGGTGAATTAAGTCATTTTCAATGAAAGGTACATATACTTGAGAATACAAATATTGATCACAACATCGATATGCTGAATGGAAGTATCAAGAAAGATAACTCATGAGTACTTTTCGCCTACAGGCCTACTTTATATATACTGCATACCGAGGAAACCTTCGTCCTTCCAAAGAAAAATTTACAATGCCCAGCACTAATTTTTCCCTTCACTATACATGGTGTGCTGTTTACTCACTTTTGCTGCCATTATACAGTAACTTACTTGCAAACCACAGAAGAACAAAATGACATACCCCTATTAATCAACTAAACTATACTCAAAAGACCATGCTTAACTTTATATTACTCCTCATACAACCTTATCCAAGATGTATACCAGTCTTAAATTTCATCAACAGACTTTAACTAGGTTTGATTCTCCTCTGAATGTTATAGACCTCGACTAAGTTAATATTCCTCCTAACTCGACCATTATTGGCAAAGTGTTACCACCCCAAGCTCATTTGACCACAACTAAGCCTCAAAATCTGAAGTCCTATAAAATGTTGCCTAGATATATAACCAAACAAGGTTAAAGTGTGGTTTACTGTGTTAAGTGGGCATTAACAGATTGGTATTTGACTTCTATTGTTCAATGATAACTTCTGGTAACACAAAACCAAACAGCAGGAAAGGCAGAAAAAGTATTTTTTTATTTCAAACAAATTAAGAACAGCGCTGACAACTTTTCATTGACTTATATTTGCATAAACACAACTGTAAAAATATAACAATTTTTGTGAACATGTAACAACAACATTAGAAGAACATATTGATTAGTTTAATTAATTTAAAGGAATGGAAACACTTCAATATAATATTGCTCATCAACGAGAGTACATTTTGAGTCATACACAACGATCAATCCATTTGTTCAGTTATTCCAGTGGCATAGCTGCCACTAGGCAGTGGAAGAACTTGCCTACAAACTAATCTCTTAATAATATAGTTTCTGGGGTTTTCCCGTGATAGTTAAATCATTGTCTACACATAAATTTCACATATATATGTGCTTCTAAATAATTATTTCCCATTTCCCGAACCATCATTTATGATCTGTTACTGGGCCATCCAGTTTATTTTTGATAAGCTTACTGGAACCGTTGACACTTTCCGTAAAAGAGAATTAGATTTATTTTTTCTTCATTTTCTCGTTAATGGAAAGTGCTGACAGTTTTCAATTAATGTTGAAGTTATCATCAACGTCATTCTGATGCCTACCCGCATTTAAAATCCCTGAAAATCATTTTCTGTTTGGTGGAATGGGGATTTCTTCCTGAGCCCCCTACCATGACTCTGTCCCAGACACGCTGCAGGCCTAGGCAGCCCCCAGACCCTGCTCTGGACAGTACCGAGTAGGCAAGGTGAGCTACAATGTTTTTGCATTGAATGTTGCATTGTTATCAACACATGGACATCAATTTGTATATTTATGACCAGTAATCTCTCTTAACAATGTAACATTTCATTTAAAACTAACTTTATTAGACATTGACATTCTTCCTTGGATTACAATAAACAATAATTAAATTAAGCTTTAAACATTGAAGCATGGATCCACACGTCATTTTTAATCATGTTGGAAATAGTCTTGATAAAAGGCAGGAGATGCATAGACAAATGTTACAAAAATTTATAAACCTACGGGTAATGTCAAAATACCGTCAGTAATTCATGTTGAAATGGTTTCTTTAACAAGGTTATATGGAAGTGATCAGACATGTTCCATATTAACCATATTTGCAGTGAATTGTGCCCCTTCCTGTATAAGTGCCCCTCCCTTTTTTTCCAGAAGAATTGAAATCATATAAACCCCCTCACCCTCCCAGTGCTCACAAGTCAATGATTTATAATAATTACACTTTAAAGCAATCATCTATGTCTGGTGATCATGGCTGAACTTCCTAAGAGGCAGATGAAACATTTGATTTCAAAACCTCCAGACACACTGGAAAGTTGATTGAATGTGCACAACCTTTTCCATGGTACCTCACATTTGTTATCTAAATAAGAGCCCCTCTTTAAGCCAATTTTTTAAGCAACCTGGGTACTAAAAATGGCAAACACGGTACATGTAACATGTAGTTTAAACATGATATAATGTAACAATAATCTTATCACAGAACCATAATTGATCAAATTTTCCAAAAAGGAAACATTTAAAGTGTATTGCATATAAAAATTTCTACAAAAGAAAATCTTCATTTCATCAAAAAGATAAAATATGTAAAAAAAATATAACATTAAAAGGATTTTTAACACAATCAAAGAAGGATAACTCTGTCTTCCCTGCACACTGTCATCATCACTAAGAAGAGTTCCAATTCATAGTTGCTTTGAGGTTTTTCAATTTTGAGTATTTTTCACTCTACTATGAAGAGGAAGTAACAAAATGGAGATTTTCCGGCTTAGATAAACTTAATTCTCTTTTAGTATCTTGTTTTGATGCTTTGGATGAAATATTTGTGGTGGTTGACACAATTGTTTTTCTGGTTTTCGAACCTTTATAATTCTGTAAAATGCATACTAGCATGAGTTGATTTATTTGGAATAACTCTGTTGAAACAACACACTAATAGAATGAAATTTCATAAATAGTGATAAAGGCTATATTATGTTTCTTGTAATGGCTAAAGAAGATATGTTTCTCAAGGGAAAAAGGATATATATTGCCCAGAACCTGAATCTTTTTCAGAACACTGTACATGTATCTCATAATTTTACATTAATTTGTTACAAGTGACTTGAGAAGTTGATATGACGAGAACTAGGTGCGAGCTACTGACTCTTACCCACTGATAGTCTACAACATGGTAGGCAGTGACAGAAGGAAGTCCTTTAATCGCGGAGGAAGTGGTAGTCTTGACACTCGGTCGAGGCTAACACAGGACAAAATTTTGAATTTACATATAACCTGAAGTTCCATTTTACGGGGCAGCTGCCAGAAGGAAACGTATCCATCTGCTGTACTTGTGACAGCCTGCTCCCCAGTGGAGGAGAAAGTGAGATTGAGGACGGAGGCATGTGGTCCCATGGAGTTGTGGAGCGAGGGAAGACTGTCCTTCATACTAAAGCTATAAAGGAGAGAACAGTCGACTGGAGAAAACAGCTGTACTGAGAAGTTATGTAGGGCCACCCCTACAAATAGGCCATCGCAGGAAAACTTTACAACGTCAATGGCATGGTCCCCACATGCATGCTCTGTTTGACACAAAACATTTCCCTCTTGTATGTCAATAATGTACAGGAAGCGATCCTTTGTTCCCACGGAAACCATCCGGTGACATGACATGGGATTAAAATCAAAGGTTGTCCCTCTGCTGAGGGCTCTGTCTGGAATGACATTGGTGAAAACATCGCACACACATGCCTGTGACCTGCGTGACACAATACAAAGATGGCCATGTGATATCGCGGCAGCTACATACTCACTGTCAGGTGACCATTTACATACCGTGTGCTCAAGGTTCATTCTGGAACCTCTGAAATCATTCATCTTACAGCAGTCGATGACACTTTCTGCGCGAGTTACAAAATGTGAGTCGTATATAAGTAACTCGTACTGATACTGCCGGCTGGTACGCGCCATGATGGCGAAATAACAGCCACTTGGCGATACAGCCACATATTTGTACGCCCGAAAGTGTATATCTTGGGCCCGACTGTGAAATGTAGACCTTTCAAGGGACATCACCTTGATATCTCCACTTGTAGAGCCAAGGTACACAATGTGGTCTCCGTCTGGGAATGTCTGTAACTTGGGGAAAGATGCCACGGATGCTTGGCGGTAATAGCCACACTCTGAAGACACAGAAAGATGTCACAATAAAATTAGGCACTAGATAGGGACATCGCTGAACCAGACTCGTGGACATTCGATACAGACTCTCGGATATTCGATAACAAACCGTATGTAAAACACAAAGATATTAATATCAAATTTCCTTTACCCTACTGTATCCTTTAAAACGATAGATACATATAGTTATTTGAAGAATGACATCTCCTGGGATGATAATGTAATAAAAGTGTAAGAAATATTTCTCTAATGAAACAAGTGATCAATACTATGATAGCTGAACCCTCTTATTGTTCTAAACCATGAAATTACATTGTTCCTAGATAGATGTACTGTTAAGAACATGCTTTGTATTTTAAAAGCAATCCAAAGCAAGCAATTTGGAGTTTGTCAATGTGCATATAGTGATTTGCTATTGATAGTAAAGTTGACCTTGACCTTTTGACTATTTTACCCGGAGAGTAATCCTATGCATGAACTTCCGGCAAGGAAACCCCATACAATGATTAATCGTTATTGATTTGATTGACGATATATGTGTTTAATAAAACGATTGCAATTTTTACAAAGTAATGAACTGACCAGCAATATTGACATATGATACGGTACCTGTATTCGTTACAATATTTTTTCCATTGATATGAAGATTTTAGATTACTTCATGTATTAAAACATATTAGGAACAGCTCTTAAAAAGTCATCATTACCTATTGACTTTGTTGTGGCTATACTTACTTATGTTTTTTTCTGATGACAGATCAAACAGGCAGACTTTACCCGGCTGTATGGCCCGACTAACGGTCAGTGCCTGGTTTGGCTGTATAGTGAAGGAGGAACATGTAGTGACCACTGTGCTGTCATTGTTTGGTAGAAACTCGCAGTCCGTCCACCAGTAAAGGTCGTTCTCTTCTTCTGCAGAAAAAAATGCACTTTTTAGTTTTTAGCCATTCCAGTGACTTTATTTAATTTTGTAGATGTAATGTTATGTAAAACTACCAAGGAGATAACATAGCTATGAAGATATGATTGAACAAATTTAAGATTTTGTGACTTAGATTGATTACATATTAGTCAGCAGCTGGAATTAATCCAATTAGCTAATTGTCCTCATTGCCATTAAGTGTTTTCACAGGAACAGGCTTGATTTAACCTGAGAAATTTGAGACAATTTTTTTTTGTGGAATGACCTTCACCCTTGAGATGTGAAATGGCCTTCACATTGGTCAGCATGTATGCTACATTTCTCCCTCTTTCATTATCGATAAACTTCAGTCAAAGAAAAGATGTGTATGTTCTCTCAAGATAAAGTTCTACGTGTAAATGTGTATGACACATAAAACTTACCTTTGACATTCGGTACAGCCTTGACCCTGGTTATAAGAGAGCCTGTGGGTCTGTTCCAGCGTTCAGGGAACGGCGTGTAGGTATAAAGGGGGACAGCCCTCTCGCTCTCCTTGTAGTAGCTCCCTCTCACTGTGACGATCCTCGGCTTGTTAAAGCTTACCCCCATCCTGCCCTCTCAGATGACTGTCACTGACTTTGTCCACAGATCTGTGAACATAATGGAAGTTTAAGATAATATGAGTTGTTCTTTACTAGATTAACTTAAGATTTACAGTAAAAACCTATAGATCTATCATCTTGTCTCTGATGATATTCTGTTTTTAAAAAAGTCCCATTTTGAAAATATTAGTACAGAGCATTGAAAATGTTCAAAAATGGCTATGAAATCTTTAAAGAATATAAAATGACTTGTGACAATTCATAGCTATTAGATAGATTGTATCTTCTTTCAGTGAGACGCAGAAGTCTGAAAAAATATCATGAATATCTGGTGATCTGAATGATGAAGTTTGGTACTCTAGCATGGAATTAGATGATTAGATGCTATTTAAGTCTGCGACTCAAGTGATAATTTAAATGGTCACACAATTGAAAGACGGCATACCTAAAGCTTTTGGAGGATCAATATGATGTCTATTAGAAAGATATTTGTTTACCTTCAGAATTGTTGAACAGTACAGTATATAACACAGATCTAATAGATGTCAAATCACTTTATGAACAAAACAGTAAGAGGGTCAAGATTTCTAGCAATGTCCACTCTTTATTTATTACACTCTATAAAGGTTTTATATATGAACTGTTTTAATTGATATTATCTTATTGAAATGTATTTATATAGATATCAAGGGTAAATGAGTCCATTATATCAGAAACCTACAAACATCATTACTATCTTGAGGCAGGTCCAGTACACTCTGCCAATTGAGCTATGTAGCTATAAAGACCTATATAGCTTTATACACCTATAAATTATAGCTGTATTGAGCTATATTTTCTCAGATTTCAAATTTCATTAAATTAAAGCAAAGTCGCATAAAATAATAAGGTTTATGGTAATGTTGACTACAAAGAGCATACAGTTAGATGTTTATTTTCATTTTTCAAAAATGTAAAATTTCCGATTTTTTTACATCATTATTTGTTAAAAAGAATACTTATATTTAATGTCTTTTGTTATCAACCTAATGATACAATCTTCTTTAAAAAGCGACTTTGTTTCGTTTTCTTTAAAAAAAGAAAATCACTTGAAAATAGCTCAAAAGACCTATTTCAGATAGGTCAATAGAGCTATTATAGGTCTTTACAGCTATATAGCTCAATCGGCAGAGTGTACTGGACCTGTGAGGTGGGTATCAATATTACAATATATTACAATAGGCCCTATTTTTACAGCAATACATACACTGCAATATATATTTTTAATTGCAATATATTGTCTTATCTTATGTTGGGCTCTATGTAGAGTTTAATCACAAATGTTAAATAATCTCACAGAAATATTTTTTTGATTGAATAAATATTATCCAAATTTAGCTTGCTTGGTGTGATAACTTCAATATCTAAGCTCTAACTAACTCGAACTATACTGATTCATTTAGGAATACAATATATTTTGATATATTGCAATATTTCCTTAATATTTCAATTTAAAAAAAGCTTGCAATACCAACCTAGCATACATCAAACCCGCCCACATTTGTTTACAATTCAGAATTGCTTAACGATATCGACGATATAATTATAAGGTCAACATTGTGTACTTACGCAAATTAACACAAGATATAATTTCTTTATATATGTGTCAGATTAAACGCTTTCATAACTCAAGTATTATACCGGTATATCTATAGAAACATCATGATCAGTTTATGGCGTATAGGTCGTTAGCTGGTTTCACAGGTCCTCCATATTATTGATATGCATTCCTTATGTTTACATGTTTACATATTAGAGTAATCTCCCTTGACCTACCGGGTGCCCCCTTTTAGAGATTCATTGTACTCAACGCAAGTCACCACCGCGCAACACTACCACACCGTTTATTCAGCTCGCTGTTTAGTCATGACACTAAATGTTCGTTCCAGTAGAAATAGCCCATTTGTTATTCCGCTAAACTTACTGTAACTACTTGTTTTTCACTCTGTTTGGTTTCTTTTCGCAATTAAAATTCACTCAAAGTTCCCCTCCCTTTTCACAAAAGGTTCACAGGGATTAAGATCAATTTTTGTTCGTATATACCATCATTAGGTGTGACATTTTACCGAAAATTGATTTAAAACCCCTCAAAAATGTAACCTTACTTTGAACACCTCAATTTAGGTCCTAATATAGGCCTAGCTAAATTATCAGGTTCGTGTGATGAAGTTTATGAAATTCGTCCGGAATATTTCATTTTTACTTACCAAATGCTCGCTTGAGAGAAACAGTGTGTCAAAAGATAATGTTAAGACAGAATCTTTGTAGTCGTTTTGATACAGACCCGGTCGTTTCGGTACCTGGTAAAAAGAATAAGAATAAGACGTTTCGTTTTTAGGGTTATTTTTGTAATCAAAAATCAAAGAACAACGTTTTTAAAATAACAAATAAAAACTGAAAATGCCTTGAATATGCTACCACATAATTATAAGTATTTCTTTTTATTCCGAAATATCTCAAATTCTATAGTGGAGACCTGAATGATTAAAAAATAACTCGCTCGTTAAATCGGACGATGATCCATTACGAGAACCAGCTGGCTCTGTAGAGTACCGCTGTCAACTCGTTAAAAAACAATAGGTTTTCATTAATACCTCAAAAAAGCGATTTATGGGAAGATTTACAAAGATAATTTTGCGCCATTTAAACACTCATAAATCACAGGATTTGTTACAGCTTTATTTGGACATAAACTAAGGTGTTCAGAGTAAATTTACATGTTTTGGGGGTTTAGATTGAACTTCGGTAAAAATGCCCGGTAAAAATTAAAAAGTCGACCTTAACACTAAAACATGTAAAATTACTCGAAACACCTTAGTTCATGTCCAAATATAGCTGTAACAAATTCTCATGTCCCTGTGTCATAAATCATCGGTTCGCGTTCAAGTCCCTTTTATACGGTATTAAGTCAATGTCATGCGTATCTAGGGACCGTACCAGTTCCCTCTCCATAGAATAGGGAGTCCAGATCGAGTATCAATCTACCAATGTCGTGATGGTTAATGCTTTGCTGGACAAGTCGTATTTAAGCGTTGTCATTTAAAATAGATTTTCAAAGATATGTTTATTTGTGACACTTTGCCTCCATTTCGTTGTGAGTGTTTGTGAGTGTACATGTGCGTGCTGTTTCTATTTTTAACCCTTTTAATATGAAAACACAACTCCTTCAGACCACAGGGTCACGTTACAATCACACATATGCTATACTGATATGGGTCACAACACACATAAACATACACAAGTATTGTGTGTTGTGACCCATATCAGTATAGCATGTGTGTGATTGTAACGTGACCCTGTGTTCAAATTAAGCGTCGATACCATACGATACAAAAACGCTCATGTAGTTGTTGGATAAACCGGTTAGTAGATTTTATATTTGCTATAAATAGATAAGACTTTCCAAGCCGGATGCGAAGCGAGTGTACGAAACATATGTCCCGAAACATAAAGCTGACACACATCACATCAGAGCCATAACAAAACAGGTTCATATCCATGGCAACGCATGTTCATCTCCATGACAATAGTTTCTTCTCCATATGCTTGGGAAAAGATAAACCTACCTTTACCTACCCAGGGAAAGACAACTCACGCGCTTTATTTTTGTTCTGTAAATGACCAGGGTAGCGCCATACATTTTGTCTGTGGTGTGCATTGAGTTAACCCGAACGTGTTAGTTTAACAGTAGAAAGGTGTGAAAGAAAAAAAATCTAAATCGATCTCCTATGTGATGCAGACAGAGATAGATTGACCTTCGGGTTAAGATTTTTGAAGTTTAGCACACTGCAAACCCTAAACTTTAATACCATCGGAATGAGATTCTCCGTCCTCGTCACACATGAGTGATATATTCTATTATCTTTCATTGACGGTGGTGGCGTGCTAAGTTTTAATACATTAGTTGTATGTGTTAACACATATTAAAATCTTAGCATGCCCACGTCAAAAACCTTCGTAAATTCACCACATCCCGCTCTCGGGCAATGCTATAGATATAGTCCCTACAAGTTCATTCACTTTATAACTGAACGGTAAATCATATTGAACTTGACTATTTGATATGAAATCGCCGTGTTTAGAGACTAAGGAAATATTGAACACCAATCAGCCAAAATGGAATTCTCTGCCTCAGTGACATTGTCTTGTGTGTCGCAGACCACACAGGATCGATACACGTTCAAGCACGTACCATGCTCGTGCGTTAGGACGCACGTGTCTACCGAGATACGGCATCCAGTACGAAGCATGCGCAACAATCAATAATTCAATTCCATTAAAAACGGAAAGGAAATTGTGAGATTACATCAAAGCTTTACTAGGAGATCCGAGACGTCGGCGGTGGTAATCAAACGACCAGTCTCAATCACTTCTCGATTTTGATAAAATCATCCTGTCTGACAAGTATATTTCTCCACGAATTTCACGGTAATGAGTACTCGATTTGAGGAAGATTATTCATGTTTAAACATAATACATGCGACTAGAAAATACATATATTTGATATCTTACATTTATAAATAAATTATATCCTTAACCCATTACATGGCAAAAGTGAAGTATCATCACTCCACAAAATAGCAAATTGATTGTAATAATTGCACATCACCAGTAGGTACCATTTAGATAAAGAGTCAGGGCAAAGCTGAGATGAGAATAGTTTAGACTTACTAAACATTATGTCCGGACATGAACGTACGTTAATGTCCGGACACTAATTCGTACGTTAATATCCGGACACTAATTCGTACGTTAATGTCCGGACACTTCGTACGTTAATGTCCGGACACTTCGTATGTTAATGTCCGGACACTTCGTACGTTACACTGCCGCAGTGCGTGTGATGCTTTACATCTCTGTTCAAAATAAGAAATTTGTGAAACAGCAACATTTTTAAATAAAAGTTGTACACGGGAGGGAAATTATCCTGAGAACCCTCTTGGATCTTTCATCACTTTTCCGGGAGTAATTAAAAAAAAATCGAAAAAGAAGACGTTTACGTTATATTAGGTTAAGTGTTTCACAAATACAGAAATGATACGCCGAGTTTAACACCGATATCCAAAGCTTGTCTTTATCAGATGTACTGTACATTATTAGCTTCCTCTCAGTCATAGTCCTCACCGCTCTAATGAGAAAGAAATTGTGATCAGTAAATTAGGTTTATTATATATATTAGCTGGGCGATAAAACTTAATCTGAAGATGTGCTCCTAATTGCTTTACTTAAATTTGTCTAACAAGGATATGGGTCGTATAAAAATATGACCCCGGGTCTGATCTTATCGCTGACCACATCACAAGAAAAAACACCCTAGAATCTTTGATATTTTCAATAAGTCGACGAAAGGTAAATAAATAACATAGAGGTAACCTGTCAGGATATCAGTCTTAATAGGCACATCTGTCAACGACCAATGACGTAAAATGGGGCCTCCCGGGGGCAGGGTACGTATTAATACTGGGTCCGGATATATAACACCGACTTTGTTTTTCTATTTGGTATTATATCCGCCGCTTAACAACAGCCTCTGGTCACATTACAGCATTTAAACCAGAGACCTTTATACCCAATATATAAAACCGTGTGCGATCTTTATAACTTTCTCGTCAATATTTGTGTTTCCTATTTATAAGAACCCCGACATGATTGATTATCGATCAATTAAGAGTGAATTTTGTAAATGATCGACATATATTTTGCGTGAATAATTTCCTTTGGTGATGGATGCGTCATGTTTGCGATCATTAAGTGACAAGTGCCATTGATTAGGGCTGTACAGTATATGCACTATACAGTTTACACAGGTAGTGGTATATATGTATATAAGTAAAGCCATATATATACATCATATGAATACAGATATAATATATATAAACTCCCTGTTTTGACATTCCCCGTTTAAACTGGCCAGTTTATGCGAACGTGATTAACTACATCGTAAACATTGACCACGCGCTTTTTACATCAAAACTATTAATAGAACTGTTGGAACTTAGACAGTTCCGGTAAGGCTATCGCGTGATATCATGTGACCAAACTGAAAGTCTGCTGCGCACATACAATATGATGAAATATTTACCGAAAATTAAACTATTCCTAGACAATGTAAGAAGAGAGAACGCAATTTATCCACACTTCAATACATTCTAGTTGAAGATTCAGAAATGGGTAACACGGTCGTATTTTGTAGGTTATTGGTACACATTTTATAATTGTACGTACAGTTTTTTGAAGTTTCATGTGACATTTAGCCACTTATCAAAACTTACGGTACTAGGTACAGCCAGTTGTGTACTACAGATCAGCATTGTCACAAACATAGATGGTTGTTGGGCTGTATTAAACAGTATTTATCACATGTTATCTCATAAAGTTTGTTTCATAAATTAAAATGGAATGCAAACGAGTCAGAAGTTCTTTGATTAAAATCGTAGCCTAAATAGATGGCCTTTATATTTCCTATAAACTTTACTTATACAAGTAAGTCGATTAAAATGTAATAAAAATCGCACAAATTTTGTCATTCGTCGTAAATTCGTAGCGTCGTCCGTCGTTAACTTATAGGTATAGAAAAAGTAGGTGTTTAGTATTCATTTAGAATATTAAGTATTAGTTTATATGTATAGATAAATGAACAGGTGGCACACGGAAATATATCTAAGCGATTGAAAGTAAAGGCATGCACAAATAATTTATAATTCGTATATATATTGAACGGCCGGTATGGCTGTTATAATAAATTCATATAGATAAAGCTGTAGATCATTATCACGTCACATGTTTCAGTTTCACAAATTTGAGCAAACAATTTTAATAAATAAATGAACAGTAAATGCAAACAACTAGTCTAGCATACTACAAACAAGCAGTCGTGTCAGAAGTATATACAAGCAGTTAGACTTCAGATTGAAATCAAAATATTGTAAGTTGTCATCATCCTTAACTGAAATTTGAAATCGTTTTTTGTTTTTTTAAACCACGTTATTATAATTGCATCCATGTGTAACTTTTCTTCTGAAGAAAAAAGAAACGGCGGAATCAAAACAACCGGCTAACTGTGGAAATATTTGACCAGGAAGTCAATAGAAGGTGTCCCCTCCGGACACGCTGTGACGTACATCTGACCAGATACAGGTGTGACGTAGGTAACGTCAGCAAATACACGTTTGATGTACATATATATATGGTAATCCAAGAATAGCCTCGGTCTCGGTCAACATCCCCCAACTTCCCAACATACACTCCCCACTAATTCCTGTAGGAACTTTATCTATATCAGAGATTTATAACGATAGAGTTTCTATCGTCATAAATCTCTGATTTAGATAGAGTTCCTACAGGAATTAACTCCCCACATGCCATAAACCGACATATGTAAACAATCTTTTGCACTCGATGTCCGAACTCCATATAGCATAGAAACTCGTCATGTCAAGCAAGTTGTCTGTCAGCGATTGATCAACTTACCAAACGACATGCATCGTTAAATCCATCAACAGTATGTGTGTCATTAGTCAACACGATTGCGGTCTGGAGGCATTTCTTGTGTAAATAATTTAAATTATAATTGTAAGGCAAGCAAGTGCATGTCACTTATACAATAAGTTAACTGTTTAGGCACGATACAATATTTACTTTTTTTTATAATATTAAGTTGTCAAATTCAGGTACTCAATCGTGAAAGTTGATAATCAATTCAGGTGAATAAAATGAAAATTCATGAATGCAATTACCATTATAATTTACATAACTGAAAGAATCGACTGTTTTCGGAGACTTATAAGATCTATGTCTCCATGTAAATGACAATTTTACACTGCTACCGATTTAATTTTCTAAGGTGTGCAATTCAGTTACCTTTATTCAGAGAAGTTTACATTTTAATTTAGTAAAACTGTTAGGCCAATACACATTTTTCGTGTTATGTTACAGAAGGGGGTTCATGGACATCTGATTACTTTCCAAGACGTGACTGAATCCAATGGAAGAATAATCGTAGCCTCTTGTCTAGAAGCATCTTCATAGACTGTCAACATATGTCTTTGTAAATTACATGTGAACTCTGTCTGAACCTAGAGATACACAGAATCTTCACCTCGGGCTGTATACGACCCTATATCCTCTGCAGTGTGTACATGTGTTTCATGGAAGTCGCAAACATGTGGCTTAAGTACCACAAAGTTTACAAAGAAAAGTGAAAGTAGCTAAATGTGCGTCAGTGTCGGTGTTTAAACACTTCCAGGAACGGTGCTGCACATAGGGGAATCCAAAACTATTTATAGAACACGTCATCATGGAATATCTGGAAACCACCTAAATCGTACAGACAGCTGTTATACCTGGACTACAGAATCATCATAAATCGTAATCTTTGCATCAAAAATATGTCAATTAAAATGTTAAACCGTAATTTTGACAGCTGTCCATGGCCAGTGGTAATGGTAATAATCACTTGATCCTATAAACAGCTGAACATGTTTTGGAGTAGATATTTACACTGTTTCTGCTCAACAGACTTTTATATACAATCCAGTACAGGTACTTGGCATTATACATGTATATATTATGAATATATCAAGAAGTTGATGAAATCCAATGCCAAACAAAGATAATTATAGAATTTTATAGTAATTCAGATACATTCCAAAACACTGATCATTGAGGAGTGTGAAAATAGCATGGCATTACTTTGTCGACTTCCATCAATTGTAGATATATCTCTACTTAAATACAGGGTCATGGAAAATATGTTTCCAGCTCTTCAGAATGGAGTCTGTCTGTACCATAAAGAAAGATGGTTTGCCTCCGTCTTTAAATCAATTTATCAGAAAGTCACAGGTCTGATCTTCAGTATTGTATTGTCAATCAGCCGAAGTCACTGTAATTTCTCTATGTAGCAATTACAAGTTAGTACCGATATGCGGCAATTATGTCTCAAGAGTCTTGGTTATTATCCATACTGAGTGTTGTAACCTCATTAATCACAGATTGGAAAATCTTGAAACCAAACTATAAATAAATAGTTTGAATGACTTTTTGATCTGATATTTCACAGATTCCAAGTACACAGTTCACTGTGATATATGATTATTGAGGTTACACTATACACCATAGTTTTAGAAAACACAAACAATTTAATTTCTGCAAAAATATCAACATTTAATTTCATATAAAAGTTTTAAATTATGCAAAATAACATACAAAGCATTGAAATTTGATTTAGGTGAATCTTTGTAATAATATGATAATGATTTAATAATACAATGATACGGATATCGTGGTGTAAATCTATTGTGATCCACACAATACCAATGAACAAAATAATAAATGTGTTATTTACAAGACTGGTATATGTAATGAGGCGTAAAACTGATAATGGAACAATATCACAATTTGCAGTTAAAACTTGGAAACAGTTATCTGTAATATTAACCTGTCACTTCTCCAAACGTAATATCCCAACCCATCCCCAGTAACATTATTGAGCACTTAATTGCATTTTGACAAGAATGTGTAGGAACTATCATGATTTAAAATCATGTTATCTTGACTTGTAAATAAATCAAATGTTTATATATCTTATTTTTTTTATACAAGAGAAAGAAAGATTCTACCTTCTTCGAAGGAGTTTAGGTTATATTGAAACAGTGACTTTTTCGAGACCATGCAAACGATATTGACCTGCATC
This sequence comes from Mizuhopecten yessoensis, assembly GCF_002113885.1. Taxonomy (NCBI): domain Eukaryota; kingdom Metazoa; phylum Mollusca; class Bivalvia; order Pectinida; family Pectinidae; genus Mizuhopecten; species Mizuhopecten yessoensis. Next base: position 161,944 of record NW_018408785.1, on the reverse strand, counting down.
ACATTTATGTTTTACACACTTGGCACTGGCAAAATTCGGTCCTAGATCAATATGTTCAGATCAAAGGTTTTTTTCTGAATAAAATATAAAATTTAAATAATTCTCCTGTATTGCTACAGAAATGAATTCCATGTGTTATCAGAATAAAAACTTTTAAATGTACATATCATCTTTCAAATGAATTTTTCGAACACATTCAAATTGTCAGTTCACACACTGGAAAGGCACATGTTTAGAAGTTGAGAGAGTTTGTCATCATAATTTGACAACCACTGCTGACATGTTCAATAATTTGCTGCTTCAGTTTACACACTTGGTCCCTGAGAGATGTGGCTGTTGTAGCCAAATCTGTATTTTGTCCTTTCAAGTCTGATACCCTATCTTCCAACCGAGAAATTCTCTCAAGTTTCCGCGTACGACACTTTCTAGCTGCCACCCTGTTTCTAGCACGTTTTCGCTCCAATTTAATTCTCTCCTGGCTCTCCATGTTAATTGGGGAGAGAGGTGGTGAAGATCCAAAACTTGGGACTATCTGCGATTCATCCTTGGTTCTGAACCTGTTGTTGATCCCTCCAGATGCCTGGGAGCCAGGTTTGTGATTGATTTGCACGATACCCCCGGGGAGGGTGGTGGTAGTACTCAGGGAGGTCAGTGTGGACGTTGTGGGTAGTGCATATGTACCCTTACTGACCGATGACAATGACGAAGTATCAGATTCGGACCCAGACAGATCGTCGTCGTGATCAAAATCGTTTTCATCCTCGGGGTTCGTACCATGGAGTTGGGCCAAAGCCTCCACAAATCCCCGGGCGTATGCCTCCTGCTCATCTGTCACGTACTTCGGGAAAAGAAACTGAGTTGGTGTGGGTGTGGTTGTCACCATGCCATTAGCTTGAATTATCATTTTCTCCAATTCTGGAGACGCCAATTTCAACATGTTCAAGTCAGGCGATTGTAATAAATTCCCCATTTTCAATTGTTTCGATTTCGGTGAACTGCTATCAAAATCTAGAGTCATTTTTCGTTTAAGTTGACTTACTACTTGGTTCTCCATCTTCACGCCGCTTATTCCGTGATCGTGATAGAAGGTTGTATCATGCGTTTCCATTGTTCGCTAGTCCGTTGTTTTGAAAGTTTGTTTCACAAAAAATCAAAGTTGTTTAAAAACCTTGATTCACAGCAGTATTTATATTTCCAAAACTGTCAATCGATGACTAATACTTCACAACGTCCATGTGCAGAAAAATATGACTCACTCCTTAATGTTCTTATTTCAGCGCCCCTTTCAAAACTTTTCTTTCGCTGGCAGAATGTGGTATGGCTTCAAACTGCCTTTCGTCTCGTATTTATACAGAATGACTCACCAGCCTAAAAATAAAATGACATCACTGGAAATGATTTTGATTGGCTGCATATGAGATCATCGCTGAATTTATCAATTCTCACTCGGACTCCTCGGATTCATGCCTTGCTGGCATGACAAAATCCGGTAAACGCGGAGGAATATTTGCGCTCAACGATTGGCTATTATTTGTTGATAATGGTTACGACAAATATTATGGGATGCAAGCACCTGCTAAAATTGGACGTTTTGGTGACGTAGTAAATATTGCGTAGTAGTATATCCATATATGGAACAAAGCTGTTCTGACTGGGTCAGCGGTCCACAAAGAAAAAGCGAACTACCAGTCTAAATTGAAACGTATGATTTAGGTAATTGTTTTGAAATGAAAGAGTTTTACAACTGGGATACTCACTGTTAACCTAACTTTGTCAGCGATACAGTATCGGAAATGATGCGCATTATACACACGTGCTTGAAACGATTCCAAGTTTTGGCGCAAACGCCACGTTGTCAGAAAGGGGAATTCCGATTTACCGATGAGCTGTCACTTAGGTTGGAAGGATAGGCTATTTCTGTTCGATGTTACAAGATCATGACAGTATTTGTTGTTTATATTTCTTTACCAAAATAATGACCCTCGTTTAAAACCAGATAATATAATATCACTTCATTCAGTAGACCTAGCTAATTTTAGTAAGCTATACTGATGTAGTATAGACGTTTCTAGAAACCAACAGAAAAGATAGACCTACAGCTCGGGTCCATCTTTTGAACGATAAAATCAAATACAATATTTTCAGGTATGTGGTACATGTCTGCTTATATTCTCATACATTAATACAAGATTAGATTATTTAGCTTGAAAATGAAAAACTATAGGTACCAAGAATGGCAAGATGCATAGTTTTTTTGACTGAACGAACGAAAATATATCCGAAAGATCAGAATTATAAGCTGACAAACACATGGTATAGCCTATTATATTAACTTTAAATGTATAGTATCTCTGGTGTACATAATAATAAACTTTAGGTCTCAGAATTATCACTTTTGATTTGAACCAGGAAGGTATATATATATAAGTTATATATTATAATATAGGCCTATACATATTTTTTTTTAGTGATGTGTGATTCCAACTTGCATTGAATGAATAAATCTACATCAGAATAAAATGAATTATTTATTTTAAGTAGTTTTATGATATTATCATATGACTAATAACAATTTAATACCGATGGAAAAATACCTGGTATCCGTACAATACGAGGAATTAAAACATTTATGCTGTAGTATATATATATATATATATATATAATTCTAATCATGCAATTGATACTGGGTATTGTTGACAATGTGATAGGTGATCATATTATCATTCTGTATTTACAAACATTTAGGTGGTAATATTATCATTCTGTATTTACAAACATTTGGGTGACATTGGTGTAGTACTTTGTAAGGCCACATGATCACATGGTATCGATTTGGCCCCAGTTCAACAATATCACCTGATCTGCTCTAGGAGAACAGTGTATGGGATTTTCCAAAGCATGAGGCAATGTTGTATTTTTAGCGGGTGAGTCATCCTGGCCATGCCTCAAAACCTATGTAGGTCATGATTGTAAACAAACCAGCTTACATTGTTGGGGTCTGTGGAGATATTCCGAGCCTAATTTACATACTGTTTCTAAAATTTAATAAGAAAACTATGTATATAACGACTTTTATAAACTTTATTGCTCTAAATATGAAATAATATTTCATAATATATATTTAATTTTGATAATTTGTGCCTGTTCATGTAATGTAATGGAAAAGAGATGCCATAATCGGCCAAATAAAACCAGTCTAAATAGTGTCGTATTTACTCTAAGTTTACCTGGTAACAAGCCTAATTATGTTCCGAGATGTGAAGGTTTGTCTCCACGTCTGATCTGGGAAATGGGTAGGTGTAACTGTCGACAAGAATACTAGTACTAAGGCGTGGTTATATATGTTGCTACACATTCCAGGTATATATTTCATAATACATGTACCATGCAGGTTTAACATAAATTGGAATTTATTTAAGGAATATTACAAACTTTTATTTACTGATAATATCCCTAAACCTCTAATCCAATTCTTGTTGATGAATATTCTAGATGAACATTTTTTTACTAAAATAAACATACCTCCTAACGCTCAAACATCTACAGGAAATTTACATACCAGTATTTGATATTCAAATGCTTCATGTCTTACTTATTTAATAAAAAGTTTGATCCCTCTCCTTACTGTTGAAATTTGGATGAAATGTAACATAAAACGTACATGAACGTATATTTATATATATATCATGCGAGATAGAGCCAACGTCAATGTTGTGTAGGTTGGTTGAGTAGGCGGGGTACTTCGCTGTGAGTGTGGATACCGAAAGGTATGCAGGGTGATTGAATAAAAAGTTGCATATAAATCCAGGTAGGTATATATGGAGTGATGGGCCACACCCATACAGTAAAAAAATCAACAAAAAGTTACAAATAATACCTATTATGTGGTTCATATATATGACATTTAAACGTGTACAGTTCTATTAGACCACCATTTTCCTTATGAAATTCCTCATAAATAAACAATCTCAGATTTGATTTATAGCTTGTAGTACAGATGCATGTACAGGTTCAATTGAAATTAAATTAAGAAAAAAAACCATTTTCAAAAAAATGAATAATTAATATGAAATACATTCTTGTTCACATGATTTCCAGGTCTGCTATCCTGTTCAAAAGAGGATAATGACTTTGTGAACTTTTCAAATTATAGATGATAGTAGGTGTATTGAATTCTCTTAAACAGATCAAACTGGGTTTGTAGCATTAAAGACAGTAAGTCTTGTATGACTATTTCATACACAAGGACATATTAGTACGTTTTGTATTTATTTTACAGTCTGACACATTAATTTGTCATTAGACTTAGTAGACATCAATTTCTTTGCCATTTAACTTGAAGATAAGGCCGAGTTAAAGCAAATTAATCGAATTTGGAAATTTCAAAGAAAAATATTAGAATTCATTCACAGGCCTTGTGCATGAGGTACACAATAGAAGGGGATTGGTGCCTATTTAAGGGGAAGCTAGAAGGCTAGATCCAAATTTAGAGGAGTTAGATAAACATTGAAAAGATCGAGTACTGTATTTATCCTATAATAAGCCAATGTCAGGTTATAAACAGACCCATGTCAAATGCAGTTCATTAAAAAGGCTCACAAATGATCTTTTATTTAGGTCTTTTTACAGAAAACAGGATTTAGGCTACAAATACAGTAGATACATTGAGACGGTGTTAACACGTTTGAGGGGTAGACACCTTAAGTGGGTGCTGATATAGATTTAAAGGGACAGGTATATACACATTAAGAAGGTGTTGATACACATTTTAAAGGGGCAGGTTCACATTTAGAGGGAGTTGATATATATTTAGAGGGGTAGGTTCACATTTAGAGGATGTTGATATAGATTTAGAGGATGTTGGTATAGATTTAGAGGGATAGGTACACATTTAAAGGGGCAGGTACACATTAAGAAGGGTTTGTACACAATAAGAGGCATAGGTACACATTTAGAAGTGTATAGATACAAATTTAGAGGTGAAGGTACACATTTAGAGGGATAAGTACACTTTTAGAGGGTCTGTACACTTTTAGAGGGACAGGTACACATTTAGAGGGATAAGTACACTTTTAGAGGGATAGGTACACATTTAGAGGGATAGGTACACATTTAGAGGGACATGTACACATTTAGAGAGATAGGTACACATTTAGAGGGATAGGTACACATTTAGAAGTGTATAGGTACACATTTAGAGGGACAGGTACACATTTAGAGGGATAGGTACACATTTAGAGGGATAGGTACACATTTAGAGGGACAGGTACACATTCAGAGGGATACGTACACTTTTAGAGGGATACATACACTTTTAGAGGGATAGGTACACTTTTAGAGGGATAGGTACACTTTTAGAGGGACAGGTACACATTTAGAGGGATAGGTACAAAATAAGAGGAATATGTAAGCATTTAAAAGTGTATAGATACAAATCTAGAGGCCAGACATCAGAATGCTTTTTCAGAAGTAAGCATATGTAAAGTATATACATTAAGGAGACCACATCCAGTAACTATTGTTAGCATTAAATGAATTACTTGGGACATTTCTTTAAGTTCAGAGATGAAATTGGGTTTAGTGTACTGTAATCACCAATTTGATCTTCTGAAATGGGCAATTAGCTAGTTTGCTTGAGTTGATACAGGCTGTCCATTTGAGCTGATTGAAATAATATTACCAGCATCAAAGTACTGTTAGCTTGGATCTCTTCAGCTGATATTTTGAAACTTCTACCTGTGTTTAAATATTAATTATAGATTCATATACTGATGATTAAAATGTCTGGAGGGTGACATTGTTATTAGTGCCTGATTGATTTACCTAAAATCATGGTTCTTTTATCGTCTCCCATTATAAGCCAAGTCTCGGAGAGGTTCAAGTTAGACCTTTAGTTTTGTAAAGATGAATTGTTGGTAGAAATTGTGTTAAACTGCTGTTTTCAGACAATATTTACTTTCTCTTTCTGTCCTGGATCTTGTGTAATAATAATTCAGGTTTAATGTAATAATTCAATGTTTTACATAAAAAATGGGGACTGTGTCATTGGTGAGAAAATTGAATTAGTTACAGTCTATTGGTTAAAGCATTGTTGTGATGGAGTTAGCACTTAGAGGGTTACTGTGACGTAAATGAGCAGGGTAGGCTATTATGACAATTGAAATTTTAATGGCTCACTAATCAGTGATCCAGAGGTTTTTTTTGGGCTTCACGAAACCCACCCCCACCATGAGAATTTTCTTTAAAAATCATGTATTTTCACCATTTTCCTCAATTTTTCCCCACATGGATGGTTGATTATGGTAAAAGTCACATGTGGCCACATTACCAGACTGACTCTGAACCATAATACACCATTGGTGCTCATTAAATTAATTATCTGACTTAATTAGTTCATTGACGGATATGTTACCAATTAAAGGCAATAAAATCAATAATTTATGGGTTCACTTGTATTGCCTGGTTTAATATTTTTCTGGTTTTGTCATATTCAAATAATTAATATGAATTTGATATCACTCAAAATAATTTGTTTGTATTATAAAGCATTGATTTGTTTAAAAAAAATATTTTGGAATTGTGTACATTTCAAAAATTGTATTGATATTCATCACTACCCAAACAAAATATGTACCAGTACATAAAATGTCAAATTTGTGCCTCTTTTTCACTTGGGTACATCTGCCCAGCTCTCCCACCACCACCGTCCAATAACAATGTTTGAGCGGGAGGACCAATTAAAAAAAGAAGGAATATTAACAAAAATGTTTAAAGATAGGTAGTGCTTTTCAGCTAAACTCCTCCAGCCCCCAGCTGCTACAGACTCGGCCTGTACTATGTGACCTACGTCATGTATATAAACTTACCAGGTATATTAGGAGACTTGACTAGCGCTGTATGTACAGGTGTATCTTTTTAAAGATTCTCAGAAATTAATTACCTGTGTGGGAAGAAAGATATGAATGTGTTTGTTTTATTTGAGATAAAAAACAGTTTCCTTGTACAGGTTGATGTTCTGTGATGTGATCATAATAGGCGTGACATTCACAACATTTATGTAGTGCTTATGTACTCGCTATGCTTCAGTTTTGTAGAGTGCAATAGTGCATGTACGTAACAAACAGTTTCACTTTGTTAAAGGGTAAACATCGGTGATATTGTGCCACAGGTAACCCTTGAGGACATGCTCCCCGGTGAAAAATGAAATACAGAAGTCTGTAATTGATTGGATTTCTTGTTAAGCAAATTTGTTATAGCCTTGCAGTGATTTCCTAATACACATAAATAAAAACGTCTTAGAAATATAGAATGTTTTGAAAATATCAACTTTTTCCCAGAGCTTTAATGTAAAATGTCCAACAGTTTAAGTCGTGTTATAGGGTTCTGCCTCAAATTACCCCTGCAAATGTTGCATGTAGGGTACTAAGGCACTTTGAATAAATAGTCCTAGCTAAAGTATCCAGCTGTATTTTATTGTGTGTTGAGATGTGTAAAAAAAAGGATTAAATGTGTAATGTCTTATTCAAGCTGCAGGCTTTTATTTCTGAGGCACAAACAGGAAAATACAGTGAAAAAATGGATTTGAACTTAACTTTTTAGAGTACATGTAAATCTGTAATCAACAGGTTTCTGCCACCTGACTGTATTTTCACCTATGACAGTTAATTCAGAGTACCATCCACCTTGGCTACTATCAAAAAGATCATAAAACTCCCAGATTTCTTGTGGCTATAATTCTAGTGCTATTACGTAAGTTGCGAGATATTTTTCTTCACCAAAAAGTGCATGTTTACTTTTTCTGTATGTCACAAATCTTATGGATATACCTACTAGTCCTATACAGTTTGTGATAGATATTTTACAAAACATTCTAAAATTGACATTTTGAGGTGTCTTCATGCTGGGGGGGAAATTGAGCAGATTGTATATGACCATATTGACAACAGAACAGTTATATAGGTATCCAGTGTTTATTTTACTGTTGTGACAACAGTACAGTTATATAGGTATCCAGTGTTTATTTGACCATTGTGACAACAGTACAGTTATATAGGTATCCAGTGTTTATTTGACCAT
>NW_018408785.1:139459-150666 GCF_002113885.1 Mizuhopecten yessoensis | reverse complement strand
GTTATATAGGTATCCAGTGTTTATTTTACCATAGTGACAACAGTACAGCTATATAGATATCCAGTGTTTATTTGACCATTGTGACAACAGTATAGTTATATAGGTATCCAGTGTTTATTTTACCATAGTGACAACAGTATGGTTATATAGGTATCCAGTGTTTATTTTACCATTGTGACAACAGTACAGTTATATAGGTATCCAGTGTTTATTTTACCATTGTGACAACAGTACAGTTATATAGGTATCCAGTTTTTATTCATAGTTTGAAGATACATGCAAGTCACCGTAAGTGGTCTTATGAATTTGGGAAAATAGGCTAGTATGTTATCATGTCAGCATGCATAAGATGGTTACTTTCCCCTTGTCTCCGCGCTTATTGTGTAAACAAGGACATTTTAGCATGTTGTGACCCTTTAGAGTGATTGGGGTGTGGACATTTTCAAGTTGGCAAAAGTTCAGAAATCTCTTTATTCCATCTATCTATAAGCAGCATTATCTATAAAAAATAGTTGTGTGTTGATATTTATATGCTAATTTACTCAACTTGAAAAGCACCAATATTCTATAGTGTAAAAGATTTCCACTTTTACAGAAATTGATTTTGTTTGGCCTGTCTATGGAAGGGTAGGCTTTCTTCTGAAGCACTTTTAATGATTTGTACTGTTGTTATTATTATTAGTCAGTAAAATTTATCATTATTGTTTTACCTACAGCACTGTCTGATATAGCTACCTGTTACCATTCCAACTTGGCCATTTACCAACAATGTCCGCAACCACCCCAAGTACAAAGACACCGAGAGCTCGTCCGTCTCTCAGCTCCGGAGCTCTGCAGACAGATCGTAGCATTGGTATGGACACGGAGGATGAGGACATTCAACTTGACCAGGTTCAGCAGATACACCAAAATGTCAGGGACACAACGGTGCAGGCAGAACAACAGGTACTACAGTACTGCAGTTGATTTATCTAAAGGGCACTGAGTGCAAAATAGCCGATTTCCTGACGTGAGCCATCTTCTCCATTTAGTTGAAGTGCTTCAAGCTTCAGTTTGCTTATCGGCTAATGTGATAAGGTAATGGGATAAAGTGCAAGGTGATATGTATCAAAAATGGATATGATACAAATTCAATTTTGAACATTTTGAAATATGTTTTTATCATTTAAACACATCACTTTCAGCTGACCTTCAAGTAAAATACTGTTTTAAAGACAGCTTGTGAGTGCTCAGATCACAATATTAATTCAATAATATTGATTAAATACACAAGATCATTTTAAGGTTATTTATTATCATATTAGTTCTAACAAGCCTGGGCAGTTATTGCAGTTTCACAGCAGCAAAGACTTTTTCGTTATTTGATAGTATTAGACTTGAGTGAGGATTTGTCAAAAGTCTCACTAAATAAACAAAATTAAATCTTCACACGCTTAGGTTGATTTGTTATAAGCTCCATCAAACAGTCAAGAGCTGACAGGAAGTTTGGGCCCCAATCAGGGGAAACAGGCATCCTGGGGACACTCGTGTGTGTGTCCTCCCTGGCTCTAGGCCAGCAGAAGTAGGATATTGTCCTCCGGGTTCAGGAAGTACTCCACCAGCCATCAATAATAGTTATCAGACAAAAAGGTACTCACTTAGTATTTAAACTCCAGCAACCATTAAAAACAATTATCATCAACAGCTGTCCAATAACGGTTATCAAATAAAGATATTCACTATAACGGTTATCAAATAAAGATATTCACTATAACAGTTATCACATAAGATGTTCACTATAACAGTTATCACATAAAGATATTCACTATAACACTTATCACATAAAGATGTTCACTATAACAGTTATCACATAAAGATGTTCACCATAACAGTTATCACATAAAGATATTCACTGTAACAGTTATCACATACAGATATTCACTATAACAGTTATCACATAAAGATGTTCACTATAACAGTTATCACATAAAGATGATCACTATAACGGTTATCACATAAAGATATTCCCTTTAACAGTTATCACATAAAGATATTCACTATAACAGTTATCACATAAAAGGTTCTCAAAAGGTTCTCTCAACCTAGGCAGTTATACAATGGCAATCAACAACAGTTATTACAAAAACGGGCCACGGTGGCCAAGTGGTTAAGGCGTCTGACATTCTGCTTCCACTAGCCCTCCATCACTGGGTCGCGGGTTCAAGGCCTACGTGGGGCAGTCGCCAGGTACTGGCCGTAGGTCGGTGGTTTTTCCCGGGGTACTCCAGCTTTCCTCCACCAGGAAAACCTGGCACATCCTTATATGACCATAGCTGTTAATAGGACGTAAAACACAAACAAACCTAACCAGTTCTTACAAAAAGGTGCTCCCAATGGAGTTATTCAACAGCCATCGATGGTATCACCAATTGTTACTTACATGTGACTGCCATGTTAACTTAAACAGATAATGCTTTGTATGCTGACATGCTGTGATGTTGACATATTGATGTGATTGTTGATTTGCTGACAAATACACATTGGTGGATTGGTGTGGATGTGTAATAATGTTGACATAATACTGTCTCTGTTGACAGGTGTATATGGTGTGGTCTGTGTTATGATGTTGTCATAATACTGTGTCTGTTGACAGGTGTACCTGGTGTGGTGTGTGTTATGATGTTGACATAATGCTGTATCTGTTGACAGGTGCACATGGGTGTGATGTGTGTTATGATGTTGACATAATGCTGTATTTGTTGACAGGTGCACATGGGTGTGGTGTGTGTTATGATGTTGACACAATGCTGTATCTGTTGACAGGTGCACATGGGTGTGGTGTGTGTTATGATGTTGTCATAATGCTGTATCTGTTGACAGGTGTACATGGGTGTGGTGTGGCAGGCTGGGAAACTAGGACTGGCTTACTATGATATAGACACCACACAGATCTACATGATGCTAGACACTGTGGAAACAGATGAATTCACCATGTTGAAGAGAGGTAAGGTTTCACACTGTTAATTCAAAGTAGTCTGGAAAGGCTGTATGGTACTTTGACACAATAATAATTTGTAGTTATCTGAAATTTATGTTTTTAACATCAAGGAAACAATCAAGTAACAACTGTTGTATATTCTACAAGACGATCATTTACCTTTTTTCTGTAAAAAATCCTGAAGATGAAAGTTTATTTGTGAAGTGAACTACACAAAAGGTTTGCACAACTTAACACATTTGACATGCTTATATCTTCAAGTTGGGCCAAAAAATACCATGATTTTCAATAATATTTTCGAATGCTCGGAATAAATTTCAAATTCCAAGGTCTGTTAATTGTAAGGTTTGTAACTTCATTTTGCTGATTGATGATGTTTCAGTCCTGAGACAGATACCACCAGTGTGTGTGGTCATTGGTACCAAACAAGATGAGCGTTTGATAAAAACGCTGAAGACACTTTGTAAGTATTTAGTTAAAATGTTTCTGTTGTTATAAAGTAATGGTATAGGGTACAATATCATACTTGCCAACTCTCCCGGTTTTGGAGGCAGACTCCCGTTTTTGGACCCTTAAATTTAGTATTTTCAACCAGTGAATTTGCTCAACTATTCATATTGTCTAAGATCTGATGATTTCATCTGAAAGAAGAGCTCAAAACATACAATTTAAAAGGGTTAATTTCCCCTAGGGTGTACATACATACATTATAAATATCTATCCTTTCAATTCTGAGCATGCGCAATCTCCCTCATGGATATTTCAAAACGTTTGCAAGTATGCATTATCGTTAACTTATAAAAAAGGAAATCTCTAATTCCAGTATTTGTTACTTTGCGTATAACATGAGATTTATCAAACTACTGTATGTGAACCGTCCATGCATTGGTGTTGCCAATACTTGATAATAGATATACCAGTTTAGGTATTTAAGACATGGATAATCTTAACATCCGTCAAGTCCTTCCTGGATCACAGGACATGAATTAAATCATACAAATAATCCAGATAACTGTTTCCCCTATTAATTCACGAGGGAAGCTGAATGAATTAAATCATACAAATAATCCAGATAACTGTTTCCCCTATGAATTCATGAGGGAAGCTGAATGAATTAAATAATACAAATAATCCAGATAACTGTTTCCCCTATTAATTCATGAGGGAAGCTGAATGAATCAAATATAAATACAAATAATCCAGATAACTGTTTCCCCTATTAATTCACGAGGGAAGCTGAATGAATCAAATAAAAATACAAATAATCCAGATAACTGTTTCCCCTATGAATTCACGAGGGAAGCTGAATGAATTAAATAATACAAATAATCCAGATAACTGTTTCCCCTATAAATTCATGAGGGGAGCAGCTTGTGAATTCAAATATTTCTGAAGGTTTCTTGTGGTACATTTAAAATAGCATCATATGTCTGTTAATTTGCCCGTTGAGAATAAATTATTTGAAGCACAGTCACAAAAACATGATACTGGATTGTCCTTCCTGTTACAGTGGTAACCAGGGTAGACCAGGAGGATCCTGATGCTGATCGGGAATGGTCAGATTCTGATGTAGTGAAGCTACTACCCAGTGTTGACTTCAGTAAGTATTGTCATAGAGTACTCATTTCTTCCTTTTTATATGACACCAGCTCAAAATCTATTTGCCTTTTCCTGTTTGACATTTGCATTATGACACTGATTTTGGTTTGCTAGTCTATGTAGTTGATTTTGGTGATTTTCCAGGTTTGGACATCTGTAAAAGACGACTGCTGCACTTAAACCTGCCCTCCATCCCCAAACACTATACAGAGACAGAGAAGACCCTGTACCTGTCCTCTCTCGTCCCATTCGACAATGTTTCTATGGTACTGTGTTTTTGAAATATAAATATTATCTTGAGAGGAATTTCATCTCACAATGCATATGATTATATTTGTTAAGGAGAAACATCTTAAAGTGTAATCTGTTTGACGATGATGCTTCCATCCTGTGTTAGACAATGCTGTTGACTACCTGTGTTAGACAATACTGTTGACTACCTGTGTTAGACAATGCTGTTGACCACCTGTGTTAGACAATGCTGTTGACTACCTGTGTTAGACGATGCTGTTGACTACCTGTGTTAGACGATGCTGTTGACTACCTTTGTTAGACAATGCTGTTGACTACCTTTGTTAGACAATGCTGTTGACTACCTGTGTTAGGCAATGTTGTTGACTACCTGTGTTGGACAATGCTGTTGACTACCTATGTTAGACGATGCTGTTGACTACCTGGGTTAGACGATGCTGTTGCCTACCTTTGTTAGACAATGCTGTTGCTTGATGATGCTGTTGACTACCTGAGTTAGACAATGCTGTTGTTTGATGATACTGTTGACTACCTGGGTTAGACGATGCTGTTGACTACCTGAGTTAGACAATGCTGTTGTTTGATGATGCTGTTGACTACCTGAGTTAGACAATGCTGTTGACCACATGTGTTAGACAATGCTGTTGACTACCTGTGTTAGACAATGCTGTTGTTTGATGATGCTGTTGACTACCTGTGTTTGATTACAGGTAAGAGCCACTGGTGGTCTATTAAAGTACCTTGAGAAAATGAGGATTGGTGTGGAGTTGGAAGACAACATTGTTGGAGTACCTGTCCTTGACCTTCGTTGTTTCTCTCTGTAAGTACCCTCTGTCCTTGACCCTTGACCTCAAAATTTAAATCTCACATGAAGGACTCACCTGTCCTTGACCTTACTTTGCATTTTCAGGGTTAGTATGTACCTGTCCTTGACCCGAAGTGTTTCTTGCTGTAGGTACTCACCTGTCCTCAGTGTCAAGTCTTTCACTTTGTAAAAGACTTTTATTAGCTCACCGGGTCCGAAGGACCAAGGTGAGCTTATGCCATACCGTGGCGTCCGTCGTCCGTCCGTCAACAATTTCTTTAAACGACTTCTTCTTCTTAACCACTGATTGGAATTTAACTAAATTTGACTGGAAGCATCCCTAGGTGGTGGGGATTCAAAATTGTACAAATGGTAGGGCTGACCCCCCCAGGGGGCTGAGAGGCGGGGCAAAAAGGGGGCAATTTGGCTATATTGCCTTAAGCGACATCTCCTCTGGAACTAAGAAATGGATATCAACCACATTTGACTGGAAGCATCCCTAGGTGGTGTGGATTCAAAATTGTACAAATGGTTGGGCTGACCCCCCAGGGGGATGAGGGGCGGGGCCAAAAGGGGGCATTGTGGCTATATTGCTACAAACGACTTCTTCTGTAGAACTCTGCACTGGATATCAATCATATTTAATCAGAAGCATTCATGGGAGGCAGGGATTCAAAATTGTACAAATGGTGTGTCTGAGCCCGTGGCGGCTGAGGGGCGGGGCCAAAAAGGGTTATTTAGCTATATTACTTTAATCGACTTCTTCTCTGGAACTAAGAGATAGATATCAACCATATTTGACAGGAAGCATCCCTAGGTGGTGGGGATTCAAAATTGTACAAATGGTGGGGCTGACCCCCCAGGAGGCTGAGGGCTGGGCCAAAAGGGGGCAATTTGGCTATATTGCTATAAACAACTTCTTCCGTAGAACTATACCATGGATATTGATCATATTTGGTCGGAAGCATTCATGGAAGGCAGGGATTCAAAATTGTACAATTGGTGGGGCTGACCCCCCGGGCTAAGGGGTGGGCCAAAAAAAATGTATTACTTGGAAATGGTTGAGATCCCCACTATATAACCATATATATAATTGCTGAGTATAAAGAGAGGAATGCACATTTGCTTCCAGGATGGCCCTAGGGTCTGGCCCCACCCTTGGATACTTAACCCCTGGGTCATAACTTTGAAACGGTTAAGATTCCCACCCCAAAACTATATGTTCAATTGTTGGGCATAAAGAGACGAATGCAGTCATGATATTAGAATTGACCCAGGGTCTGCCCCACCCTTGCAGACATAACCCCTGGGTCATAACTTTGAAACGGTTGAGATCCCCAACCCAAAACTATATATACAAACGCTGGGCAAAAAGAGACAAATGCAGTCATGATATTAGAATTGATCCTGGGGTCTGGCCACAACCCTAGGGACCTAGTTTCTGAGTCACAGTTTGGAAACAGTTGAGATCCCCACCCCATAACCATACATAAAATTGTGGGGCATAAAAAATGAAATACAGATATGCTACAAGGATTGGCCTTGGGGTCTGGCATATTCCCTTGGATTTCATTTGGAGAATATTTTGCCATGATTGCTTAGATATCCAGGTGAGCGATACAGGCCCTCGGGGCCTCTTGTTTAATGTACAGTACTAGTATTAACACAGAGATTTCCGAAAGAAACCATTTTCCTTATGCTTTGCTGCCATTGTTGTATAAAGGTTTTTTTACTCATTTTTCAGGGGTGATCAGATGGTACTAGATGACACAGCCTATAGGTGAGTCTTTATTATTAAGTCAACTAATTTTGTTTTCAACTTTTGCCAGAAAATGGTACAAAAAGAAGAATAAATTTAATGGAAATAAAGAGATGTGTGCCAGAAGTAAAAGGATTCTTTTCCTGCAAAATAAGACTAAAGTAACAAGTCCAAGTCGGTGAGATATGGTCATTTATGGTCAATTATGGTCATTTGCAACATTTTCAGTTTAAGTTCTTTATTCGTTTGATTCAATACATTTGATCATGATCATCCATCCTACCTGAGGTTAGTAGTGTACTTTAACAACATTTTACTCTGGGTTTTTTATTGGGATAAAGTTCACATGCACATTTTGTTGTGTAGAGACACGCTAATCCAGCCACCTTAATTACCTGTAAATAATCCAGCCATCTTCATTCTCAAAACTCAAGATAACCAAGCCACAGTTGTTCTCGATAGATAACCCAGCCACAGTTGTTCTCAATAGATAATCCAGCCACAGTTGTTCTCAATAGATAACTCAGCCACAGTTGTTCTCAATAGATAACCCAGCCACAGTTGTTCTCGGTAGATAACCCAGCCACAGTTGTTCTCAATAGATAATCCAGCCACAGTTGTTCTCAATAGATAACTCAGCCACAGTTGTTCTCAATAGATAACCCAGCCACAGTTGTTCTCGATAGATAACCCAGCCACAGTTGTTCTCAATAGATAATCCAGCCACAGTTGTTCTCAATAGATAACTCAGCCACAGTTGTTCTCAATAGATAACCCAGCCACAGTTGTTCTCGATAGATAACCCAGCCACAGTTGTTCTCAATAGATAATCCAGCCACAGTTGTTCTCAATAGATAACTCAGCCACAGTTGTTCTCAATAGATAACCCAGCCACAGTTGTTCTCGATAGATAACCCAGCCACAGTTGTTCTCAATAGATAATCCAGCCACAGTTGTTCTCAATAGATAACTCAGCCACAGTTGTTCTCAATAGATAACCCAGCCACAGTTGTTCTCGATAGATAACCCAGCCACAGTTGTTCTCAATAGATAATCCAGCCACAGTTGTTCTCAATAGATAACTCAGCCACAGTTGTTCTCAATAGATAACCCAGCCACAGTTGTTCTCGATAGATAACCCAGCCACAGTTGTTCTCAATAGATAATCCAGCCACAGTTGTTCTCAATAGATAACTCAGCCACAGTTGTTCTCAATAGATAACCCAGCCACAGTTGTTCTCGATAGATAACCCAGCCACAGTTGTTCTCAATAGATAATCCAGCCACAGTTGTTCTCAATAGATAACTCAGCCACAGTTGTTCTCAATAGATAACCCAGCCACAGTTGTTCTCGATAGATAACCCAGCCACAGTTGTTCTCAATAGATAATCCAGCCACAGTTGTTCTCAATAGATAACTCAGCCACAGTTGTTCTCAATAGATAACCCAGCCACAGTTGTTCTCGATAGATAACCCAGCCACAGTTGTTCTCAATAGATAATCCAGCCACAGTTGTTCTCAATAGATAACTCAGCCACAGTTGTTCTCAATAGATAACCCAGCCACAGTTGTTCTCGATAGATAACCCAGCCACAGTTGTTCTCAATAGATAATCCAGCCACAGTTGTTCTCAATAGATAACTCAGCCACAGTTGTTCTCAATAGATAACCCAGCCACAGTTGTTCTCGATAGATAACCCAGCCACAGTTGTTCTCAATAGATAATCCAGCCACAGTTGTTCTCAATAGATAACTCAGCCACAGTTGTTCTCAATAGATAACCCAGCCACAGTTGTTCTCGATAGATAACCCAGCCACAGTTGTTCTCAATAGATAATCCAGCCACAGTTGTTCTCANAGCCACAGTTGTTCCCCGTAGATAACCCAGCCACAGTTGTTCCCCGTAGATAACCCAGCCACAGTTGTTCCCCGTAGATAACCCAGCCACAGTTGTTCTCAATAGATAACCCAGCCACAGTTGTTCCTGGTAGATAACCCAGCCACAGTTGTTCTCTGTAGATAACCCAGCCACAGTTGTTCCCGGTAGATAATCCAGCCACTGTTGTTCTTGTTAGATAATCCAGCCACAGTTGTTCTTGGTAGATAACCCAGCCACAGTTGTTCCCGATAGATAATCCAGCCACAGTTGTTCTTGGTAGATAATCCAGCCACAGTTGTTCTTGGTAGATAACCCAGCCACAGTTGTTCTTGGTAGATGACCCAGCCACAGTTGTTCTCGGTAGATAACCCAGCCACAGTTGTTCTCGGTAGATAACCCGGCCACAGTTGTTCTCGGTAGATAACCCAGCCACAGTTGTTCTTGGTAGATAACCCAGCCACAGTTGTTCTTTGTAGATAACCCAGCCACAGTTGTTCTCGGTAGATAACCCAGCCACATTTGTTTTCGATAGATAACCCAGCCACATTTGTTCCCCATAGATAACCCAGCCACAGTTGTTTTCTGTAGATAACCCAGCTACAGTTGTTCCTTGTGGATAACCCAGCCACAGTTGTTCTCGTTAGATAATCCAGCAACAGTTGTTCTTGTTAGATAATCAAGCCACAGTTGTTCCCCGTAGATAACCAAGCCACAGTTGTTCTTGGTAGAGAACCCAGCCACAGTTGTTCACCGTAGATAAACCAGCCACAGTTGTTCCCCCAAGATAACCCAGCCACAGTTATTCTCAATAGATAATCAAGCCACAGTTATTCTCAGTAGATAACGATAATCCAGCCACAGTTGTTCCCGCTAGATAACCCAGCCACATTTGTTCTCGTTAGATAATCCAGCAACATTTGTTCTTGTTAGATAATCAAGCCACAGGTGTTCCCCGTAGATAACCCGGCCACAGTTGTTCTCGGTAGATAACCCGGCCACAGTTGTTCCCCCTAGGTAACCCAGCCACAGTTGTTCCCCGTAAATACCCCAGCCACAGTTGTTCCCGATAGATAATCCAGCCACAGTGGTTCTTGGTAGATAATCCAGCCACAGTTGTTCTTGGTAGACAACCCAGCCCCAGTTGTTCTTGGTAGATGACCAAGCCACAGTTGTTCTATGTAGATAACCCAGCCACAGTTGTTCTCGGTAGATAACCCGGCCACAGTTGTTCTCGGTAGATAACCCAGCCACAGTTGTTCTTGGTAGACAACCCAGCCCCAGTTGTTCTTGGTAGATGACAAAGCCACAGTTGTTCTATGTAGATACCCCAGCCACAGTTGTTCTCGGTAGATAACCCAGCCACATTTGTTTTTCGATAGATAACCCAGCCACATTTGTTCCTTGTGGATAACCCAGCCACAGTTGTTCTCGATAGATAACTCAGTCACAGTTGTTCTCGGTAGATAACCCAGCTACAGTTGTTCTCAATAGATAACCCAGCCACATTTGTTCCTTGTGGATAGCCCAGCCTCAGTTGTTCTCAATAGAAACCCCAGCCACAGTGGTCCCCGGTAGATAACCCAGCTACATTTGTTCTCAATAGATAATCAAGCCACAGTTGTTCCCTGTAGATAACCGAGCCACAGTTGTTCTCTATAGATAACCCAGCCACAGTTGTTCTCAATAGATAATCAAGCCACAGTTGTTCCCTGTAGATACCCGAGCCACAGTTGTTCTCTATAGATACCCCAGCCACAGTTGTTCTCAATAGATAATAAAGCCACAGTTGTTCTCAATAAATAATCAAGCCACAGTTGTTCTCTGTAGATAACCCAGCTGCAGTTGTTCTCGGTAGATAACCCAGCCACAGTTGTTCCCGGTAGATAACCCAGCCACAGTTGTTCTCTGTAGATAACCCAGCCACAGTTATTCTCT